>NC_092809.1:110728877-111041978 GCF_040954645.1 Diabrotica undecimpunctata
AAATGGTTTTTGATAACTTGTACTTCGACAGGACATTATCTAATCATAAAGCAAAATCAAAGACATAATTCACCAGACCCAATATTTAAATGTAAATATCTATTTAAATATTTTCTTTGCCTTTATTTATTAACTATCTTCTTATAAATACGCATATGTTAATATGATATTAAATAATACATTATTTTAATATTTTTTGACATTTCTTTACAACACCACATTTTGATTAAAAAAAACGTTTATTAATAAATTTTTTTTATTTACCCACTAATGAAACATGAGATATTTATTTTAAAGAAACACAAAAAGTAATGCTAAAACAAACTAAAAATGATAAAATAAACGATTAATTTGAACATTCATCACAATAAATATTGTCATGTTTGAGGCATAAAAATGCATGACACCTTTTACAATAGTATTTTAAATTATTGTCATTTTTACACTTAACGCACCTTTTATTTGTCCCCGTAGGCATATCTGGCAAATTTTCTCGAATTTTACACTCTGGACCAAAATTAACCGGCCACCTTAAAAATGGGTAATTTTTGATTTCTTATATCTACTAAATCTGTTGTCTGATTTTTTTAATATGTTATAGCCCTATTCCTTGACAATACCTTTATAATAATATTGTTGTTAAACAGGTAAATTTTCATTGTATACCGGGTGTACGAATCAAACTGTGTTTTTTTATTTAAAGTTTTCATCACCCTGTGGAATATTCTAGCATTTGTAGAATACTGAAATTAAATCGTAACTACAGCCTCATGCTTTCTCAACATTTTGTTTTTTCATTGATTCGCTTATGATGGATAATACAAAAGTTAGGTGCTTTAACAACTAGACACGTTTTTATCAATTTTTATCTCCACGGAAGAGAAAAAATAATCTTTTTGAAAAAAAGTCATTTGTTACAGTAAAAATCCAATGAATGAAATCTTCGAAGAAAATTCAAATTAACAATATTTTGGAAATCAAAGTCTAATTGAAAAAAAAAAGGGTATCAATAATGGGTGTTGCCGCCTCTAGCCCTTAGGGAGCCGGTTTGGCAATCCATTCATGATATCCTGGATATCAGATTGGGGGATATTGTGCCACTCCTCTACCGCAGCTGTCTTCAGCTCTTGAAAGGATGCAGGGGCTGGTACTCCCTGGGTGGTCTTACCCATCTTTTGAGGTTGTCGCAGATATGCTGTGTGCTGGCCATGGTAGAACTTGAATCCCGACCTCATTAAGGTACTCACAGGTAGATCATGTTGTATGGCAACGTGCATTGTCATGCATTATTCTAAAGTCATCATCAATGAATGGTGCAAAAGGCATGACATGGTCTTGGAGAACTTCTTGTACGTATACTTGGGCATTCACACTGCCTCTATCGAACACAACAAGATCAGTACGCGCTTCGTAAGAAATACCTCCCCAAATCATTATTGACCCTCCTCGGTAAGCCACTGTTTCGGTTATAGGGCATGCAGCAAACCTTTCATTTTGACGCCTATAGACACGTTGGCGTCCATCCGTACCTTTTAGGGCTATTCTGCTCTCATCTGAGAACAGTATATTCTTCCATTCCGCCATAGTCCAGTTAGCATATTCTCGCGCAAAATGAAGTCTAGCCCTACGGTGTTGTGGAAGCAGTTGTGGTGCGCGAGCTGGACGAAAAGTCCATAAGTTTATTTCTGACAGTCTTCTTCTAATCGTTTGTCTACTCACACTAACCTTTCTCACCTTAAGAAGAGACCTACGAGATTCAGGAGCGATGCAAAAGCGATTTCTCAATACTTTAGTGACAATGAAGCGGTCATCTCGAACTGAAGTGCAAAGTTTTCGGCCTTGGCTGGGCCTGCGGTTGTACGATCCTGTCTCCCGAAATCGCCTGATGGCATCTTGTACTGTAGTTCTGGGTACATCGAGTATACCAGCGATATGACATTGACTGTAACCAGCATCTACTAAAGCCACTGCCCTAGCAGCATCAGTTGGAACGAGTGGCATTTTTAAAATCACAAACAATAAATAAGCACTAAAATTTCAACTTAAACAATATTCGCTCACAATGATATAAAATTACAATTTTAATTGTTAATTTTAATTACAAATTTAATTTTAATTACAAATTGTTCAAGAATTGTTATTAACACGGAAACACATTTACAACAATGTCCTACAACGACTATATGTAAAAAATCCTTCGATGACAAAAATTTAGGAAACAAACTGTTACAGGTAATGTAAACAAAACAATAATAAAGGTGGTGGGGTTAATTTTGCTGGTGAGTTAAATCGTCTGTATTGATGGAAAACATGGCTAGTTGTTAAACTACCTAACTTTTGTATTATCCAAAATAGGCGAATGAATCAAAAAACAAAATGTTGAGATAACATGAGGCTACAGTTAGGTTTTAATTTTAATATTTTATAAATGCTAGAATATTCCACAGGGTGACACAAACTTTAAGAAAAAAACACAGTTTAATTCGTACACCCGGTATACAATGAAAATTTACATGTTTAGCAACCATATTATTATAACGATATTGTCAAGAAATAAGGCTATAACATATTAAAAAAATCACTTAAATCGGACAACAGGTTTAGGAGATATAAGACATCAAAAATTACCCATTTTTAAGGTGGCCGGTTAATTTTGGCCCAGAGTATAGTATTTGCAACTTCTTGACTCTATATCTTATTTGCAGTGGTACATTTTGAGCTGATGATCTTCTTTTTAATTGCTCATCTAATAATGATATCAGGGTTGCTACAATTGTACACAATTTGTGCATTAACACCTGCTATGTTCATAGTTGAATAAAATATTACCGTGGGCCACCTATTCGTATTAGGTGGCACATTGTACAATAAACAAAGTTGGTCCAGTGTATCAACTCCACCTTTTGTCTTATTAAAAAATGTGAATTTATAGTTTACGGTTCCCGGAATATTCACCAATTATGTCGTTGTGATGCAGACTAGAGACTAACAAAACATTTTTATTTTGTTTTTGGAGTATAAGACACAATGATAATATCTTTTTGAAAACCAAACATACTTGATAGAAGAGGTCTAGACTTCATATTCTTAAACTCCAAAGGAATGCCACATCTATTTTTCCTGATTGTGCCTACATAAGTTAATGTAGGTATGTGTGTTTAAAAGATCATTTATAAGTGGTGACGTTATAAACCAGTTGTCACAAGTAATATTTCGCGACATTTCGGAAATTGGTGTTATCAGACGCTCCACAATACTTTTGAATCATTTTTTACTCTAAATGGCCCATTTGGTTACTCACCGACGTGAACCTCTAGGTTTTTAGTGTAACACATCTTCCAGTCTACTAGCGCAAATATCTTTTTTTGTAAGTATTGGCGGAAACTACGTCCCCTAAATGCCTCCAATTTTTCATCAATCGTAGCTTAACTCCTAACTGTATACTTTGCAATTCGTAACAAATTCATCAAAAAAAATTCTTATCGAAGCAAGTTTATCTAGGGCTTTTCGTATTCCTCGTGTTTTCCTATCATCAAAACATAACATACGAAGCAAAAAAACGAAACCTTCTCAGGGACATTGTCAACCAGAACGTTTCTACCCCACACGCTTTTCTATCCCACAGTTCTTTAAGATTTAGTCTAGCACCTTTTTAACATTCTGCCAAATATAAAAGGCCCAACAAAGCCTTTATTTCAGTCTTATCTGTGGGTCGTGCCGGTCTTTCTCGGGTGTATGTAACGTTTTCAATAAATTTGTTTGTAAATTCAACTATTGTATCTAGCATACCGTCGGAAATAAATAAACTCCAGCATTCTGTAGGAGCGTTTGCCTGTATCGCCACTCCTCTAACTCCAGGTAAATAAGTAATTATATCCTTCCTACGGGTTTTTTCTCTTGTCGAAACCAAACTTTGTTTCCACCACACTGTCCCATCTTTAGCAGTAAAACGAGGTAATCGCGTGCTTTTGGTTCACAACTTTCATCATCAGAATTGGAAGAAGAAGCATACTGTTCGGTATTCGATGACTTAGATTGTACTTTGCAATGACTTAAGTTGTCGGTCTCCGAACAATCATCTTCTGAATCAATCTCTATTTCACTGTCTGATGGTACTTTTTCCTGCAGACGAAGAAGTCTGGCTTGCTGGGCCTCGAAATCCATTATCTGCAAATAATTATTGTCATAAGTTACAAAATACAATGTAAAGAAATTATTCAAGTATATAGCATACTATTTAATCAAGTTGTAACAGTAAATAAACAAATAAAAGTTAAAATACTCACCAAAAAATTATAAACTGATTTGATAGCGCTGGGTCTCCTGAACCCGACGTATCCACTTTATAAAAAACAAAAGATTGTAGTACCCTGTTCGAACGCCTGAGTTGTATTGCCAGAGCAGATAGAAATATAGCTGGATGGTTAAGTTAAGTTTAGTTAAGACAGTTAAAGGTAGGTTCGAGTTTCACAGACCCGTCGCTACCACCGCAGTGTTAAGGAAACAAAAGTTGAATTGAATCTTCTACGCCAGCATGTACATGGATGTTATGATGTATCTACATGAATAATACGTGTAAAATAATAATTATGTACGTGCAAAAAAATAATTCTGTATTTGTAAATTGATACAGGGTGGAGATTCATATAATCTAAGTAAAAAAAAAGTCATTCAAAAACTCTTTTTATATATGTATTCTCAACAACCATTTAGATCTGAAAAGCTCTAACGGCATGGACAATACGTGATCGATCTTCATTAGATTTTTTCTTTTGTTACATGAATCGTATTTTGGATGTTATGGATAAATAAACTAGATAGATAATCTTTTCAGTGACCTATATCAACTGTCTTACTTTGTGGAGATTACTTTGTGTTTGTTTTCTGTTTGTTCCAACTTATTTTTTATTCCAATTGTGTATTGGGCACTATCAGACTAGACAGTTTAATATTCATTTGTTAGTATCCTCCTCTACCAGATATGCAGCGATTTTTCCTTGTCTTTGCGAAGACCTATGCCTTCCATCTATAAACGATAATAGCAAAGATTGCTGCCATCTACAGTATTTTTTCTGCTCTTATGAAAAAGCATTTAAATTTAAGTTTTTGGCAAGGATTTCAGAAGTATTTATTAAGCAAAAGACGAATCATATGATAAAATCCGACCAATGAAAAAAAAAGTTCTAGAAACTTTTTTTTTGCTGAAACTTTAGCTGAAACTTTGTATGGCGCTATGAGAAATGATATATCATCTCAGAATTTTTACCATGTGCGATAATAATTATTGGTCACGACCTGTCTCTCTTTCTAAGTAGTCATATTTTTACTGACTGATATTCTTTTCTAATATCCGTATTAATTGTTAATGCATCACTTCTAGTCACATCTTTCCACCACGTTTTAAAATTTCAGTGACGATGTCATCTTCGGTCATGTACTTTTTATTTGGTTGGAGGTTTATAAATGGACTATCAACTGTTTCTTTATACTACCCCTTGTACATTAAGTTTCATTGCCCTAAATAGTCCACCATTAAAAAGATTGTAAAAATTATCCTTATTTCTACAACAATTACTTACACCCACGCCTACATTTATAAACGTTAAAAACCATACTTTATACCCTATTTTGGGACTGCATCACGGAATACCATAATGGAAAAATTTTCAACCGAAGACAAGGAAAATAAGAGAAAAATCCCAAACCAATTGCATTAATCAATTACTGGTGTAAATCAGACATAATCTACATAAACTGATTGATATGGCATAAAACAGAACAATATAAATATAATGTCACTATACCATAAATAGTAAGAGTACCACACTTATAAACAACCCACTCCTCCTCGACTCACGTCATAAAACACCAACTGGGCAGATTTTCAATCCTACCTAGATGAAAACGCTAATCTTAATCTAAGTCTATAATACTTCACCACACTTGTGCAAAAAGCAGCATGGAAATCTACACCACGAACTAAAAGCAAACCAATACATACCCCTGCACATTCGCTAACTCATTGCTGAAAAATGTCGTGCGAGGAGAACCTGGTAAAGATCTAGAAACAACAGAGATCAAACTATCGAACATTACATTACAAACCTTTCAGCAAATGACCAGACATTATGGAAAACGACTAAGAAACTATACACAAGTACTTCTCCCATCGGTAAACCAAATGACGAATGAGTCCGTTCCAACAAAGGAAAAGCGGACGTCTTTGCTGAACATCTTACAAACGTATTTCAAACGGAGCCAGCAGACCCAGATGAAGAACTGGAAAAACTAATTAGCGCAGTATGTCAAATGTCCCTACTGATAAAAAGTTTTACTCTTATAGAAGTCAAGAAATTTATAAACAAACTTAACTCACGAAAGGCCCTGATATGATTTAATCTCGGCACAAGTACTAAAGCAACTTCCTCGCAAAACTATTACTATGCTGACTGTTATATTTAACCGCATGCTAAGCTTATTATACTTTACAAAAATTTGGATAAAAATATAAACCAGGAAAAAAACTCAATGAAGTAACATTTTATGGACCGTAAGACTTGTAACCGTAAGCAAAGTTTTTGAAAGATTGCTCCTACAAGGGATATCCAGATAATATATCCAGATCATGAATTCCTAATAGTACTACTAAAATATCAGTTTGGTTCACTCCAGTCGCCAACAAATCCATCGAATGATAAATGGAATATTAAAAATTCTTGAATAAAAGAAATACTGTAACGCTATATTCCTAGACATCCCACAGCGTTTGACGAAGTCTGGCACAGAGGTCTGCTTTACAAAGTAAAAAAGCACTATCAAGTAACTATTTCCTCCTACTTACAGCTGTAAATGAAAATTCTATACAAGCCTCACAAAACCTGCAACATCATCTGGACTCATTCAGTGATTGGTACACAAAGTGGTGAACAAAAGTTAAGAAAACAAAATCAACTCAAAAAACATACATACAACCGCTACATACCTTGACTTCCATCTTGACCAACATCTCACTTTGGAGAAACATATCCAGAGCAAAAGAAGACATTTCGACTTAGAATTCCTGCCAATGTATTGGCTCATTGAACATAAATCAAAACTCAACATAAAAAAAATTCTTCTATACAAAGGCATACTCAAACCTATCTGGTACTACGGACTATACCTATGATCCTGTGGGGCTGTGCAAAGCCAACGTCACTGAACAACATCCAAAGATTTTAGTCTTAAAGTGCTAAGATCGATAGTGGATGCACCATGGTACGTAAGTGATCAAACACGTCACTACGACTTAAAGATTGCTTTCTTGAGAGAAGAAATCCATCGAGCCACGGCGTCACAAAATAAACTTACCATTTACCACGAAAACGAGCTAGTAAGGAAATTATTTAACTATGGTCTAGCCAAAAGAAGATTAGATAGTAGGCCCCAGACCTACTTCAAAACTAAACCAAAATAGAATAAGATGAGACATCATTGGAGGTCTCTCCTTCACGTCCAAAACCAGTAACAAATTTACTTAATACTCAGTAATGATGTAGATTGTAAATAAACAAAACTATACTATAACGGAATAAAAAACTAAGAAAGATATATAGATAAACAACTAATTAAATTTACAAGTCATTTACAAGTAAATTTAATTATTGTACCAACAAAACATTTACAAGAAGAATATATGAATAAAAAACATATTTTAAAATTCATTATAAGCTTTGCAAAATATTTTCAACCCTAAACATGAGTTTTAAAATACCCATTACCAAAATAAAATAGGAAACCACACAAACGAAAGTCAAAAGATTAAATGAAACGTTGGCGTATGAATAATAAAACAGCAATTAGAATTTTTTAGAAACCACCTTTTGTAAGAACGTGATCTTCGTTTAGGACACAAAAAGCCATAATCCAGCAGAGTACAGGCAGCCACTGCTCCTGGAAAAGCACGAGCTTATTTATTTAAGCCATAATTTTAAATACACGTACATTTTTATTTTTGCTTCACCCACTGAGGCCCTAAACGGCTTTAATTTGTTTAGTTTATCATGCAAACAAAAAAATCAGATGAACCACGAGTATTAAAAATGTCTAAAGGTAAAGAATTTTTAATAATTAATTTTATATAGTGCGCGTTTAAGATTATATACTACCAGTTCCTTTCCCCGTGGCCTTTCTCTTGATTTTCTGTCCTTCATTTTACTGTCTATGAGATTTCTTCGCAGTATTCATCATGAAGCCTCAATATATTATCACCAACGCAACAAAAATGCAACACCTAAAAGGACAAATATTGTTTTAAATATTTATTTATGGAAGTATACATTATAATATTCTTATTATTTGATAACATTATAAACAAATTTACATAATATAATGTATATTATATGTAAAAACAAAATATATAGATATATATATATATATATATATATATATATATATATATACATATATATATTATATATATATATATATATATATATATATATATATATATATATATATATATATATATATATATATATATATATATATATATATATATATATATATATATATATATATATATATATATAATATAGTTCTGAAGCTATTTTCTTGTGGCATGTTGGAATAATTACTATTTAAATGGGAATAAGCCACAATTAAAGGTTAATACGTTTATTGACGTTTCAATTTTGACTTCGGAACGTTTTCCACTTCGGAAATCGTTCTTAAAATACAAACATAAAAAAAACATGTTTAATTTACTAATGTTTGTATTTTGAGAACGATTTCCGAAGTGGAAATTGAAACGTCAATAAACGTACTTTAACCTTTAATTGTAGCTTATTCCCATTTTAATAATAATTAATATATAAAGTATAATAATATATAAACAAAAATACTTCATAAAGAACCCTCAATTCTTATGGGTGACTTTAATGTACGAATCGGAAATGAAATAGTTCCAGGAATAAAACATAAAGATTTAATGAAAACCATGTCAACGCAAATAGAGAACTTATGGCTAATCTCTGTGCTTTTAACGAACTGAGAATCAATAATACATTTTTCGACCATAAGCTCCAGTATAAATATACATTTGAAAACTCCAGGGGACACAAATCTATGATTGATTTTATAGTCACTAATAGAAAAATCCAATTCAATCTAGAATCACTATAGAACGACTCTACAAGAGAAATGTACCAAAGGTGGCCAGCAGAGAAGATACAGCTGAAACTAGACGACATCGAAGATATAAACGCGAGCTGGAAGAAAATTAAAAACAACATTGAAGAAGCAGCAACGGAATCCCTAAGAAAACGCAAAGTCATACTGAACAAAAGAAACAACAAAAATACACCATGGTTCAGAAAAGAAATAAAAGAGAAATGTAAAAAGAAACGAGAGGCCTACATGAAGTACAAACCATCAAATACTCCAGAATCCCGAGACACCTATAGAAGAATACGAAATAAAACAAAGCAGTTGGTAAGAAGAACAAAACATAAACACTGGGAACAGTTTACAAAAAGGATGGAAAGCGACTTCTACGGTACACAAAAACAGTTTTCAGGAATTAGAGATAGCCATAAATTCAATTAAAAATAGAAAAACACCAAGACCAGACGGAATAACCAACGAGCTTCTAACATACAGAGGAGAAAGTATAATCCTAGAGGTGACAAAACTTATACAAGAACTAATATTGTACTGCAAGATATCAGACGCATGGAGAAACAGCATAATGGTACCAATGTTCAAGAAAGGAGATAAAGAAGACCCCAATAATTATAGAGGTATAAATCTACTGAACACCGCACTTTAGCTTACCACAAAAGTCCTAGCCAACAAAATCAATAAACTAACAACTTTATTAGATGAATAATAAAGATTCAGATCCGAAAGATCCTGCGCAGACGCCGTATTTGTTCTAATACAAATCACAGAAAAGGCCATCGAGTACAATAAACCAGCATATCTATGTTTTATAGACCTGACAAAGGCTTTCAATCTCATCCAAGTCGAACACGTCTTACACCTACTGTATAAAAGAAACATACCAATCAATATTATACAAACCATCGAAAACATCTACTTCCATAATCGAATTCAAGCAAAGATAAATGAAAAACTAACACAGTGTATACCAGTACAAAGCGGAGTCAGGCAGGGTGACTCGTTAAGCCTACTTCTCTTTAATATAATAATGGAGGAACTCAACATAATAATACATAATACAAGCAGTACGTAAAGGTCATGGTTACAGAATGGGGAACAAAAAAATCCAAATATTATCTTATGCAGACGATGCCGCGTTAATAGCCGAGACAGAAGACGAGCTCCAACGATTAACACACATCTTTAATACAACAGCCAAGAAATACAATATGATAATATCAGCAGAAAAAACCAAATGTATGACAACTTGTAAATACCCACTACAATCTAAAATCGAAATTTACCGGAAAATAATAAAGCAGGAAGCAAGGTTTAGATATCTGGGAATAGATATAACTAGTTACAGAGATGTTGAAGAAGAAGTACGACACCAAAGCTTAAAAGTAAGTAAAGCGGTGGGATCTCTTAATGACATAATCTGGAAGAACAAACACATAAGACAAGACACAAAAACAAGAATCTATAAAGCAGCAATTAGACCTATATTAACATTTACGGCGGAGACAAGACCTGACACGTCTAAAACGAGACGACTACTAGAAACAACAGAGATAAAAATACTTCGACGAAATTCGGGAAAAAGTCTGTTGGATTGGGAAAAGACATAAATGGATGAGTGGCAAATGGAAACAAGGAGTCGAACGAAAACATAGGATAGTACGAATAGCACGAGATAAGTCACCAAATGAACGAAGAAGTATTGGCAGACCAAGAAAAATATGGTGCGATAATTTAAACAATTTAGAAGGCTAATATTAAAGAGGAAATAGGCTTAAAACCTACATACAAGAAGAAAGAGTAATAAAAAGAAGAAGAATAAACAAATTTGCAACTTCATTATCGTTAAAAAATTAAAAATGAGTGGCTCCTCCTTGATTTTCTATACACTCAGTTACTTTATGGGTCAGTGATCGAATTAAGTGATCTCTTCTTATGAAATGCCACAGGTCAGTTTGCTGCAGGACGTAGCAATCAATTTGGGTTTCGACCTACCATACCCCACACATATTCGATGGGTGGCAAATCAACTGATCTTGATGGTCACTCTAAAGTCTCTATAGCATATTCTTGTATGTACTCAATAGTTTTACGCGCAATATGAGATCTTGCGTTATCCTGTTGAAAGATCGAATTTGGAATGGTTTATAAGTAGGGATGTAAAACCGGTTGCAGTACTTCACCAATATATTGTCGAGATGTCAGAGTGCCGTTAATAAGAACTAAAGGTGATCTGCTTCCCAAACATATAGCACCCTATACCATAATGCTTGGTTGTCTTGCTGTATGACGTTCTACAGCCAAGTCTATATTTCGTGTCTCACCGCGATAACGTCTTAACCTTATGCGCCCATCAGAGCTACCCAAACAAAACCAAGATTTATCACTAAAGCGGGCAAAATTTAATATTAATCAATACGCCAAATTTCTAATTTAATGTCGCATTTATCATCTTCAAAATAACCAAGACACTTATGACTTTTTAACTAGAATCTTGTGGAGTGATGAAGCTCGTCTCCATAATAAGGGGATTGTAAATCTAAATTCTAAAAAATAAAAACCTAGATGAAAGGGATTTAAGGCTAATAACAAACCTTTATTACAATCAGCGAGCAATAGTACGAATTGAAAAAGAGACATCTGAAGAAATGGAAATAAATAGAGGAGTAAGGCAAGGCTGCATACTATCACCTCTATTATTTAACGCTTATTCTGAAGAGGTAATTCGAGAAACTCTGGAAGATGAAACAGTCGGCATAAGAGTAAATGGAGTCTTAGTTAACAACATCAGATATGCAGATGATACAGTAATAATAGCCGATAGTTTACAAGACCTGGAAAGACTCATAAGTAAAATAGTAATGTGTAGTAGGGAGTACAAACTCTCGCTCAATATCAAAAAGACGAAGTTTATGAAAATTTGTAAAAACAATCATAATACTAACGCCAGCAGATCGAAAGAGTAAAAAAGTACACTTATCTAGGAACACTTATAACAGAAAATAATGACTACACTGCAGAAATCAAAGTCACAATCGAAAAAGCACGTTCTAATTTTATGAAAATGAAAAAGGTCCTATGTGGCAAAGATTTAACATTAGCTCTTAAAGTACGCCTAACAAAATGTTACGTATACAGTGTACTATACTATGGAGTGGAATCATGGACGTTAAATCTAGACACAATGAGACGACTTAACGCCTTTGAAATGTGGACCTATAGAAGAATTATTAGGGTTTCCTGGGTAGATAGAGAATGAAGTACTGAGAAGAATAGGTAAAGAGAAGGAAGTTGAACTAACAATTAAAGAAAGAAAGCTACAGTATCTCAGACATGTGATGCGGGGCGAGAAGTATGGCGTCCTGCGACTCATAATGCAAGGAAAGATAGATGGCAGAAGAAGCATCGGAAGAAGACGAATTTCATGGCTCAAGAACCTGAGAGAATGGTTTGGATGCAACAACTTTTTAGAGCTACTGCCTCAAAAATTAAAATAGCTATGATGATTGCCAACCTCCGTAGCGGAGATGGTACCTGAAGAAGAAGAAATCACCATAGCTCTCATTATTGATCAGTGGAAAATCCACACTGGTTAAGGGAAACTCGCTTTCAAACTTGATGGGGAATTAATGTTTGGTGTTGCTAATTTATGGGGCGTTTAATAGGTCCATATTTTTTTAAAGATATTTAAATGGTCAGAAATATCTGATTTTTTGGAAAAATGCTATCTTTGTTACTGGAGAATATTTCTCTACGCGAAAGACGAGTAATGGTATTACAACAAGATGGCGCACTTCCACATCACAGCGGTATTGTAATTAATTAAATTAATTCCACATTTCCATACAGATGGATTGGAACTAACGGACCCGTCCGATATCCTCCAAGATTACCTGTGCTATCACCCTTAGAGTTTTTTGTATAAGGCTATTTAAAAGGAATGGTTTATGAAAAAGAACCTGCAGATGTAGCCGATTGAAAAATTGATATTGGACAAGCGTCTAATTGAACTGGTTAGACGGTTTGACGATTGTTTTGAAGCAAAAGGAGGTCTTTTTGAATACGTCCTATAAAATTATTTCACATTTTTAGTGTTTTTGATTATTGTTGAAAATAACATTAAATTGAAAATTTAGCGTACTTATTTAAATAAATACCATATTGTGGTGCACCGTTGAATTTGGAATAAAAAACCCTTTTATCTTTCAACTTAACCTTCACCCTCCTAATCCATTAATTTTTTTCCATTATAATGACGTTACAGCGCGAGTGATGACGTCATAGATCTCACACACAGTACATTCAACCAACTTACACCTCTAAACGATTAATGGAATTCGCAGAAACCCTTTCGTTGTAGTAAAAGGCACGGTAAACTGCACTGGAGCTCTCCATAATCTTTTTAATTACTTACTTTATTTAGAATATTTTTGCCTTTATTATCAGTCAGAGTTAATTTTAAATATTATTGTTTATTTGGCTAATAATGAATGTATACTATAATGGTTAACCTGCTGTACAATTATTTTGTAAATAACATTATAATAGTGTACTTACTGATTATTTAAATTTATAAATCACCATCATCGTCACTAAATTCACTACCGCTATCATTATATAAATCGATAATCACTGGATTAATTTCACTAATTTTATTTTCCCGGATTCACCACTCTTCTATTAATTTTTCACATCTATTTACAGTTTTGGCCCATATTTCTGGAGTTGCAGTTCTAAGAGCTTCTTGCCACATTTCTCTAACTGCATCGCCACTGTATTCACTGCATCCAACGTGATTATCATAAAACGTTTTACAAACCGTAGTACTTGATGTCCATAACTTGATACAATTTGGTCAACTATATAAACGGTTTTTCATTACGTTTCGAAATTTCCAGTAACTCTGATTTGAAGGCGTATTCCAGAAAATTGATATTATTTTTACTAAGTAATTTTTTATCGGTACGTTCCACGACTGTTTTGGTTCTTTTCCAAAATCTCCGAATAATGAGGTGCATTATCTCAAACTATAACTGATGGTTCACTCAGACTAGGTAACAATTTCTCCTCAAGCCATTTAACAAACATATCTGCATTCATGTTTTCATGGTAATCAGCAGATTTTGATTTTGAAGAAAAAATCAAATCTGCGTTTTCTATAAAGCCTTCTTTTCCTCCTGCATGAAGAATGATGTGTCTTTTGCCTTCACTATCTCTGTGTTTTATTGATTTTATGCTGTCCTCTTGCCAAATCTTTTAATTCTACCTTTTGCAAATATCTCTTTAAATTCTACCCTTTGCAAATGTCTCATCTAAGTATACGAATGTTGCATTTTCAGATTTAAGTCTAATATATTATCTCAAAAATTTAATAATTCTTTTGTGAACCACACTACTTCTTTCTCATAAAAGTAACCTATTATTTTCTTTTTTAAATTTAAATCCTAAATCTCTCAACACTTTCCAAAGGCTAGTCCTCTGAATTTCAGAAACTTGTCTTTCTCTTATTTTGGCCAGTAAAGTATCTAAACTGACATGTAGATTGTTTTCACGCATTCGATACAAAATATTGCTAATTTCAAATTTTTCTCCATTAGGTAAGTCAATACTAGAATGTTTACGAGTTGTTTTCTTGTCTTCGTGATACTCAGTCACAGTAAGATCTTCTTGAGAATCTCTGGCAGTGTTCATTACAGTTTTTAGCTTACACTTATTCCGAGTGCGTAAAAACGCTTTCATTTATACATAATAATGACTTTAAAGGTCCACCATTGTCTCTTTTCATGGTAAAGTATTTATGCACATTTGCAATTAATTCATCAATATCCAACTCTAGGCATGACGATAACTTGAAACTACACGTTTGAATTATAATATGAGTTTAGATCGATATGACAGAAACTTTCTAACTGTTGTGCTTGAGAGGTAAAATATAATATAACCGCTTACAAAGATCCTAAACACATTAAGCAAATTAATAATGATCATTAGAAATGCCGATTGTAATTTAATTATGTTTAATAAAAAGTTTAAAAATGGTTGGAAACCGTACATAAACAAATTACAATGTTTCTCACAATTATTTTATTTTTAATACAAGTATTTTCATTTGAAAATAAAAAGTTAAATATATTTACCAAAACCCTAACTTTAACCCGTAATCGCAGACGTCTTAAAAGCGGTACACTCTATCAGACATATGATCAATGTAACCACCACTATTTAAATTGCCAAATTTTAGTTTACTCCGAAGTATATTTTAACAAAAATTAAAAGTGATAGTTTAGTACTTTGTATATCTACTTTGAATATAAATCGTTTAGAGGTGTAAATTACTTAAATATACAGTATACATCAATTGATAATATGTATTATAGGTCCAGTTGACATTTCCCAATTTTCAAATAAAAATATTTATTACGTCCTGAATTATAAGCTGTTAAAAATATCTTCATCAAGGAACACCCTGTATGTGAACCTCAAGCCACAAAAAAATAGCTTTAGAACAATATTAGATTAATGCATGTTACAGGCAAAATATTGGCACTAAAACGAAACCACAGATATAACTAATATTTTAATAAATATTTAACAAATTTATAATTTTTTAAAATATCGTCTAAAACACTCTACTGATATAATGGAAGTTTCCTTCCGGGAAAACGAGCTATTAACATCACCGTGTTAAATAAAATTCAGCTGATACTGCAGTCGTAGAGACGAAAATACCACTAAACCCCTATGCGAACAAGCTTAATTTTGCCAAGAATATTAATTTATTGACCTAAAAATGATGCAAAAATTATTTTGTGATACATGGTATACAGCCAGCTACAGAAACTTAGTTTCCTAGTGGATGCAAAAAAGTTTACCACCTTTACCCTCGGGCTTCCTCGGGCTTTTACCCTCGGGGTACAAAATACATAAATTTTATACGAAAGCTGCACTCATTTAGCTTTAAAACGCATTTTGGTTTTTGTCGATAGGACACTCGCATCAAAAGATATCGAATTTTTACCGTCGAGCTGATAAAATTTTTATTGAACATTGATTTCGCGCTCGTAACTTACATTCAAAATCGACGGTCGCTTCAAGCGTTGTTTCTAAGAGAACAGTTCATTCTACGCAAAAAGTGCTTATAAACTTTTCGTTTAAAATTTTCTCAGCTACATTTTTTATTTGAAATATTTTTTTCTACGGTGTACAGATTTTATTTGGTAAATCGATTTTTTTACGTTTTTACTCTTCTACGAGGGAGGTTTTAGGGGGAAGCCCGGGGGTAAATGTGGTAAACTTTTTTGCATCTTTTTTGGGATCTCAAAATTAATATTTTCAGCAAAATTCAGCTTGTTCTAATAATTTTTAGGGGTCAACTCTCTGTCGACTGGACTATGAGATTATTGCCGTACCTTATCAAACTAAAATAAGAATAATACTACAATATTACCTCAAACTGGTATACCTTTATATATAATTTCTACCGAAAAATATATGGATCAATTTACAAGAATTGTTTGCTAATATAGCTAGTTCACGACTGGTTTCATAATTCCCCCATTATTTTCTATTTAAACGCTATGGACTTATAACATGAACTTAAAATATGAAACTCTCATTTGTAACACAACTAACAGTTCCCGCTTAATTGCCATCATAATTCTCAACACTTATGATATATGTTTGACCCGATGGTTCTGGATAACTTCTAAAACCTTTTAATGATTAATATGTTCAACTTGAGAACTAATTAATCAGCATTGCTATGGTTTGCTTTGTTGGTACCGACACATTAAAACAAAAGATAAATAGATATTTAAAGTGTAAAATTGTAATGATCATAATGCCCCGACTATTTCAACTTATATTAACGTTTCAAAATAGGATTTGCTTTCGTTATTTTTGATAGTTCTAAAAAATCTTCGAGATTAATTTATCTAAAGTTCCTATTGGGTACGTTATACAAATTTTTTCAGTTTAATGTAGAGTGAAATCTATATAAAACAAACTTAAAACGAAGTTTAAAAATTTCTTTTACAATTGGTCTGTTTAAATTGTAATGAAATTATCGAGTTGGCTGGTAACTTTGGCTGGACTCGGTCGTGCGTCGCGATTAGTTATGTCATTTATGTCAATTATGTCAATAGTTTTAACCCTTAATAAGACATGGGATATAAGGAGATTTAATTTGTTTGTTTATACACTTTTAGTATCTAAAGGAGGTAAATAAAAAATATTTTTGTTGAAATAAAAAATAATTTGAAAAAGTCATAAAAAAAGTGGTGGGAACTACTTTCCCGTTGTTCCTTAAAAAATGTTTGTAGATGGAAAATTAATTACCTTTGCTACAGTTTGTGAATCAATTTATTTAATAAAAAAACACAAAAATGCATATATGGATGATAAAACTAATTTAGGTCTCAACTACAGCATTGTGAAATGATTTAAAACATTTTTTTGGACATAAAGCTACTTGACAATAACTACATATAATGTTAGTTCGTTTTTCTTTTTTTTTCGTCTGGAACATCAAAGTTTCCCGTTTTTTCATTTTTAAATATCATAAGTCGAGATGCCTTTACTGTAAAGTCACCTATGAGAGCTCTTCCAACGCGAAACCTAAAATTCGTGTGAAAGTATTTTTTTGATGATGAATTGAAACACATTTTATGATGAAACACCTCCCATGTTTACTGTAAAATCTGCAATAACTGTTGAGCACATTATATCTTTTTTTGTGCCATCTCTTTGTGTACCTTTTATCATAGTTACTTAATGTGGTTGATTGGTAGTTGTAATAACCGTGACGTCTTTGGTAGCCAACCACCTTATTGCTGTTATAGGGCTCAAACAAAATTTTTCATTTTTGGTTTGCTTTTTTCCCATGAAATTGGATAAACTTTTACGATTAGGTTTGACTGTAACAATAGCATATAGCTGTTTAGCATATAAATCTTCCAACAGTTTGCAACTTGCAAAAAAGTTATCAAAAACAACCAAAGATTTGTGTGGTATATCTTAGCACAATTCAGTTACAACCTTGTATCCCAAGCCATTATTTTCAATGCCTTCAGTTTTTTCAGTGTAGATAATAAACTGGTACAGATACCCAGTAATATCATCACACTTTGCAAAAATTTTATAACCACGCTTAATTGGCTTCTTGGGCATATACTGTTTGATAGAACTATGTCCTTTAAATTTTACCATACGTTCATCGATAGAAAATCGACTTCCTGGATTGGTTTGTTCTTTGAAAATTTCATTTAGTCTATCTATAAAAAATGGTCTTATTTTATACAATATGTCAAAGTAAGGTGAAATTCTCTCTGCAGCTGCTGAATTGTCATTTAGATAGATATTTTCCATTAAATTTTTGAACCTGGTTATTGTAAAAGCTTTGGAGATAACAGGATTATTATAAAAAGGATCACTTAACCAATATAAATCTTTGTCTGGTAAAGGGTGCAGTCCTATTAAAATAAAAACACCTAGCAATGCCCTTATTTCTTCTTGGTTAGTGTTTGTGTAATTTTTGCTGTCTTTTTGTACAGCATTTAAATTCGTTTGAGCAACAATTTGTACTATTAGATCACAAGGAAAGCAATTCTCAAAATAAAATATTGGTTGGCTTTTTTGGGCGAATTGAACAATTGACTGTAAAACAGAGTCAAATTTTAGTATTTCTGGAACGTCTGTTTCAGTGATCCATTGTCCAGTAAAATTAGTTAGCGTAACCACAGAACTCTGTTCTACCAAGACACTTTAATTTTCTTGTGGGTCATTTTCAAGCAATTGCCCAACTCTGCTGTCAATAACACCTCCATCGGACTTACCGCAAACAGAAGTAGATCGGGATGGTATAAAAATGTCATCATCATCATCAGAGTCGAGATCAACATCAGACCAACCTTCTTCTAAGGCAGCAAAGAGTTCACGTTCTGATAATTCCCGTCTTAAATTCATAATGCTAAAATATAACAGAAATTTTAATGTTTTGTGACCATGACTTTTGCATTTTTTTATGGAATTGGACGGGGGGAATAATTTTCCCACCAACTTCAAAGATAAAAATCACTATCTTTTCATAAATTTGTATAACAAATTAAAATGTATTTAGATGTGAAAAACAATATATATTATATATATATATATATATATATATATATATATATATATATATATATATATATATATATATATATATATATATATCAGAACTCGTGGCTGAAAGACCTGAGGAGATGGTTTGATCGCTCATTCAGAGAAATCTTTTATGCAGCAGTGTCCAAAGATACAATTGCCATTTAGATCGCCAACCTTCGAAAGGAGAGGCCGCGATAAGAAAAAGAAGTATACCATAGAGTACCAACAGAAGTAGATATTTTTAAAATTATTAAACTTACGTAATTTCTATGTAATAGGGTCGTATAGTAAAAGGAGAAGAAATATGCAATACCAAGTTTAATTATCCAAGGAAACATACAGGGAAGTAGAAACTGGAAAGATGTAAAAAATCCTACCTTGTAGAAATCTGAGAAAATGGTTCGATTGCATCATCGATTGCTCTTTAAAAGTACCTCTAGGAAATGCTACATTAAATAAAAATAATAATAGAATAAACCTGAAGAGGAAGAATCTATAAATTACGGTATAATACATCTTTTAAATTCAATATTTTAAATCGTATGGTATATTTTAAAGTATTTCAAACACGTGTTAATCTGGTGGATACAGCAAACAACAAAACAAAAATGAATAATGTAGCGTGTCTTTATAGTTATTTCTGTATATTTTCATTTCTTTGTCAGTGTTAAAATTTATCAACAAAGCAAATGGTTAGGCTAGTCTGTTTAACAGAAAGCTGTCTTACACGTCTTATAAAAATACGGTTTTTTTCATCGTCTTCATGTATTAGAAGTATCAATTCAAAATATTAAAGTTTTATGTGTGTAACCAAAACTGTTAATATAAACAATTAACACATGTCATTGTGTCATACGTTTAGAGCGTGTTGTTTTATATAAGTTAATTAAAAATTCAGTTTATTATTTTTTTTAAAAATATTAATATTTTAGGCTAAGGTATAATTGCGCTTTAAAGTGTATTTTATTACAGGGACCCAGAAGAGTCACCCAAGAGAAGACAATATAGAACAGTACACCAAGAAACTTTACAAGAAACGGTAAAAAGTACGTTTTTTTTTTTATTTTTAAAGTTTATACGAAAATGACTTTTTTGGAATAAAAATGTATCGATCCGCTTGCTATATTAGATTTAAGTTTTCCGCGAGAGCTATATGTGATTTTGGTTTTAAAAAAGCCTTTTGAAGAGGTTTCAGCAATTTCACATTTGCCATTGTCAAGGTAGATTAGTTCTGCATCTTCCTAATGTTCGAGAAGAAGTTTTCCTCGAACATTAATGCTCATTTCTTCCGAGTTCATCAAATCTTTAACATGGAAGTCCTTAGAAGAATGGTAAAGAATGCAAGATTTTGAATACAATTAAACTACTAGTTGGTACAGTATTATAAATCCCGATGCACGTCATCCCCGTCATAATAAGTAACGTCACATGATACCAACACAAAATATTTAAGTTGTAGGTCTGTTCCTTCTTAGAATCTTTTAGCCAAGTACACTGAAATTACTGCCTCTAGCTAGACATATTTTATTTAATACGCGTAGAAATAATATTTGACGATTTCTATTAATGTAAACCTAAAGAAATAAACCATAACTTGTTTCTTTTAATTTGTATAAGTCGATTATAAAGAGTGTTTATGTAGCAAACTAACTTGTCCGGATCACATTTTAACTACGATCTAACGAAAGTTATATTTTGGCATAAATTGGTAACACTTAACTTCGAAATGTCAGATTTCGAATTGGCAGTCGGTCAGATAGCCAAGCGGGCCAGGTGGCCGATTCTCATTCGCTTCACCCCGTTCGGTGTATAGAAAAATAAAAAAGGCTAACGCAGCAGTTTAAAATTCTAAAACAATTCTGCGGCTTAGACTAGAATATGCTGGTGTCTGATCGACATATAGTGGAGCAGTACGGCAAGAGATAAGGGCTTGCGGCTCGGTGATACTCCTCCATAGATCCCTACCGGAAGGGCGTGGCGCCTAAATACCGGTATATATACACTGCGCTCCAAAATTAACGCATAATTTTAAAATTCTTATTTTGAGTTGTAATGAAAAAAATTTTGTTTGTTCTTTTCTGCTTTATGGTTATTTTAGAACATTTAAATAAAAAACTTTTCTTTTTTTACAAAAAATGCATTGAAATTAAGAATATAACATCATAAATCTAAACATCTAAACAAACAACTGATCTAAACAAACTAACATTATAAATTAATGACGAAATTGAAATTTTTAAAGTTGAAGAAAATACTAGTACCGTGTACCAGTATCGAGTATTGCCTCCTCTGGCATTTATTACTGCTTGACAACGATCTCTTATACTGAGAATAATCGTTCTGATTTCTTCTTGATCAATTTGATCCTAAATTTCAACCAACCGCAAAAACAGTTCATCTGATGTGTTTAGTGCATTATGTAGTTGTCGTAGTCGTCTGCCTATGATGTCCCAAACATGTTCTATTGGGTTGAGGTCAGGACTTCTCACAGGCCAATCCATGGCAGGAATTCCAACCTCCTGACGATACTGCTGCACAATTCTTGCCGTGTGTGGCCTGGCATTATCTTACATAAGCATGAAATTATCCCCAATAAATGGTGCAAATGACACGACATGATTTTCTAAAATATCTGTTATATACCTCTGGGATGTAAGCCGACCTCGATCTATTCTAACTAATTCCGTACGAGCCTCTAAATTAATCCCACCCCACACCATTACCGAGCCGCCGCCATACTGTACAGTCCCTACGGTGTTACACTGTGCGTAGCGTTCCCCGGCCTTCTATACACTCGGTTTCTCCTGTCATCAGAAAAAAGACAGTACCTGGATTCATCGGTAACAATATTCTTCCCCAATCGTCATTATTCCAATCAACATGTTCACGAGCAAAATGCAATCTTTGCCTTCTATGGTCTGTGGTCAATCATGGGCCAATTGGTGCCCTTCCAGATTGTAAGTCGTTTTCGGCAAGTCTTCTTCTAGTCGTATTTTGGCTGATTCTAAAGTTATAACGATCCAAAAATTCATTTTGTAGAGAAGTACTGGTAACAAACCTTTGTCTCAGTGTACGAAGTGTCAAAAACCGGTCTTGATTAGGAGTTGTAACCCTTCTACGGCCTTGACTGAGTCTTCTCGAGTTACTTCCAGTAACAGAAAAACGTATTAACGCTTTTGAAATGGTTGACTGTCACTTTCTGACAAATTTCGATTTTCTTGCTGCTGGTGGTTCATTTCAAAGAAAAAACACTTAATAAACTTAAAAAACTCCTTTAAACGTTCAGAACAACGTAATCCAACCCAACTAAATTCGAAATAAAATGAAGCACAATTAGCAGGTTTTTAATTTTTTTTGCAAAAAATGGTAAAAGCATCAGCGTTTTTTACCGTTCTTTCGATAAATTACCGGGGGTAACAATAATATATTAGCACAAAAATCGAAACATTAAAATTATTTGGTTTACCAGGGTTTCTAAAATTATGCGTTAATTTTGGAGTGCAGTGTATTAAGGTCCATATTTCAGTAGCCTACTACTTTTTGGTACTTTTGCCACCTTCAGATATGATCTATTTAGTTTCACTAAAACGTATATATATATATATATATATATATATATATATATATATATATATATATATATATATATATATATATATATATATATAAATAAAGTCATGGAGTAGAATACAGTTTTATTGTCAGCTACTGAATTATTACACTACATATAGTTGTTGTTGAGGTAAAAATTTATACTAAATAGAATAGATAGTTAGTCCCAAACTAGTCCCGAAGCTATATTTATAATCTCACTAAAATGCTACGATTTATCAAGTGTATTGCTCTCTGCATAGAACAAAAACTTTTGACTTTTGAAAGCTGGCAAATATAACTTGAACCGAGGAGATTGCAAGCATTTCCTCAATACCTATTAGGCAATCTATAGTTTGCAGGAAGTTGAACAAACTGTAATTAAGCTACTAATCGATATGTTTTACAATTATACACGGTGGAATTATAAAAATTCAAAAAATTAAGATTAATATGAGTTTATAAATTAATGTACTAATTTGTGATTGAACAGATAGTGGTTTCACTAGCAGTTGTGACATAGACGCTGATTAGTAAGTAAAGCATCTTACGACTCTGAGCATTAAAATTAAACTTAATTTTTTATAGGTTTAAACAGAAGATGAAACAAAGGTTTCCTACAAAAACTATAAGATGAATGAAAAAAGTATAAGAAAGAATAAAATCTGGAAACAGAAGCATGTGCTAGTGTGTAACTTTTGTTCACAAATTATAAAAACCATCATATATGCACAATTGTTGTAATGTATTGATCAGAAATCTGAAACTTAAAAATATAGCTGAAGAAAAAAAAATTAAATAATATTTGAAAATCTAGTTGTAACAAAACATTTCAAAGTAAATAAGTAATGAAAAAAATGTTGTTTTTTATTCTATTTTACCTCTGTATACTACACAAACGACTCAAATTGTTTTAAACTTAAGATTATTACTTAATTCTTGTTTTCTATTTCTATTTTTTATTTATTTACATTGAATATTAACTTGAATTGAATATTAATTTGTTGAGTTGTATAATCGATTTCTGCAATAAGTATGTAATATATTTGATTTAAAATAAATTCGGGAATTTTTGTTTGCAATTTGGCAACAATGTCAACATATATCTCTGACGTAGATAATGACGTGCATCGATATTTATACTCTACCAACTGTATGTAAGGTGCAATCGTGTTATGAGAAACGCACAGCGATGTAAATTGCTTTAATTGATCTTACAAGCAAAAATTTCAAATTATTTTCATAGCTATAGCAATAAAACAGTTTCACAGCTAAAGTGAGATATTAATATTACAGTTAAAAAGGAGACTGGTTTTGTTTAATATATCATGTAGTCTCGTTGACTTATATGCCTTATTTTTGTATCTTCCGACAAGATGCATTCTAAGTATCTAATGCCTTGTTGCACTAACTGATCTTAAGCTCTAGCTTAGCCCAGCTCCGCTTATAGCTAGTGCCGCCCTAATTCTCACTTACGTTGCACCATAATTTCCGATTCTTATCTAAGCACGTCTTAACTGAGACGAAATTTAAGACACAATTCACGTGGCAACCATGTAACTTGTCAATTATTGAGTGACGAAAAGAGTCTTTTTATGTTCATGTGCTAATTTAAATAAGTATATTTTTTTAATGCTCTGTCATATGTTAACAACAAAAAGTCATTAATTATACATTACAGTAAATGACCATTTACTTTTCTTGTACCTTTTTCTGGAAAAGATCATTGTCTATCTCAATCAGCCATGGGGTTTTCTATATTATATGGCTGATTTTGGTAGTTGTTGACCTTTTCTTGCAAAAATGCAACAAAAATTAAACACTGGCAAAGCTGTAATTTACTGAAATCTATACTTAATGAGTTTTGTCTTCAGACGATATTATAAATTGTTTTTCCGAATTTAAATATTGATTATATCTTAAGTAGTAACTCTCCTTGTTTTATTTATTTTAGAGTGTAACAGATACAGGTAAAAATAAAAAAATGTGTATCTGTATACCACAACACAACTATCAATTTTTTGAGGTTAGATTGTTCATCTTAGACTCAAGGCTGTTTTAGCAGTCCAAGCACACTGCGATTTGAAATGGGCGTATCACTTACTTTTCTACACTGCTTACGCGAGACCATCTTTACTCAGTGCCACCGGCCGACGGGTAGTTTAATGACAACAAATACATTATTCTCCATTCAAGTTAGTTTTAACACGAACTAACTGACCGTACGTTCATGAGATTTGACGTCACGAAGGCGATAACGATGAAACTAAGCGCCAATGATGAGTAACACGTTTCACTATTAGATTTCAGTATTTTTTAGCAATTTTCTTTAAAGTTGGAACACGCTTTTCTCGATTATTACTGGACACAGAAAGGTGAAACAAAAATCAACGATTACAGAAAAAAAAACTCTTTCGAGTGATGGGCGTAAAAAGTTTGGTTATAATAGAACGTTAAACAGTATATTCCAATTTTTCAACAGAAGTTAAAAAAAAATAAAAAAAGTAACACCATCAGTTTAAAGGCAACATAATTTCGAATAACGTGACCAAATTTCGAGACATTTTGTCGGTAAATAACAGAGAAAACACTGTCCCTAGGTTTTGGTATACCGATAAAACAGCCTTAAGCTGAGAATAACGAGGACTTGAGATTAGGATCGATTCAAGCTGAAAATTGATCTAAGACTCAATGGTGCAACGCGTATGTTTCGTAAGCTGAGCTTAAGGCACGTCTTAAGCTTAAGATATGTTGGTGTAACCAGGCACAAGTGTTATATTCCTAAGTTTATTATATTTTAAGTTTTTTCCTTTCATTTAATTTCTTGTTATGTTAGTATCTCTTCTAGTAGTTATTGCTTCTTCATTCATACTTTAAGAATAGTTCTTTATTATACTTTATGAATATCACTTATGATGTCAACTACCTTTAATAGAATACTTGATTTAATTGATTTAATTCTCTTTTTGAAGTTATACTTCTATACGCGCGCTCCACGTTGGAAATTTGTATGGGAGTGAATCTGTGAAATCATTACATATGTAAGATAATGAGTAAGAGAGAGACAGAAGATATATTTTCTCTCTCTTCCTCTCTCGAATATAAGAATGTTCCTTTTGTATATATATTTAATATTATATATTATATATATACATATAATATTATATATAATAATATATATATATATATATATATATATATATATATATATATATATAATAAAATATTTATTAATATTATTATTTATGTGATATGTTTTGTATTATTTATTAAATGTTCATAATTATATTAGTCTTTTGTATTTCAAAATAATAATCTCAATAAATCACTGTATGACCCAGAACTGTCAATTTTGAACTAAGTTTGTGTGATGTCCTCGGTAGTATAGTAGTCAGTATCCCCGCCTGTCACGCGGGTGACCGAGGTTCGATTCCCAGTGGGGGAGGACTTTTATATTAATATAATTACATGGTAAATTAAACATAAGAAAAGTTATGTATATTATTATCATTTTTAAATACTTATTAATATTGCATTTTAATTTGTATTGTATTATTGTATTGAATTATGTTGCACTGTATTGTAGTGTATTTTTTTATGTATATTATTGTCATTTTTAAATACTTAGGAATATTGCATTTTAATTTGCATTGTATTATTATATTGAATTATGTTGCAGTGTATTGTATTGTATTTTTATATTAATAACAAAATAAACAATGAATATTACTGCAGAGTATGTGTAAAAAAATTTTTGCATTCAACTCCTTTCATACATATATGAAAAATGTTGTTTATTAATTGTTGTTATTAATTCTGTTTCTCTTTCTGCTATGTCTTACCTATAGCATTACATATGTAATGATTGTGCAGATAACTGCGAATGCGTGTATAGAAGTGTAACTTCTACCGGCAGTCCCACTGGACTGCCACACCCGTTTTTTTTAATTTTTGTTATTCTGTCTTACTTATAGTTAGAAATATTTGGCATAATAATGTTCAGTTTTATAATGACTAAGACCAACGATTGTCGATTTTTAAATAATATCATTTAAACACCTAGTGGATGGATAATTATTTTTAATTAAAATTTTTCTTTACTATTACTTGCAGGATCCAGCGTGACAACATATTCTGTAACAAAAACTTTTGAAGCTGCAGACTCGTTATCGGAAAATTCCAACGAAAATTCAGTTGCCAAAACAGGACAATCAACTGTAAATGGT
The DNA here is from genome assembly GCF_040954645.1 of Diabrotica undecimpunctata. NCBI lineage: Eukaryota > Metazoa > Arthropoda > Insecta > Coleoptera > Chrysomelidae > Diabrotica > Diabrotica undecimpunctata. Next base: position 110,755,997 of record NC_092809.1, read on the forward strand.
AAGCGATAAAATTTTCGTTCAAAGAATTTAACCGTTAAAAACATTTGTGTTTGGCACGTGTTCAAAATTGCAAAAAATTTAATTTTTGAGTTAATCTGATGTGTTGCGTTGATAAGTTGCATTGTTTTATGGTTATTTGCTTGAGGATACTCTGAAATGGATTAGATTTGTATTTTCAGCATAAAAACCCATTTTTTTATTACATAGCGAAAAAATGTTTGCAAAATTGTCGCGAAATCGATAGAATCTCAAATATGTAGTTGTAGATGGAAAATAACATTGGTTTAGGATAATGATTCGACGAAAACAAAAGTAGAATTCACAAATTCAACTTTTCATTAACACATTTTTTTCTAGAATTTAAGAGAAAATTCATAAACAGTAAAAACTTACGAATGTCACATATTTGTTAATATTTATTACACATTATCATTATATTTCCGCTTTGACTCACGCATTGTTACCTTTAGCCTTATTAGTGACGGATCTAGACATTTGGATTGGTGGGAACTTCCAACTGGGGGGAGGGGAGAACTTCCAGTGAAACACCAACCAAAAGACATAAACAAGATATACCCAAACTACATAAAAGACATAAATTAGGTTTTCCTTAATTTTGGACCTTCTTTGGAGGGGGGGATTTCCGATTTTCCCTGTGTATTCCCTCCTGAGGTTTAGTTCTGTTAAAATTTGATTATGTCAATGTATTGTCTGAAAAACATAAAAATAATTTATTAACAAGACGCGGATAACATAATGACGTCTATCCAAACAGTTATGAATATTTCTTAGATAGTAAGCTAAGATACAACTAAACCCAACACAACTGAAAAAACTGGGATCAAGAATAGTGTACTCGTATATCATTTATTGAGTACAAGATTAAGTATGATGTGCTCAATAGAAGTTTCTTCTTCTTCTTTAGATGCAAATCCACTAATGGATGTTAGCGATCACATTTTCCATTAATTCTCTATTTCTTGCAATATGTATCAGAGATTGTATGTCGTTAATCCCTGTCCATTGCCTTATGTTTCGGAGCCAGGACATTTTCTTGCGTCCCATTCCTCTCTTGCCTTCAATTTTACCCTCGATTATAAGTTGGAGGAACTGGTATTTTTCATTTCGCATGATGTGACCTAGATACGCCGTTTTCCTTTTCTTGATGATTTCGAAAAGTTGGCGTTCTTGGTTTATTCTTTTAAGGACATCTATATTTGTGATTTTCGCTGTCCATGGTATTTTTAGGATACGGCGATAGAGCCACATTTCGAAAGCTTCTAATCTGTTTATATCCCTCATTTTGAGTGTCCAGCCCTCTACGCCATATAGCAGCACTGACCACACGTAGCACTTAGTAAACCTTAGTCTCAGTTGAAGATCGAACTCTGAACAAGTCAGTACCTTCTTGAATTTTACGAAAGCTTGTCGAGCTTGCTCAATGCGACATTTTACTTCCCTGTCCGATGCCCAGTCTTCAAAAAGCCACGATCCCAGGTATTTAAATTTACTCACTCTTTCAATGGACTTAGTATTCAGTGTTATGGTGGAGTTTTCAAGTGCATCGAAGTTTCTGGAGATGATCATAAATTTGGTTTTTTTGGTATTAATCTCTAATCCCATTCGCTTACTGTGTTCTCCGATTATAGTGACAAGTTGTTGAAGATCGACTATGTTGTCAATAGAAGTTTAATAATATCTAAATCAGTAAGAGCCTTTAGAGATTTAGAAACAAGCAATCAAGCCATAATATTGAACCCAGTCTGTAAGACTTGCACACCCCTAAGAATGACTTTCATTAGGGCTATAATCGTGTGCTATAATTCATTGGGGCGAGGGGGATTAGCTTGTGTAATCAGGAACCACTCCACCACTTCCTGTATTTTGACGCGATTTCAATATAGTCTGCATAAAGGCTGAGTAGTATTTCGGGTGTTTTTAGAACGTCTGTTGTGTATAGGCTATACAGAAGGGGTGATAAGACCACCCCTTGTGGCACTCAAGCTCCTGGGGTTCCGTGTTCAGATGGAACTGTTCATTTCTGGACCCTGAACTACTGGTCGCTTAGGTACGAATAAATGAGTTTCGTCATGGCCCTGCTGTATCCATAATCTCTCATATTGTATGTCGATCCTTCATGTTACACTCTGTCCAAGGCTCTGCTTGCATCCAAGAAGGCTGTTTTTGTATATTTTTTGTCGTTAAAATCAGCTGCCATGTACTCTATACGTCTGAATAGTTTTATTTAGTTTACTGTAATGTTGACCTCTGAATCCGAATTGTACTTCTGGGATTAATCCTGGCCTGTCTGTCTCTGATTGGAGTCGGTTTGGATGACTAGCTCTACTATCTTGATGATTGCTGGAAGTAAGCTCATCGACCTGTAATTTTGCGGAAATATGTGTTTCTTTCCTGGTTCCTGTACCATGATTACATGGGCTTCCTTCCATCGGTTAAGGAAGAGCCTGTATCTTGGCTCTTAGCTTGTAAATTGGTGGGAATTTCAATATATCTGTTCTATTAGAAGGATATACCTTTATATTCCAGGCAGAGGTTTACGAAATCTTGCAATTTGCAAGGGAAATGAAACACAATTATAAATTGTATTGTGTTTTTATTTTGGAGAGGTTGATTTCTAATTTTTTACATTTTTTTATATATTTCCCCACCTTGTCCGATCTGAAATACATGATATTAATGTTATGGACATAGGCGACAAGTTATATTGATTTGTTGGTTAGTAAGTTGGTTCTTGTGAAATTCAGCTGTCTGATGACATATTTGAGAATCAGGTTGAACAGCATCGGAATCAGCCGATCGTATTGTCTTAGTCCTTTGACTATTTTGACACTATAGTTTTTTTAAGTTGCTTCTACCGATTCTGTTGATTTATTTACAATTTATAAGAATATTAAAATTCTTCTTCTCGTAGTGGCGATCCATTTCGGATGTTGGCGGCCACCATACCAATCTGTACTTTGCTCACTACTGCTCTGAAAATATTTGTGGTTGTTGTGTTAAACCACGTACGTAGATTTTTTTAGCCAGGGCTTCCTTCGCCTTCCTGGTCCGCGTTATCCTTCTACTTTTCCCTGTCAAATTAGTTGCAGCAATCCATATAGTTTGCTGTTCCTCACGATGTGACCGAGACATTCAATTTTGGCGGTGTTTATTATAGTAAATAGCTCTTTTTCTGTTTGTATCCTTAATGAAACGTTCTGATTAGTAACGTGGTAGGTATAAAATATCTTCAGGATTCGACGATAAAGCCACATTTCCATAGCCTCAGTTTTTTTGCAGGTAGCGCCTGTGAGAGTTCACGACTTAACTCAGTACAACAGTATAGGAAAGATATAATATCATAGTACCTGAGTTTTATGATTATTGATAAATTATGACAATTGAATAGCTTAGCCATTTTTTGAAATGCAGATCTTGTTACATTTGATTTCTAAGGAATAGTCCCAATTTTCATTGACGTTCTTGCCAAGGTAGGTGTATGTTTTTTCTCTGTAACGTTCGTTGATCCTTCACACTGGTTCGTCCAATTTGCTGTTCCTTCTTAGTGATATTGAGATATAATGACCATACATTTTGTTTTCTTAATGTTTAGTGAAAGTTCGTATCAAATTAATACATGTCTGTTAATTAGGTATTATTAATTAATGACACAATGAACTCAAAATTTTTTATACAATTTTTTTACCATCAAACGATCTCGTATATTTTTTAGATGCTTCAGTTTGCTTTTATCAATAAAATTACACATCAACAAAAATATAGTACGGAATAAACAGTAGTAAGGTGTGCCCAGAAACACCAATCTGTTCCGCTACCATCATCATATTTTCGAATCATATATCCACAACTTTTTATTGCTCATAACCGTGTCTTCCGTTTGGGGCTGTGTCGTCGTCATCGTCGCCGTAGTTTCTTTCTTCCGCGCCTCTATTTAGTTTACTCAGTTATTAGATAGTCTTCGGGTCGTTGTTAGATAAAACGTTTGGTAGTTTAGTAATATAGAACAACGCCGGGACGTTTGTGGTACAGAATTTATTATCGCAGCAAAGTGGATAAGAGTTTAAAGGGTGACTATATTCGAATGTATTTAAAAATTTAAGATGTTTGTAAAGTTGAGATAACAAAGAAGTGTGCTATCATTTGGTATTACTATAATTTTTAAATAACAAATATGGTTCACGTCATGTGTTATTTCTTAATTCTCAGAAGCAACCTAAATAAGTAATTATTTTACGTTAGAGAGTGTATTAAAAGAAAGGCGTTACTTTCTCTAATTTACAAGATAAGTCACTGGTGTTTTGAAATATTTTGATTCTTTTTCGTCTTTTTTTAACTATTTTTAGTAGATATGGTTACCACAGAATAAAAGATTTTTTTGACTTTTTCTTGACCATTTTTGTAAGACATTTTAGTCAAATATTATGTTAATATGGGATTAAGCCACAATAATTGATTGTAAAGGAAATTACGTTTTATAATTGTTATTGTGGCTTAATCTGCTATAAGAAAACAGTTTTAAGAAGTTTCTGTCAATTAAAAAGTTTTATTTTGTACTGACAATAAATCCACAACTAAGGAAGACTTTGCCATCTTAACACTAGAGATAAATGAATTACGTACTTCTGAGATTATATGAATATTGTTATGCAATAATGGGTCAATCCACATTAGGTTTATTCTTTAAAAAGCAGCAAATAAGTTAAGTAAGTTAAAGAAATTGAAAAAAATAAAAATTACTAAAAACTGTTTGTGATAGCAAGCAACCTGGATCAATTTCTTTATAAAAAAATATATATCAATATCTTTTCCTACCTACAATAATGGAAAAAATGTTGGTTGACTCATTTTTGCTTTTCATCTTTCGTCAACAATCTAAATAACAAAAAGAGTATTTTAACTTTGACCTCATTATCTGAGTCGTTGTCACTTTTTGGGTTTCTTGTTCGAGCCCCTGTTGTGAGTTGTTGTTCTCCAAACCCTGATCAAAGTCAATGGAAGTACCAAACCATCGACATCATCTTGAAAATCTAATGGATTTGATGATAATATACCTTTGTAAAACTGCTGATTATCTTTAGGAATTGGTTTACACATTTCCTTCAAATCTTTTATTTTTTTCAGTGGATGTGAGTCTTCCATGCGACCATAAAATAGACAACTCTAGATCTTCAACGGATTGTTTTCGAACCTTCCCTTGCTTCTCGATGGCCACCAATTGGTGTTCTTGTCTACAATCATCAATTTTTCTATTGGTAATAGCTTTGATAAAATTCTCAACAGAAACGAAATCTCTTTTCCAAGACGGGTTATTAAGAATTTATGCTTTCTGCTACTATAGCCATATTATAGCCATATAGTCAATGTCAGTATATAATCTTTCTTGAACTCTCAACGCTGACTAAACTGAGCTCAGAGTCGTTAGGTAGCAGGCTATGTCCAGATAGTAGAAATATTCTTCTTTTTCTTCCTCTTTATAAGCAATTCTGCTTGTTCATTGGCCGATTAATACCTCTATGGGAGGATGTCACTCCATCTATTGCACTGTCGTCCGATACTTCTTCTGCCTATTGGTGACTTATCTCTTGACTTGTTTTCTATTGTGTCTCCATTCATTTATACACTGTGCGTTACATTTTCTTCTAATCTCTTCACTTCTCTTTCGATCTCTCAGCGTATTTTCTGTAAATTTTCTCAGTACTCTCATCTCTGCCGTTTCCAGTAGCCTTTGCATTGTAGCACTGTTAGGTCTTGTTTCTGAGGCATATGTCATTATTGGTCTTATACTGGCTTTATAAATTCTTGACTTTATCTTAGTGTTAATGTGTCTGTTTTGCCATATAGTGTTATTAAGTTCTGCTAGTATCCTGCCAGTCCATTTGCTTTTTGTACTTGATCTCTCACTTCTTTGTCCAGGTCTCCATAGCTAGACAGTGTAATTCGTAGGTCTTTTATTTCCATTACTTGTTCAATAATGATGCCATCAATTTTTATTTTACATCTGGTTGGTTGGTCAGTCTTTGCAGACTATCTTCATCTTAGGTTATCAATATTGCGTCGTCTGCGTAACAGAGTATTTTTATTTCTTTGTTGCTCATGCTGTATTTCATTCATGATCAAATTGAAGAGCATGGGGCTCAATGAACCCCCCTGTATTATTCCACTGCCTATTTCTATAGGGTCTGTAAGTTATTCATCTATTCTGACTTCCATTTTATTGTTTCGGTAGATTTTTTCGATAGTATTTATAGTTTATATAATATTTAAGGGAACTTTTCTATTACACAGAAGATGGATTACATCTTTGAGTCTTACTCTGTCAAACGCTTTATTTAGGTCAATCTTCCACTACGAAAACCCTGTTGTTCATCTGCTAAACATCCTCTGATTTACTAGCACTTGTAAAATTTTAGTTGTAAGTTTTAGCGTAGTATTTAACAAGTTTAGTTTTCACCTCTGTAGTTTTCTGACTGTTTTTTATTTCCTTTTTTGAATAGTAGAATTAGTTCTCTCGTTTTACATTCTTCCGGTATTTTATTGTATTTTATAATTTTATTAATCAATGTTGTTCTATCATTGCTGCTTGATTTCAGTTATTCGTTTGGTATCCCTTCTTTACCTGCTGCTTTTCTGTTCTTCAGGTTTTCAAGTATTTTCCGAACTTCCTGTACATTTATATTAAGTTCTTCATTTGTGGTAATTTCTGATGTTTCCGGTTCTAGCGTCAATTGTTTTTCCTCTGCATAGAGCTTTTTTAGGTAGTCAATCCACGTATCCTTTTCTATGTGTTGGGTTCTATTAGTTCCTTTACCTCCGTTCTTTGACCTCTTATGAAGCGCCATATTTCCTTTTGCAGACCGTAAAAATCATGTTTCATTTCTTTCGAAAAAGCGTTTCCAGTGATCAGTTTTTATTTTTCCTACAAGGGCACGTGTTTCGTTTCTAATTGTCTTGTAATTATGGTATTCCTCTTGTGTTTTGGTTGATATGTATTTCAGGTAAGCTTTTTTCTTTTCTTTACATTTTTCCTTCCCTTCTGTACAAAAACCATGGAGTTCTTCGTTTTGGGAACGATTTATTTCTATTAAAAATAAATAAATAAATAAATTTTAAGTTAAAATGATAATTTTTTAGATTGACGCATGGTTGTGCAGAGTATGAATTTATGGTAAAGCAAATTTGATCATGCCATTCTGACCGCCACCTGCGTCTGACCAAAGCCTTAATTCCTTTATTAAAACATGAATATGTTCTCTTATATATTTAAAAGACGCTCCCACTTCCTAAATGCCCTTTTCAGCTTCATTTTCTGTCCATAAATTAAATATTCCTTGATTTTGGCTGCCTACATGAATTCCTAAATTATAAAAATTAAGCTGTCTCTTGCAATACGCTATTCAAGTAGGAATTTTAGGTATTGGACGAGTTTTCTGTAAATTAAAAGTTAGAGTTTATATTTCTGGATTATTGTTAGATTCAGGTAGATCGTCATTCATCTTGTTTCTTAAATTTTTAGCTTCTTGTACATGAATATCATAGGCAGCTTGCAAATTCTCTTTTTCGTAGTTCAATGCACTTGAGATTTTTATTTTAAAAGTATCACAGGTAAAACAGGTGCCTTTTTTGTGCGGCTTAAACTTAAGGGCACATTTTTTATGAAAGGCCAAATCCTTGTAAGTTGCCAGACTAACAGGTTGGAAGTTTTGCAATACGATTTATAAAGTTCATACATTTTGTTTAAATTTAAGTCAGGATTTAGAAAATTCGAGTTGGTCTCATTTCTACAATAATGGGAAACATATTTTGGGAAAAGATTTATTTGTTCCATGATTTTCGCAATCTGGTCATCTGTACATTTATTTTTCCCACCTCTCTTCGTTCGTTTATCGTTAACAATTTCCATATTTTTAGATGATTTTTTATAGAAATGTCTATTCGCTTTTACTTCATTTCCAGCGTTTTAAGGAAGGCTTTTTTATATATTTCTTTTTTACCAATACATTATTTTTGGTATATTTACCTTTTGACTTGTGTTTGGTGTAACGTCGTTGTTTTCTTATCTCCTTAACACACCTTGTTATTACGAGCATCTTGTAGAAAAAGATCCCATTGTAAAAAATTGGTTGAATAGTTTTGTCCGTTCTTCGTTTGCTACAATATCTGTACATTTTTTCTTACGCTGACATTTAAAATTATTTTCAAAATTTTTTCCGATTTTGTTTCTCATACTTTCTTATCCTTTCGCTTTATTCTCTACCTGTTACTAGATGACGCTTATGCCTAGGTGTGGTTTAAATCATTTTTGCTAATTGTAGAACAGCATTTTGCGAGTTTGGAAAGTGTAGTAACTCAATTTCTGTAAAAATGTGGGTTGACTCATTATTGCATAACACCATCCATATATAATATGTATTGTAAAATGGTCAGATATTTTCGGTATTACCTATATATAACAGTCTCTTTATATATGCACCTTGTACTTTTTCGATACTTGTTACTAACGCTTTCTTTATTGTTTCAAGTAACTACTTTTTACCTAATTTTTCTAATTACTTTATTATCTCCTGATCCATATCATCTGTTCCTCCTGATTTTCGTGCAATCAATGTACCCGATTTAGTCTAGTAGTATTAAAACTAAATTACTTAAAATTCATTTATCTGTTTTGGATTTTTATTTTTACATAATATTATTAAAATATACGTCTGCATGTGAATTGGTCACAACTTAAACTTTTATCTACATTTATTGTGGTGCTGCATGGAATTTGAAGGTATGAAATTGCCTTGGTTAAAGTGTTTAAAGGAATTAGGAACTCTTCCTCGAAGTGAAAAAGTAAAAAAGAAAGACAAAGATACTCGAATCTGGACCAGGGTATTTAAACCTTTTCGAAGCAAGAGATATCGTAAGTATATAACATTTTAATCTACTAATATAGTGACTTGTACATATACAAATGTAGGGGCTGCCATTTATGTTTCTTGTCTAGGTAGTACTGCCAACTGACATCTGACACTTGCACTAGAAAATCTGACATTTTTAAGCATAGGCGCACTCAGAACGTTGTGGCGTATGAGCAATATTTGTATGGTTTACAGTGGCTTGAAAAATTGTTCTTGGCCAAAAAATGGAATTGAACCGTAAATATTTTCCTACGATAATTTATCATCAATTTCGACTTAGATTATCAAGACAATATTCGTTATACGGGGATCAAGCACCATCCTTTAGCACCTCTCTCTAGGACAAAATCCGTGAAGATCGCACAAAATCGGCTGTTGTACTAGAAACCATCGATGCTGTGCGTAAACTGATAAAGCAATCGGCATGTGACATACTGTGAGATTGAGGCATCCTCTGGCATTAGTGTGACAAGCATCAATAAGATATTGCATGATCATTTGGCTGTAAAAAAGATTTGTTTATGTTGGATCACACATAATATGACAAAAGGTCAAAAAGAGGCTCGTGTCAATTGGTGCAAGGAAATGTTGGAGAAATGGGATCGCGGTGCATCAACTGCTGTGTATAACATCTACACATGTGACGAAACATGGACCTGTGTATATGAGCCTCAAAACAGCAATTGACCGTATGGGTGTTCCAAGTTGAACCAAATCCATCAAAAGTTGTTCATAGAAGAAGCACATCGAAACAAATGCTAGCTTGTTTCTTTGGTATAAATGGTCATGTAGCAATAGTGCCGTTATAAGAAAGTATGGCAATTCTAAATGATATACAATCATTTGTTTACCAGAAGTTTTCAGTGAAATTCGAAAAAAAAAACAAATAATAGACGAATGATTCTTCCTCACGACAATGCAAGCACACACAACGGAGTTTTTGTTCGGTCAAAACATCGAATTAACGATGACTTCTTTTTCTTTCCGCACATCAAAAATAGATTGCGTTATTAACGATTTTTCAAGCCCGAAGAAGCGGTTGAAGCGTTCAAAACCATGTTTTGGATTTAAGTGGAAAAAGTGTTTAGAAAATTGGTTCAAACGCATTGGTTCGCGCAAAATGTATATTTATTTTAATGGAGAATATTTTGAAACGTAATAAAGCCATTTCCAACCATAAATACTTGTTTTTTCATTGTAAGGGCAGAAATATAAGTAGCAACCTCTGGTATACACTTTATTTTTCTAGTTTTCTTGTGGCACGTCAAGTTAAACATCATGTTTATATGGGATCGAACCGCAAATGTTTTTAATGAAAATTCTTTTGTGTTACATATAACGTTGTTCCAGTTGCCCATATAATTTTTGGGCTTTTTGTTTTTTTATTTTAAAATATGGTGGTAAGTAAATTCCACAAATATTTAGAATGTTTTCTTCATTTAGCCATTGAAGAGCAGTAAGGAGGATTAGACTTTTAATTTATACTGGCATAATATAATTATTTTTTCACGCATTATTATCAGATACTTTTTTAATATCCGAACTTGACACCGACACAAACTTCCGATATGCATGCAGCCGTAATCACCTTTCAGAACAAATAACCGTATATCCACTCATCATATTGTTTACTTTGTTTGCGTGTCATTGAACAAAATATAACCTATTTACGGTATTTACTTACAGCCGTACATTAATATTATTGTGAATTTACCACTTCAAAGCAAACATGAAGGACATTTTTCATTATTCCGAAATTTTATCGATGTATTAATATTAGTATTAATAATTGTTTCAATTCAAATCTGCCAGATTTTCTGGAAATATATACCGATGCATCAAAACAAAATAATGGTACGGGATGTGCCTTCTATATACCATCAACAAACGTGCAAGAAAAATTCAAACTAAATAATAATACTTCCGTTTTTGCTGCAGAAGCAATGGGTGTTATTAAAGCCTGCGATTATATCGAAAAAAAAACAAGTTACAAAAAAAAATACACTTTTTGAGTGACTCCTTATCTGTTCTTAAATGTAATGGCTACTGATATAAATCCTTTTATTAGAGAATTAAAAGTAAGAATTCATAAATTAAAAAAAAGTCAATACGATTGAAAATTCCCTTGGGTAAAAGCTCATATAGGTCTTCGTGGCAACGAAGTTGCAGACTCCTTAGCCAAAGAAAGAATTACAACTGGATAGCATGTCAAGAACAATTTAGGTGCTCAAGAATATTTAATGATATCTAAGAGTAATTTTAAGGCAAAATGGGAATTGCATTGGAAAAACTATTGCCCGTCACACGTTATTATAATGGCACTGTAGCTACATGACCATTTATACCAAAGAAACAAGCGAGAATTTGTTTCGATGGGCTTCGTCCACGAACCACTTATTGATGATTGTCATACTAATGCCAAAGGATCCCTCAATCTCACGGTATGTCCATGCCGATCTTGCTCTATAAGTTCACGCACAGATGGTTTCTGGTATAACAGCCGATTTTGTGCGACCTTCGCGGAATTCGAACCATTTAAGTTCATCGATGCACTCTTGTCTTAATAATCTACGTCGAAAGTTAGATAAATTATCGCACGAAAATATTAACAATTCCATTTTTTGGCCGAGAAAAATTTTTCAAGTCATTGTAAACAATACAAACATCTCTCATACGCGAAAACGTTTAGACAGAAATGATGGCGTAAGGCAATACTTGAATATATAAATGAAATGAAATATGAGAAAATAACGAAATATAGAACAAAATGTGTTTGTTATGTATATTTTATATTAAACCGTTGGTAATATAAATTTTAAATAACATTTTTCTCTTATGATTGTGCCATGCGCTAAATAAAATAAAACTACTGGAATTTCTTTATATTTCCCTCGGTTTTCGTCACCCCTGAATATGCTTACTGTAAGCAAACTGTATGTAGAATATTTAAATATACTTACTTGTTTATTGGTTACAAAAAATATATGATTCTAAGGCTTTTAAGCAGATTGTTAATCTATGCACAAGAATTTATTCTTTTATAGGTTTTAACATGCTGCTGTACCTGTTGTCACTATGTCTATTGAATCTATTGAATCAGAAAGAGTGGTGACATCTAGTGGCTGTCTCAATTAGAATCAAACAAATTTATTCATTGCGTTGGCCAACTATTCCTTCTTAAACAATGCCCATGATTTAACCACATATTAGAATTTATCTAGATATTGTTCGAAACGTTTACCTTGGACCCTATTTTTGTTTGTAACCTTTATGCCAGTCTTTATTCGATTCTATTTTAAATTTTTATATCTTTTCTTTGCTTTGTACCTATTATTAAAAAACAAAAAGATTAACAAAAATTGTTAACAAAATAATTACAATTGTCAACTAGGTATTTTAAACTGTCAACTTATTTTAAAATCATATTTTTCGGAAGCTATTTTCTTGTGGCATTTTAAAGTAATAAGTATTTTAATGGGAATAAGCCATAATTGAAGGTTAAAATAAGTTTATTGACGTTTCAATCTCCAATTCGGAAATCGTTCTCAAAATACAAACATTACTAAATTAAACAAATTTTGTTTTTGGTTACTTGGTAAAAATTCTTCTCATTTTTATTGACAATTCAGACATATAATATACATTTTAAAGTAGACGACTTTAAAATGATATTGCCAATATTGCTGTGTTACGTTCCTGGGACGACTTAATAGTAATAGAGTTCATTCGATTACATGAAGTCAACTTTAACTTGAGAATATCCTTCAGAAGAAATCAGTGCATGTAATTCGTCTTTAAAAAGACAACCACATGCCATGATGACAGTTCTCCAGTTCAAATTCTCCTGTTAGTGATTCCATGGTAAATCATGAGGAAAAATCAGGAAAAAAACCTCATGATACTATCCGGATGTGGTAAATTACTCTCAATAAACATCAAATTCTGATTTTATATGTTTATTATTTAAGAAAGATAAATGACGTATCCTCGATATGTTACTGACTAATAGTGGTATTTTCCTTTTATTAACTTCCACTTTTAATATGGATAACCAGATCCTACTGTATTCTGCCGAGGAATTTGCGACACAATTGGTCTCATTTAGCATAATTAGAGCCGCTTCTTTGATTTTTCTTTTTTTTTTTTTCATCTGTTTCTTTTATGACTATATTTGAATCATTCCATTGAACCCTCTGTTCATTTTCCCATGCGTGTTTACATATTTGAGATCTATCAAATTCTCTATTGTTAATATAAGATTGATGTTCACTTCTTTTAATGGCCTTGATGTTTCACCTAAATAAAACTGATCGCATTCACAAGGTATTTTATAAATACAATTCTTTGTTTTTTCTTGTTCATTGTTAGGTTTAGTTTTAGATAAAATAGATCTCAATGTGTTTGATGTTTTAAATGTTGTTGAAATGTTGAATTTATTTCGTATCTTCTTAAGTTTTTCTTATAATCCTTTTATGTATGGTATTATTAATTTACTCGTATTATTCATTGTGTATGCGGATGCGGTAGGATCTAGTTCTAGAAAGTTGTTCTGATCTATTGAGTCGATTGTTGGAAATTCCCTATTTATAAACGATAAATGATAATTATTTTTTAATAAAACAGATGTTAACAAATGTTTTTCCCGAAGAACGAATTTTCGTTAGAATAAGCAATTTTAGCTCTATCTTTTAAGGATTTAATGATTCCTTTTTTTAGTATTAATACTGTGATTTGATTTGTTATTTAAATATCTGTTGTGTGTTGGTTTTCTATATACCTGAGTCTCATATCCAGTATCGTTCTTACAGATTAAAACATCCAGGAAAGGTAGTGTGTTATTATATTCCTTCTCCATGGTAAATGTTATTCTCTTCTTTATCGTTTATTTCATTCAGGCATTTGTCCAACAACTCTGATCCATGAGGCCATATGGAGAATACATCATCTACATATCTCCACCATACTGTGGGATATAAAATTTGTTTAGAAATAATATTTGTTTCAAAATTTTCCATAAATATATCGGCTAATAATGAAGATAAACTAGAGCCCATTGCTAGACCAAAATTTTGTTTATAGAATTCACTATTTAGTTGAAAATATGTATTATAAGTACATAATATTAATAACTCCATTAAAATTGATATATTTAGTCTTGTTCTAGTTGCCAATGTATCATCACTAGTTTTATCTGGATTATATTCAAAGTCTTATCTAATGGCTCATTTGTAAATAAACTATTTATGTCAGAACTTACTAAAATATTATTTGAATTAAATTCAGTATTTGATAATTTATTTAAAAAATGTTGTGTATTTCTTATAAATGTGTCATTTTTATTTGCAAATGGTTGTATAATATTAATTAAAAATTTTGAGAGTTCACTACAAGGAGAAGTCATGGTACTACAAATAGGTCCAAGTGGTATATTCGTTTTATGAACTTTTGGTACTCCATTTTACTGTCATCATGGCATGTGGTCATCTTTTTAAATACGAATTACATGCTCTGATTTTTTCTGACGGATATTCTCAAATTAAAGTTGATTTCATGTAATCGAATGAACTATCTTATAAGTAAAGTCGTCCCAGGAACGCAACTCAGCAATATTGGCAATATCATTTTAAAGTCGTCTACTTTAAAACGTATAATATATGTCTGAATTGTCAATATAAATGTCAGATAAAATGAAATTATTAGAAGAATTTTTCACCAAGTAACAAAAAACAAAATTTAATTTATTAATGTTTGTATTTTGAGAACGATTTCCGAAGTGAAGATTGAAACGTCAATAAACTTATTTTAACCTTCAATTGTAGCTGATTCTCATTAAAATAGTAATTAAATCATATTATCATATATTAGTATTAATAATTGTTTCAATTCAAATCTGCCAGATTTTCTGGAAATATATACCGATGCATCAAAACAAAATAATGGTACGGGATGTGCCTTCTATATACCATCAACAAACGTGCAAGAAAAATTCAAACTAAATAATAATACTTCCGTTTTTGCTGCAGAAGCAATGGGTGTTATTAAAGCCTGCGATTATATCGAAAAAAAAACAAGTTACAAAAAAAAATACACTTTTTGAGTGACTCCTTATCTGTTCTTAAATGTAATGGCTACTGATATAAATCCTTTTATTAGAGAATTAAAAGTAAGAATTCATAAATTAAAAAAAAGTCAATACGATTGAAAATTCCCTTGGGTAAAAGCTCATATAGGTCTTCGTGGCAACGAAGTTGCAGACTCCTTAGCCAAAGAAAGAATTACAACTGGATAGCATGTCAAGAACAATTTAGGTGCTCAAGAATATTTAATGATATCTAAGAGTAATTTTAAGGCAAAATGGGAATTGCATTGGAAAAACTATTGCCCGTCACACGTTATTATAATGGCACTGTAGCTACATGACCATTTATACCAAAGAAACAAGCGAGAATTTGTTTCGATGGGCTTCGTCCACGAACCACTTATTGATGATTGTCATACTAATGCCAAAGGATCCCTCAATCTCACGGTATGTCCATGCCGATCTTGCTCTATAAGTTCACGCACAGATGGTTTCTGGTATAACAGCCGATTTTGTGCGACCTTCGCGGAATTCGAACCATTTAAGTTCATCGATGCACTCTTGTCTTAATAATCTACGTCGAAAGTTAGATAAATTATCGCACGAAAATATTAACAATTCCATTTTTTGGCCGAGAAAAATTTTTCAAGTCATTGTAAACAATACAAACATCTCTCATACGCGAAAACGTTTAGACAGAAATGATGGCGTAAGGCAATACTTGAATATATAAATGAAATGAAATATGAGAAAATAAAGAAATATAGAACAAAATGTGTTTGTTATGTATATTTTATATTAAACCGTTGGTAATATAAATTTTAAATAACATTTTTCTCTTATGATTGTGCCATGCGCTAAATAAAATAAAACTACTGGAATTTCTTTATATTTCCCTCGGTTTTCGTCACCCCTGAATATGCTTACTGTAAGCAAACTGTATGTAGAATATTTAAATATACTTACTTGTTTATTGGTTACAAAAAATATATGATTCTAAGGCTTTTAAGCAGATTGTTAATCTATGCACAAGAATTTATTCTTTTATAGGTTTTAACATGCTGCTGTACCTGTTGTCACTATGTCTATTGAATCTATTGAATCAGAAAGAGTGGTGACATCTAGTGGCTGTCTCAATTAGAATCAAACAAATTTATTCATTGCGTTGGCCAACTATTCCTTCTTAAACAATGCCCATGATTTAACCACATATTAGAATTTATCTAGATATTGTTCGAAACGTTTACCTTGGACCCTATTTTTGTTTGTAACCTTTATGCCAGTCTTTATTCGATTCTATTTTAAATTTTTATATCTTTTCTTTGCTTTGTACCTATTATTAAAAAACAAAAAGATTAACAAAAATTGTTAACAAAATAATTACAATTGTCAACTAGGTATTTTAAACTGTCAACTTATTTTAAAATCATATTTTTCGGAAGCTATTTTCTTGTGGCATTTTAAAGTAATAAGTATTTTAATGGGAATAAGCCATAATTGAAGGTTAAAATAAGTTTATTGACGTTTCAATCTCCAATTCGGAAATCGTTCTCAAAATACAAACATTACTAAATTAAACAAATTTTGTTTTTGGTTACTTGGTAAAAATTCTTCTCATTTTTATTGACAATTCAGACATATAATATACATTTTAAAGTAGACGACTTTAAAATGATATTGCCAATATTGCTGTGTTACGTTCCTGGGACGACTTAATAGTAATAGAGTTCATTCGATTACATGAAGTCAACTTTAACTTGAGAATATCCTTCAGAAGAAATCAGTGCATGTAATTCGTCTTTAAAAAGACAACCACATGCCATGATGACAGTTCTCCAGTTCAAATTCTCCTGTTAGTGATTCCATGGTAAATCATGAGGAAAAATCAGGAAAAAAACCTCATGATACTATCCGGATGTGGTAAATTACTCTCAATAAACATCAAATTCTGATTTTATATGTTTATTATTTAAGAAAGATAAATGACGTATCCTCGATATGTTACTGACTAATAGTGGTATTTTCCTTTTATTAACTTCCACTTTTAATATGGATAACCAGATCCTACTGTATTCTGCCGAGGAATTTGCGACACAATTGGTCTCATTTAGCATAATTAGAGCCGCTTCTTTGATTTTTCTTTTTTTTTTTTTCATCTGTTTCTTTTATGACTATATTTGAATCATTCCATTGAACCCTCTGTTCATTTTCCCATGCGTGTTTACATATTTGAGATCTATCAAATTCTCTATTGTTAATATAAGATTGATGTTCACTTCTTTTAATGGCCTTGATGTTTCACCTAAATAAAACTGATCGCATTCACAAGGTATTTTATAAATACAATTCTTTGTTTTTTCTTGTTCATTGTTAGGTTTAGTTTTAGATAAAATAGATCTCAATGTGTTTGATGTTTTAAATGTTGTTGAAATGTTGAATTTATTTCGTATCTTCTTAAGTTTTTCTTATAATCCTTTTATGTATGGTATTATTAATTTACTCGTATTATTCATTGTGTATGCGGATGCGGTAGGATCTAGTTCTAGAAAGTTGTTCTGATCTATTGAGTCGATTGTTGGAAATTCCCTATTTATAAACGATAAATGATAATTATTTTTTAATAAAACAGATGTTAACAAATGTTTTTCCCGAAGAACGAATTTTCGTTAGAATAAGCAATTTTAGCTCTATCTTTTAAGGATTTAATGATTCCTTTTTTTAGTATTAATACTGTGATTTGATTTGTTATTTAAATATCTGTTGTGTGTTGGTTTTCTATATACCTGAGTCTCATATCCAGTATCGTTCTTACAGATTAAAACATCCAGGAAAGGTAGTGTGTTATTATATTCCTTCTCCATGGTAAATGTTATTCTCTTCTTTATCGTTTATTTCATTCAGGCATTTGTCCAACAACTCTGATCCATGAGGCCATATGGAGAATACATCATCTACATATCTCCACCATACTGTGGGATATAAAATTTGTTTAGAAATAATATTTGTTTCAAAATTTTCCATAAATATATCGGCTAATAATGAAGATAAACTAGAGCCCATTGCTAGACCAAAATTTTGTTTATAGAATTCACTATTTAGTTGAAAATATGTATTATAAGTACATAATATTAATAACTCCATTAAAATTGATATATTTAGTCTTGTTCTAGTTGCCAATGTATCATCACTAGTTTTATCTGGATTATATTCAAAGTCTTATCTAATGGCTCATTTGTAAATAAACTATTTATGTCAGAACTTACTAAAATATTATTTGAATTAAATTCAGTATTTGATAATTTATTTAAAAAATGTTGTGTATTTCTTATAAATGTGTCATTTTTATTTGCAAATGGTTGTATAATATTAATTAAAAATTTTGAGAGTTCACTACAAGGAGAAGTCATGGTACTACAAATAGGTCCAAGTGGTATATTCGTTTTATGAACTTTTGGTACTCCATTTTACTGTCATCATGGCATGTGGTCATCTTTTTAAATACGAATTACATGCTCTGATTTTTTCTGACGGATATTCTCAAATTAAAGTTGATTTCATGTAATCGAATGAACTATCTTATAAGTAAAGTCGTCCCAGGAACGCAACTCAGCAATATTGGCAATATCATTTTAAAGTCGTCTACTTTAAAACGTATAATATATGTCTGAATTGTCAATATAAATGTCAGATAAAATGAAATTATTAGAAGAATTTTTCACCAAGTAACAAAAAACAAAATTTAATTTATTAATGTTTGTATTTTGAGAACGATTTCCGAAGTGAAGATTGAAACGCCAATAAACTTATTTTAACCTTCAATTGTAGCTGATTCTCATTAAAATAGTAATTAAATCATATTTTATTTTAATTTAAATTTTTGAAGAAATTTAACACGATCGGTTTTGTTTTAGTGCAGATTTGCTCCACATTCGAGTGCACAAAAGAAATAAATTTCAATTAAGCTGTTTAAAAAAATTACATCATCAAATTGCACTAAATCTCTTTAAATAAAAACGAACAATAGAAGGCTTGTTGTTTTCATAGTATACTTTTTACTACGGTATACCTAAAATCAATCAAACTAATAGAATTTGTTTACGCTTATGTAATGATAATATATGACTGTAATTTTCAATGGATTATGCAAAATCACAGAGTTTTATTATCGAAAAAAGAGGATTGTCTAGTGGTCACACATGAAAGCGTCAACCATGGGCGTAGCAATGTATCCTACTTATATAGTACATTTCTCAAAGTACTTAATAATTCCTATAATGTTGTTTTTTACTCGAACTAGAATCACTTGTTCAACATCTAACTGAACTTTTTAAGATCTATAACTTTTATTTTAACCATTTTTCTCTAAAATGTATGACACGTTTTATAGGTAAAAAAATGGATTTTTCACTTTTTATGATTGTTTAAAAAAAACAAAGCAAAATCAGCTATACGTCTTCAAGGATTTGTCATCACCTATTCCTTATATATCTTTTACAACCTTCAAAAACCTGTATGCGATTTTTACGTGAAATTAACGATTTTTTCACAGTTTGACTAGGGCATCAATATGTAGGAAGAATTTATTTTTCTTTAATATCATCTTCAGTTGCTCCTTAAAGTAAGAATTTCTCTTTCTAGATGTGTTGATTCTCGTCACCTTTCTCTCTCCAAGAGTTTGAATTAATATTTTAAGCATCCACGACACAGAACTCGTTTACAAGCTGCTAGTCGGCGAGTTTAAAAGCTAGCGAATAAGCGAGTTAGCGAGTGTCGATGACAAACAACACTATACACTTCGTTTAGTAGCCAACTAGCTAGCGAGTAATCACCTAAAACCTGTACAGATACGCGAAACATAAAATTAAAAAATCCAAGAAAAGTGGATGTGACCCTGATGAAGTATATACTCCAAAGTTGGCTTGGTTTGAAGAATCAAAATTTTTGGTAGAGGTTGTGGCCACAAAAAGCATCAAATGAAATTATGTGAGTAGAATGAATATATGGATGTATTAAAGTAAACAAAAAATCTTAGACCTAATTATTCCAGCTTTCTTTCATTGCCAAGGAAATCTCCTTAAAGTCCGACTGTAATGATTTCCTCCTAGGTGATGAATAGGCTGCACAATATTAGTATATTCCCTCCAAAGTTCAGTTGTCTTATTTCCAGTTTGCAAGTCCTCTTTATCTACTGCTTGCTGACTGCTTAATGACTTTATTAATAGTTTCTCGTAATCGGTCTTAAAAAAATTCCAAATCGCCTTACTAGTATGCCAAAAGCGTTTTCTAAGACTCTCCTGACAAGGAAAAGCGATAGTTGAATATTTTTTCATCAGGACTAAGATCTATTTTACTGTAAGGTTTTTCCTCAAAGAAAAAGCATCATCTCCAATACTAACGCCATATTCAGGCAAGCCAAGAGTCTTATTTTCCATCGAAATATTTAAAGTACTGTCTCGAAATATAGCACTATCGCTTGCTCGGCCATCTGCACCTATGTGAATATGAGTGAAGCAGCAACCGGCATTAACCATGGCAAACAAAAAACCTACACACTGTAGGTTTTTTATAGTTAAAGTAGACTGAGCCGGAGCACAGAGGTCTCTTAAGATAACGTGTTTTTTATCGATGGCACCAATTCTGGAAAATTCTAACGCTGAAGAATTTTATTTGGATTTATTTCCATTCCATTCCATATATATATATATATATATATATATATATATATATATATATATATATATATATACCTCGGCCACGTGATGCGGAACGAAGAAAAATATCGAATTCTTCAACTTGTTATGCAGGGTAAAGTATTTGGCAGAAGAGGACCAGGACGCCGTCGTATCTCGTGGTTGAAAAATCTCCGACAATGGTTTGGGATGACCTCAGCGGAGCTGTTTCGCAGAGCAGTCAACAAAACCATGATAGCCTTGATGATCGCCAACATCCGGACCGGATAAGGCACTGAAGAAGAAGAAGAAGAATATATATATATATATATATATATATATATATATATATATATATATATATATATATATATATATTGTTATGATGTGTTTTTTGTTTGAATGATGAGCAATGAGTATTTTTAATAATATAGGGTTTTTATCGCGGTTCTCAAAGAATTAGCTTGTAAGTACTTTTTTAAATTATCTTTATTATAACTATTATGAAACACACATATATATCTAACTTAGCCAATGTAAATTTAAAATAAACTATCTTTAAATTGATATTCTTATAAAACTAATTAAATTCTATAGACAATGTAAAATTTAAACAAACTATCTTCAAAATTGAAATTGTTATGACACTAACTAAATTATATTAACAAAATTTTGTACCTTTCTTTCACTGAATGCCTAAATGAACTGTTTTCCACTATATAGATTCTAATCACCACTGAATGTCTTCGTACTTCAGTTATCCTTGTTTTTTGTGAAATTACTTTTTCCAATTATCAGCTTCTACCAATTTAAGATATAGTTTTCTTCACCAGCATTTATACACCACCAGCAAACACCATTTATATTTATTCTTCTTTTCAATATACCAATATCCAATTATTATAAGTTGATTTATACTAATCTCCAATCATAATATAATTTTAATTCCTTCCAATATCCATCCAATATTCTTCTAATATACTTTTATAATCTTCAATAATTATTTGTGTATAATTATAAATGTGCATTAAATATCTGCATAATTTTTAATCTTCATTTAACTCACTATATTAAACAATTGGACTATCTCCAACTAACTTTCATATTTCTTATTAAACTGCTTGACTGACTTACTAAAACTGTGAACAATTGACTTCACTAACTAATCTACTAACTTTCATAATAAACTGCTTGACTTCTGACTAAAAACTTCCCTCTTGAATCCAAATCACGGGTATTTATATCCTTTTGGATATTCCAGAACCATCTGGTAAGAAATCATGTTCCAATTTGTTCTATTTCTTCGATATCGATGTTCTCGAAAAAAATATCTGTTCCATCCACCGACATAATCATTATTCCAGAATGTTCGACTGTAAACAATGGTCACACTCTGCACTCTGGAGAATTCGTTAATGTTCCATTGATAATTTTGTTGACATTTAGGCTTTTCAGATCAGAATAAACATTCAAATTAGTAACTAACACTCTAATTTAATAAAATACACAATTCAAACAATATATTATTATAACCCCACTTTATATTCCCAATTATGATTAATTTCTATCTGTCAATCACTCACTGTATAGTTGGTTGCCTAGTCACATGGCTCACTTATATATATTTACAATATTAAAATACAACTTTTTACAATTATTATATGCTAATTTATTAAAAATGCCCTCACATAAATATATTTTTATTAAATTCTCTAGTATTTAACTTCTTAAAATAACCAAATACTTGTTATATCTAAAATTATCTAGTATATAACTTACAAATTAATTTTTTATAAACCCCAATCGTCACAATACCCCAAAAATAATATTTAAAATAAATAATTTACTTATTATTTTTTTAAATATTAATTTTCTCATACCTTATTAAATTTAATAAATCAAAATTTTTTTTATTTAAAATGTGTTAAATACATCCCTGTTCGCTGTCTATGTCAAAGCAGAGAACAACGGATCACAGTTCGGCTATTCTATGGTCAAACTGTCATGTCAAATAGAGAGAATAAAATATAACCTTAATTAAAATATAATGGATATTGTGTTCTGTTTATTTATAAACAAAATCTAGGAATTATTTCCATTCAAAATAACTTTCATCAATATAAATTGGTAAGTTTTTCCACTTTATTATATTAGAAAGACATTTACACAATCAATTCTGTATCTAACCCCAAAATTATGATTTTTAGGGCACAAACAATTTCCATATGTATAAAATTCAACAAGTATGATGTCAAATTGATTCAAAATAATGAAATCTACCATCTATTTAACAAATCAAGTCTATTGAATAAAATGGATATATCAGTAAGATGTTAGTGTTAAGTTTATAACCTAGATATATCATTACTTTTTGAAAAATTGTACATTTTTCTTGATTTATTTTAAGTCCAACTTTATCTAATCTGTTTATTATAATTTTTAGGTGTTTCTCATGATCTTCAGCCGTTTTAGAAAAAATTAATATATCATCAATGTAGTGAATTACAAAATGTTCATATTGATCCAAAATATCATGAAGACATCTACATAGAGCACTGCAAGATGATTGAAGTCCAAATGGTACTACTTTGAATTGATATACTACTCCATCTATCTGAAATCCTGTATACTGTCTACTTTTTCTTTCTAGAGGTATTAACCAGAAACTATGCTGTAAATCGATTTTAGTGAAAAATGACATTCCTGTAATTCTTCCTAATATTCCATCTATACCCATTGGTGCTTCAAATTGCTTTTCAGTAATCTTGTTAATATTCCTTGCATCCAAACATAACCTGATTTCACCTGATCTTTTTCGTACTACTACTATGGGGTTAATAAAACGTGTGTCTGCCTTCTCAATGATCCCATCTTCTAACATATTATTAATTGTTTTGTTTACTTCTTCTCTGTATTTATATGGTATTGGGTATGATTTTGTTTTAAAATCTTTTTCTACTTTAACTTTTATACTATGGATATAATTTTGTGCAATTCTATTTTCTTTATTGACAAGTCCCTTGTGTTGCTGCAATATGGAAATGACTATTGATTTATATTCTTCAGGGCAATTTAAAACTTTCATTATATCTTCTTCTTTACAAATAAAATTATTCTTCATTATGTACTCATTATTCCTTGCTTCCAATTTTACGCACTCCGCCTCGTAGGCATCCATCTGCTTAAAATTTCCATTCCTTAAATATTCACTACAATAATTATTCTTTACATTCTTTTGGGACATTTCCCTATCATCAAAATACATTTCTTCTTCATAAACATCATTATTTTCTTTTAATAATATCCTATCAACTCTTATTCCTTCTTCCACCTCATCTTTCTGCATAAATTTAATTATTTGCCCTTCCAAAGTTACCATTTTTTCTTCAAATTCTATCTTTACTTTCTTCTTTTCCAATTCATCATTTCCCATTAATATATCAACACATAAATCCTTGACAATAAATCCTTGCATATTAATTTCTTTATTAAGAATATTAATTTTAAAATTGGCTAGTTTATCAATTTCACCCAACTTCTTATTATTTGCACCAATAATTTTAATTTTTGGAATCTTTATTATATCTGATAGTTTTAATGTATTAAAAATAAAATTCTCCGAGACTAAAGTACTTTCTGAACCAGTATCTATCATAATCTTAATCATTTTATTTTTGGCCAAAGCATTTATATAAATTAAATTAATAGATTCAATAATTTTATCTTCATCTAAAGAAATAAATTCAGAAGGTTTTTCATAATAGCAATGGCCTAACTTGTAATTCAGAAAGTTTACTGCACAAAATTTTGATTATTAGAATTGTCAGATTGTATCTGACCACTTGGATCTGATGTCCTATGTCTTTCCCTACTATGACTTCTACTCACATTTTCTTGCCTTGTACTATTTCGTTCCCTGTCTTCGCAGCTTCTATTCCTTCGAACACAATTTACCTGTCTGTTATAGTTAGGTCGCTCTGTATTTCTTCGATTATTAAAATCTTGTCTATTATTATTAGTACTGTTATTAAAATGTTGTCTATTATAATTACTGTTATTATTATTAAAATTTTGTAAATTATTACCATATCTATAATTATTATATGATTGTCTATATTGTTGATTATCATTTTTATTATATTGAAAGTTATTATTGTTTTTTCTGTTGTTATTATTACTTGTCATATTGCCTCTTTGTATTCTTTGAATAAAATTAATAAAACTATCTATTGTTTGAATATTTTGTACAGTTACGGTTTGCACAACATCAGCATCAAAATGTCTAGATACATTTAAGACTGTTTCATCCTCTCTAAGTGGTGGTTCTAAATATTTTGCAACTGTTATCAGTTTTAATGCATAATCTACCATATTTGATTTTAAATTGTGATTATACTTTCCAAAATATAGAATTTCTCTAAACTTGGCTTGCTCTAATTCACCCCAATAATAATTTAAAAATTTATATTCAAATGTTTGAAAATTATCTAAATCATTCTCAATACTAGCAAACCAAGTTGCTGCATTGTCATTTAATGTCACTCTAATATAATCTTTAATATCATTAATATTATTCACAAATCTTAATATATGTTTTAAACTATTTATGTATACTCTAGGATGCAAATTTTTTATATTACCAGAGAATTTAATCCCAGTCTCATTTGTTAAATTTAAGTAAGGTCTCCCTATGTCTCTCATTTGTGAAATATCATCTATTCTCTGTTCCACATTTCTTATTTGGATATTTTGTTGTATATCGTCTAATTTTTCTTCTGTGTTTCTCCTGTCTTCGTTAATTTTTACTTCTAAGTTACATTTCTGTAACTCTATTTTCTGTTCTATATCTATCTTATTATCTTGAATAATCCTCTTTACTTCTGTCCTCTCATTGTCTATCCTTTTCTTGTAGTCATTCCGTATACTTTTTATTTCATTTGCTACTTTTTTCTCTGCAGCTTCAAGTTTTTTATCCATTTGTTTTACAATTTTATTATTATTATCTTCTATTTTCTTTTCTAATTTTCTATAATTCTCTTCCAATTTCTGTTCCATTTTTTTCATGTCTTCTTTGACTTCTTTTGAATTCTCTTCCAATTTTTTTGTATTCTCTTCCATTTTCTGTTCCATTTTTTTCATGTCTTCTTTGATTTCTTTTGAATTCTCTTCCATTGTCTTGTTCATCTGCATCATTAATGACATCAAAGCTGCCATATTGACATTTTCCTCTCTTTCTGGATTCATTTCTGCAGTATCTTGTGGAACTTGAACTAAACTCTCCTCTTGTATAAGTTGTGTTTCTACTTCCACATCTTCTTCATTCTTTTTGCTTCTTGTACCTTTCTTTCCTTGAGACATTTTGAGACTTTACTTGTTCAAATATAATTAAAAATAAAATCTATAATTTTTTCTTTCTACTGATAATTAATTTACTTATATGAGAGCACTTATCTTCCCAAACTAATTCTTTTAAATAGAGAGCCACCGCGTTGGGTGCCAAAATTGTTATGATGTGTTTTTTGTTTGAATGATGAGCAATGAGTATTTTTAATAATATAGGGTTTTTATCGCGGTTCTCAAAGAATTAGCTTGTAAGTACTTTTTTAAATTATCTTTATTATAACTATTATGAAACACACATATATATCTAACTTAGCCAATGTAAATTTAAAATAAACTATCTTTAAATTGATATTCTTATAAAACTAATTAAATTCTATAGACAATGTAAAATTTAAACAAACTATCTTCAAAATTGAAATTGTTATGACACTAACTAAATTATATTAACAAAATTTTGTACCTTTCTTTCACTGAATGCCTAAATGAACTGTTTTGCTAAATGCCTAAATAAACTGCTTGACTGACTTACTAAAACTGTGAACAATTGACTTCACTAACTAATCTACTAACTTTCATAATAAACTGCTTGACTTCTGACTAAAAACTTCCCTCTTGAATCCAAATCACGGGTATTTATATCCTTTGGGATATTCCAGAACCATCTGGTAAGAAATCATGTTCCAATTTGTTCTATTTCTTCGATATCGATGTTCTCGAAAAAAATATCTGTTCCATCCACCGACATAATCATTATTCCAGAATGTTCGACTGTAAACAATGGTCACACTCTGCACTCTGGAGAATTCGTTAATGTTCCATTGATAATTTTGTTGACATTTAGGCTTTTCAGATCAGAATAAACATTCAAATTAGTAACTAACACTCTAATTTAATAAAATACACAATTCAAACAATATATTATTATAACCCCACTTTATATTCCCAATTATGATTAATTTCTATCTGTCAATCACTCACTGTATAGTTGGTTGCCTAGTCACATGGCTCACTTATATATATTTACAATATTAAAATACAACTTTTTACAATTATTATATGCTAATTTATTAAAAATGCCCTCACATAAATATATTTTTATTAAATTCTCTAGTATTTAACTTCTTAAAATAACCAAATACTTGTTATATCTAAAATTATCTAGTATATAACTTACAAATTAATTTTTTATAAACCCCAATCGTCACAATATATATATATATATATATATATATATATATATATATATATATATATATATATATATATATATATATATATATATATATATATATAGGAATTGTCACAAAGGTCAAGATACAGTACCAGATGAACACATTGGAAGTGTTAAGTCCGAAAACGACAACTACTCAGAAATCTAAGAAGTCGCCTGAAAAAATAATCCGCCTCCGACGCCAATGAAGAGGTAAAAAAACGACCAGCCGCCAAGGAATCACCTTCTGAAATATAACAAGCTATTAAAAAGTTGAATAAAATTGCCAAGGATGCAACTGATGAAAAGCCCTTTGACCAGTTCGAGAAGTTTGTTGCATCTGAGCTCTGTCACCTAGCACAGCGACAAGCCATCTTGCTGCAATAAGAAATTCAAAACTGCGTCATTCGTTCTAAACTGTCATCTTTGGGGCAGCAGGTATCATTTGCTTCTAGTTCTGCTTCTTCGATGAACGATGACAACGATAATGCGGCTACATTGAGTCAGGTCATGATCAATACATTTGGAGAAGATATGATATATAAATTATAATAAAATATATTGTGTAATAAAACTGTTGTTTACTTTTGCAGTAAACTAATTTTTACTCACTTCAATAAACGGTCTAAGGCAGCGAGAAATTGCTGTCAGAACTTCCAGTAAAAACTTCGAAATTGTTGATTTCAGAACTCTGAACAGATATTCTAAAGACTTTAGTTAATGACTAATGTTTTTCCAACTTGTTGGTTACTTGTATTTCTAGTCTCATTGTCGTATTTTTTTGAGCATTTCATTTACAAATTGCAGTAATTCATCAAATTTTGAACTATTTATTCTCAACATATTTCTACAAGCTTAAGGATCTTCGTCCTTCAGGTTCTCTTAATAAACAGTAGGAAGCACCATATTTATCGCGTTTTTTTTTTCAATGGTTTTATCCATTTTCTTTTCTGCTTCAAGTTTTTCTTTAGTTTTCGTTGTAAATCATTGTGTGTGTGGTTGGACATATGACTGCGGATTACTAGATCCATTCGCCTAACCAATTTTTGTTATTTCAAATTGTGAAATTCTACACTTTGTAATTTTTGTTTTACATTTTTAATATCCTTAACTAATAAACATTTTTACAAGTTCTCTTGCCTGCATTAGCTAAAATAGCTACACCTTCGCGAACTACTTCCATTGACATTTTTGCTGAAACTACAAACGCGAAGAAAATCAATTTACTATCAGCAATGATGAGACAAGACTAGTTAACTAGATTTCAAGCCAATACGCCAGGGAATAGCGAATTAATTAGCCCTGCTTTCTATTTTGCTTGCAGCTTTTTTTTAAATCGGATGTTCACCCTGACATATATAATCGGACAGCTTACAAATTTGCTCTGTGTCATCGACGCTTTAGATAGTTCCTCAACTGTTTCCAGCTCTTCTGATTAGTGTTATATTCTTTAGTATTTCGTTCTCAGCAGTCTTGCCTTGGTATATATTATATTGTCTGTACTCCAAAATTAACCCTTCCTCTTTGATCTTTATTTATATTGGTGTGTCTTGGGTTTGACGTATGTAATCGCTAATACATCCGCTAACTGATCTCCGAAAAGTAAAATTTTCCATTCTGTTTGTTAATCCGGTTTTTCCGAATTAACAATACATAAGTACCACTGTTCAATGTTTTTCCATCTTTTCTACATCCAGCACTCTTAATTAAATCGAGGGAAGTATGATATATTTTACATTTCTTCCACATTTTTTATTTAATCTTAATAGGTATACTCTTACGCATATTTTGTAAACTAAATATTGCCATTATCTTATCTAACCGATTACCGAATATTCTTTATTATTAAGATGTTGAACCAATCGCATCTTTTAGTCAGTGTGTGTAAGTAATATCGAAAGTATATTTATCTATACATAACGATGCGTTTTGGTAAGTGAATACTAAAAAAATGTATCTGTAAAAGTGTTATTATATTTATACTTTATAAAAAAGTAGTATTTTTAAATTATTCTTTAAGACTTAAACTAAAGACATATTTTCAAACAGTATAAATTTAGAAAAATCCATAGAGAATAATGATTCTTTCTGATAACTTTTGTTCCTTATCAGACAGTTTATTAGACTCAATGGATCTGATAACACTGGGCAACAAAAAAATGTAATGTTTTTTTCTAAAATGCTTTATTCACTGATTCTTATAGTACTGTTTACACTGAATTCAAAAATTATAATAGTTTTTTCTCTTCCGTATGGTTTTCTTGTGACGGTAACACATTTTTTTATCTATTTACAGCTATGCGATTAGGGGTTTACAATATTAAAAGTTGATTGTGAGGGATTTTTTTGAGTATTTTGCATCTGGAACATCTCTTTTAAATGTCCAGCTCTCTAGGATTTTGCTTCTGGAACATCTCTTTTAAATGTCCAGCTCTCTAGGCGATTCTATATTTTCCTTCATATCGTTTTTCAATACGTGAAATATTTTGATTTAAACGTTCTCCATTTTCATCGCTACCACCTCTAAGATTTTGTGGGAAAAAGTCCAAGTAGGAATTAAGGAAATCAATTTTAAGAGACATAAATTGTAGGCTTTTAGTAGATTGTTGATATATTCCTTGTATAGCAATTTTTATTTGCCCACCACGTTGGGTGACACTTGTAACAATGGCTTATAGAGGGTTGAAAGGAGGAACTGATCAATTACTGGGCTGGATATAGGGTAAGCAACTAAACTGAAACGTTTGCGAACGACTACTCGTGTTTTTATTTGAGGGACTAGGAGGGCGAACTATAAAAAACAACAAATTAGAAAAAACTCTTACAAAGATTTCCTGGGCAACAATACACAAGAATATTGGTAAACTATTTAAAATGGAGGCTGTTTAATAATATTCTCGTGATGGTTAGAAAGAAAGGCTTTTCTTTCCTAAAAAATTTTAAGGGTGAAAATCGTTTTAAAAGATATAATTTTAAACACCTGGTTTAAATAGAAACATTACATATTTGTTGCTATTGTTATTATTTCACATAAACAGTTATTACAAATAAAATTATCCAAATTTATCTACAAATCTTACATTGAGTTTAACCTTTTAAAACAACAGAATTTAAAATTTTGGTTATGTACCAATTGACAGTAATGGATAATACTAACTGTCATATGTCGAAATGAAATATAAAAACTTTTCTGAATTATTAAATAATTATCAAGGTTAACTTTTATAAACAAAAAACTAAAAAGACCATTAGCTGATCCATAAAACTTATAATTTTATTTATTTATATTTCTTTTAATTTGTCTTGAAAGCAAATCTTAGTATATTAACAGAGAATGTTTATTCTACTTCGAAAAGTTTAACAAAAACTACTTTGCTTCACTGGATGTGCATTTCTTTTTAAGTTATTGGAGTTGGATACAAAACAAACACACTATCTCACACAAACTTCAAATGATCTGGATTGAGCTATGGAGACACAAAATGGACCAATCTTGGGGAGTTCAAACATCGAATTGGGCTTCAGGTTATCCTTCTTCCAAACTCGGCTGCCTAATTTTCACTTAAAACCATGTAGGCCTCACTTTCCTCAAACACGCTTTTTATCAAATCCCGTGGCACTGAATACGGCAACAGACCGGTGATTATCTCACTTTACAAAGACTGCCAAATAGCATTTTGAGATTAAATTCACCTCCTTCCAACTCATGGAATTAAACAAAAATTTTGCCGGTTTTTTGGAACTATCACCGAAAAACACCTCTCCCATTCAGAATACAATATCTTCTCCGACTACTACACTTTCAAATTCACGATTTGACAAATTCGTCAAGACTTCAACAACTAAGAGCGTAGGCGCAAAATTTCGGGCCAATGCTTTTTAAACGCATTCATTTTTTTCAAATCCTGAGAAAACTAATAAATATTTTTGAAAAATTTAAATGCAGAATGAAAGATTGCATTATTACTGAGGGCCGAAAGTCCCTTAGAATAAACAAAAAGTTTTTTTGAATGAGATATTTGAAATTAAAAATTACACTAAATTATCTCTTCTTTTTCACCGCTGTAACTTATTAAAATAAACATTATAGAAGTTTTCAGGAATTTTCGGCCCTCAGTAATAATGTAATCTTTCATTCTGCGTTTAAATTTTTCAAAAATATTTATTAGTTTTCTCAGGATTCGAAAAAAATGCATTTAAAAAGCATTGGCCCGAAATTTTGCGCCACGCTCTTAAACCAACTGCTCTCGGAGAAGATCCATCGAAGACTGATATCATCCTCCCAAATCGGTACAAACATAAACGGAAAGATTCCTGTTTATTTGATATGCAAATATCTAGGCGGAATCAATATCAAACGAAATAGCAATTAAAATTATTATAAACAGACTCGAAAATGCTTATAATATTACCAATTTCCGAGATGGAAAAAGATTAAAAATCTTTTTCGGTGTTTTAATATATGCGGGGTAAAACGAAAATACTACACTTGCAGTTGTCGTCGTTATAGTTTCCCAAGTAACTTTTAACCACATATTTTAAACAGGTTAAAACATTTAACAGCCAACACCGGCAGATGATTTCGAGCCATCATTCTAAATTTTACAAAAATTGTTTTAAGTCTTCAAGATTATTCTGTACCACTAATTGTACGTGAAAAATTAAACTCTATTAATAAATTTCTATGATCAGTTTATATTCGTAAAATATGTCATGGTTAGAGCCGAATAACGGAATATCTTCTCCAGTGAATAAATAATGTGATTCAATATCTAGAGTAGGAGAGTTTTTATTTGCGAAATATATTTATGAAATTTTCAACAGAGAAACAAGAGATTTTTTGGAACAAACTGTAATGAGGATTGAATTGGCACTTGAGAATTATTTTTTCTGAAAAAAATAGGCATCTTAAATATAAAGGTGGCTTGTTATATTCTGACAAAATGGCTATTGTAGGTGGTAGGTGTAGATTTGAGGGCTTCTAGGACTATCGTTAAGCTTTGTATTGAAATCGATCCATTTTACTCAATTTTTGAAATTTTGTCGCTAGTCCATGAAAAAACTTCCATAGTCTAAAACTAATAGCATATGCTCCATAAAAGGTTTTTTCGGGTTTGCTGCTCAATCTTATCTATTAACGGCCTTAAGAATATTGAGGATTTTTCATATTTGATAATGCAGTTAATTTACTTATTTCAGGTTAATTTAGAATCTATAGTGATACCTAGGCAGGTAAAACTATTATATACATTATATAAAATATATGATGACCATGGAAAATAAAAATAAAAAGGTATTGTGTATTTAAATAAGAAAACACAACTAAAAAACTTTTTTTTTTTTTTTTTTTTTTTTTTTTGTGGCATTGACTTTCGTCATTCAGCCAGTCTCGAAAGGTTATAATATATTCCTTAAAAAAGTATAGACAGATGAGTACAGATTATTTCTCTCAGACAAATGCACAGCGATATCCCTAAAACGAAATAGACGAATAATTAATAGAAGAAGACGTCGAAGGAAAATACAAGGACACTCGCTTCTCGTCTAGGGGTCCGTCAAGACATTTATTTTAACAGACAAACAATACTGGACCACGGATAAGGTATTGTTACATATAGGATAAACAAAGGGTACAAGTCTAATCCTACACACGCTCATGAAAATTTTCATGAACGAGTACCAGATTTATAAAGCTATGCATGTGTCTGACAAAAATTCTATAATTAAATTATATATTGTTACAGAACCTATGGCTAACAAAGACTGTATATTATATGGAGCGTATGTATTGCATTTAGTTAATTTTGTATACAGGGAGTTTGAATGCTGAATAAATTTAGGACATTCAAAGAAGATGTGATCGAGGTCACCTAGCTTGCCGCAATGTTTGCAACTATCATCATCGATGACTTTAATTTTAAATAAATGGCATGGGTAGCATGCATGTCCAAAGCGTATTCGATTTATAGTAGTAATATATTTACGAGGAGCTTTGAAATTCTGAAACCAGGTTGTTTGAGGTAGAGTTGGTTGTAACTAAAAAAAAAAAAAAAAACTTAGCCAACCAATATATCTAGTCAAAATAGTGCCATGATTTTATACAAAATATAGAATAAGGACATGTCACAGGATGGGACAAATGGGTGAAATTAAGTAGTAATAAAACGAATTTACAGAGATAGTCGATAAACATTTACGAACATAAGAATAAGAAAACTCCCAAATGTTCAACAAAACTTTTTGATCAATTTATAACTACTATAAATTCTTACCTTTTCCATAAGAAAAAAACCAGATGAAAAACACTATTAATTATGAAAATTATGTCAGCATGGCTGAAGTGAAACTGATCGGCCCATGTGGCCAGAATGAATGATGGAGGGTGAACCAGAAAAATTAAAGTGTGAAAACCACGAACAGACAGAAGAAGTATAGGCAGAAGTTCTGCCTGGCAGATCACCTACACGATGGACTACGTTAAAAGCATCTATGGGAACTGACTGCTCAAGACCCACAGAACTATAAGAAATTAGGGGGACCTATATTTAACTTTGGACGCAGAAGGCTGGATGATGATAAATAAGAATATTATGTAACAAGTACAAAACCTTCTTTATAAATAACATTACGCGTGAAATCTTGTTTGCCTTCGTCAATTCAGTTTCTCCAGTCTCTTCAAAAGAAATTTAATGTACAACTTTTACGTGAAATCCTTCGCGAGAAGGCGCCATTCAGTTAGTTAGCCATGTCCACAAGTCGGGTTTGGCAAATAAATCCTATTGCATAAAAATTTCTACCCTTGAGCTTGTTCTATTTATTTTGAGTCTTCTTGTTTGTCATAGCGAGAGCTACCTTAACAGGAAACTGATGACAACGAAGCTTGAATTCAAAATTAATGCACATTGAAATTGCACATAAATGTATTCTAGGAATAATCACAGCTTTCCAAATAGTCTGCTCAGTCAAAACAATAACTTGAATCACATGAGTAAAGCCTTAAGAATTTATCGCGTCTTGTTACCTTCTTTATTGTTTAAGTCTGTAACCTGAGCAAACTATTTACTTAGGTCTACAAGTAATCTAGGCCGTTCTGCTCGTGTCGAAGAGTTGGGTGCGGTGCTTTCAATATAGAAGCTGTTTGTATTATCTTTAAAATTTAAATGAATTGGACGCCATCCTAATGTTTACCCTCGTGAGGAAACGAGCGTAAAGAATTGAAAAGAAAAATTTAAAACAAAGTTAACCTTTATTATTTTATAAGGAACAAAAAGTTATTAAAAGATTCTACGTTAAAAAGTTACGTCATCCAAAAAAAAACTAAACAACCTGTGTTTACAATATTCAATAACACATGATACTAAACTAAAATTAAAATCGTATCTTAAGAAAACAAACATTTTATATCATGGCATTAGATTATGAATAAGAAATATATGAAAATAAAATTATACTTTATCCCAAATTTCAAAATTCGTTCACATAAAAATATATTTGTTTATTAGGTAGAATACCTATTATAATTAAAGGAGAAAAGAAATTTTTCTGCTTATCTCATCAAGAGACCACTCAAACAAAATAACCTCTTCACTGTTTGACCACTCAAGGAGATAAAGATGGAGGAAGAAGAATTTCGCTCGGGACTCGAGATGAGTTAACGAACGCTCTCATCTATCGGAGATATTAGGAACTACAGTAGGGTTCTTGAGGTAATTTAATGCATTCGGAGGATAGATTGCATGAGCAATATTATTTTGAATATTTAGTCGGGATTATAATAATAAATTTTTTAAAACTTTTGAAACGGTTATAAGTATTTCAGTAGCATAGTAATAGTTACATCCTTGAACTGGAGGTTACATGATGGAATTCCATGTGGATTTAGACTGGTTAAAAACTTTGTGGAGTATTTATTTGTTTTGCTTTTTTGAGTAATTTGATAATTTTCAACAAATATTTTCTGTTTAATTTTAGTAGCTTAAGCAAACCAATCTATTCTTTACTGGGAACTATCCATGTAGATCATCGTTGTTATTTTACTATAGTTTTTTGTTTAAATATCGAAGATATGATTAAAAATTGCTTTATGTTAATTCTTCTTCTTCAAGTGCCATCTTCGTTCCAAAGGTTGGCGATCATCAGGGCTATACGTATTTTCGAAACTGCTGACCGAAACAATTCGTTGCTGCTACAGCTATACCATTCCCGTAGATTCTTTAGCCAGGAGTTTCGTCTTCTTCCTATGGACCTTTTTCCTGCTATTTTCCCTTGCATAATTATTCGAAGCAGTTCATATCTTTAGCCTCTTGTAATGTGTCCCAAGTATTGCAGTTTTCGTTTTTTGATCGTAAATATGACTTCCTTTTCTTTATTCATTCTTCTCAAGACCTCGACATTTGTGACTCTCGGTCCATGATATTCTTAGGATTCTGCGATACATCCACAGTTCAAATGCCTCTAATTTTTTGGTATCAATCTTTTTCAACGTCCATGACTCCATTCCGTAGAACAGCACAGAAAGTGCGTAACATCTCATCAGGCGAAGTTTCATTTCAAGGCTCAAATCTCTTCCGCAGAACACTCTCTTCATTTTAGTGAATATGGATCTAGTTTTTTCTATTCTTATTTTGATTTCTGCTGAGCTATCGTTGTCTTCATTTATAAAAGTGCCTAAATATTTGTATTTGCTATTTGCTATTTGCTAATACATGTTAATTACATCAACAGTATGGGTTTTATCATTGATTTAATTTAAAATTTCTGCAGTATTTCTGCATCCTTAAGTTAGTGGGATATTATGCATAATTTTTTAAGAAATAAATTATCTATATACTTGTACTCTATTAAAATATTGATTTGGGTCGTATTTTATTATCATATTTATATATAATATATTTCTACTTAGTTTTTTTTAATTAACGCCCTTATAATCGTTTACTGTTTTGGAAAAGATATATTTCATTTTTTTGACTGTTTTTTCTTTTAATAGTACGCCCTAACCAAGTGATTTTTTTGCTACTCTATTGACACCGTGGCATTTTGTGTGAAAATTTCATTAATTTCTTACAGTTTTGATGCCCTGTGACATGCACAAAGTAAATTGCTGCAATTTTCTGAATTTTTTTTCGTCTTTTTAAACTGTTTTTAAAAACTTTTTAACGGTTTCCCAAAAATGAAAATATTATAATATCAATTAAAATTCGACCACTAGAGTCTTCCAAGATATTTGGTCTCTTAATTCTGCTTTTATCCGTTAATTGTTTCAGTTTTTCTTCTTTCTGTTAATTCTTTCAGCTTCTCAATTTCTAGACAGAACTCTTGTAGCCATTGGTCTTTTGCTAATTTAATTCTTTTTCGGATTTTTCTATGAATTTTATTGTATTTTTCTCTGTTTCTGGATTTGCACTGCTTTCGAACATCCCTTGCACTAGTACCATAAATATTTTTTGTACACTGTTAATAAGTTTTGTTTAGTAGCTAAATTTTAATGTTACGTAATAAATATGTACCCAAAAAGATTTATAAAAATGGAAAAGGTTTTTTGTGGTAGACATTTGACTCAAAAAAAGTTAATAGCCATTGGTTATCAAGATAACTCCTACAAAATGTACTAGAGAATACGCGTCGTAAAAAATATTATTCAAATAATGCTCGTCGTCGCTAATACTCGAAGTTTTTTAATAATAATAAGGCATGTGTAGTACGCCCATGAATACACTCCCTACGGTGATGATTCCAGGGCCTGCCCTGGCCCGGATCCGGAAACGCGGTACGACCATGCGAGAGGACATCCTTTGGATCTCTTTTGATCCACTAGTACTAGTATAGTTCACCATCGGCTTTCGCTAAAAACGCGCTTTACCTAATCACCTCATTCGAACGTTTTTATTAACTCTATCGCCGGTGTTGTAGAATTTCGCGTGGGTCTCGTATGAAGACATTTTAATATTCTAGTAGTTTGTCGTCATTGTAGTTTGCGTGCAGTTTAATAAGTTTGTGGCATTTGAAAATTAACTCGAGTATCAAGTGTTAAAAGGTTTGTGCAGAAATGTTTTAGAAATAACTGTTTAGGTGGTGGTTTAAGTTTAGCTATTAAAATTTTCGTGAATGTTTTAAAAAAGTCGTATTCACACTTTCCTATAAATATTAATACTTGCTTGTCCATACATGATAATGAATATCAATACAGGCACCATAGAAAACTTTAACCTGTTTAATTTAAGCTTTTCTATTATTTTACACCAAAACTCATTAGGACGTAATAAAGACTACAATATGTATGGAAAAACTATTTTCTAAATTACGTACATTCTAAAAATTACAAAAATCATATATACTTATATAATATAAATTTGAACAGGCCAACATTATGTACTAAACAGTATCTGAATCGATTATATTACCATTAAACATTGTCCAGCATTAAACATTTGCTCAGTATATTTCTCCTCATTTATGAGTATATCTCTTATTATTCCTTTGATTTCTTCTCTCCATTCCAATAGTGGACTGGCTCTTCTTCTTCTATTCCATAGAACCTAGTTCAAGGCCTGTTTTTGCCATCGTTTATCTTCCATTCGCATTACATGCTCGTACGATAAAAGTTCTGTATCGTCGGTATTGTAAATCATCCCTGTCCTTCTTATTATTTTTCCGACACCTTCTTCTTAGATAGTACATTTCTACCACTTCCAGTTTTTTCTTCTCTTTCATCGTCAGCTGCCATTTACTTTCTTTCCATGACCTATTTCTAGTAATGGCTTAAATAAATGTCCTGATGGGTCTCTGGACGAGAAACAAGTATCACTGTCTTTCCTGATTATTGTTTTATCTGGCTATTACTTTCTCTTTTTGTTTAATTCAGTTATAAGGATTTTTATCTCATCTCTTATAACTTATATCTCTTATAATTTATTCAACAACACACATATAGAGGTAATCTAAATAACCACAGCAATAACATTATTTTTCCACTTCTGTGGTTTCAAGTTTTCTTGGAAAAGGCAGTAAATACTTGTAGCAAACTTGTAAATACGCCAATTTTTTTTTTGCCATTTGTATCGTGTTAACGCATTAAGAAATCAACAGTCAGCTTAACCATTATACAGAGATTACATGCATGTTAGAAATTGCAAACACTGAATTCATAAACATTTGCCAAATCCCATCGAACATGATACTTTTAATATCTACTCTGCTAAAAGGCACAATTATACTGGAAAACAAAATGTACAGTCTACTCTCTGGCTAATTAGTAGTTACAACAACATTGGAAATATATATGGAACTGGACGTACAAGAGTTACTACGTTAGCGAAGCTACGTTCACTCGTTACTACGAAGCTTCTATATAGGTTGCATTATTTTTTTTTGTCCTACAGTAAAATGCTGACACGAGCGTCACGGAACTAGCGCCACAAGATGACGTCGTCACGGGTAGCATCATGGAATAGCGATTCTTGACATCGATTCACTACTTTCGATCAATTCGTTTCTAGTCATTATTTATTTACTCTAAGCAGGTTTAAATTAAAATCTGCATGAAAAATAACTAACAAAATATAGACACTAAACGAAAAGTAAAAAATTAAGAGAATATATATGACTAAAAGATTCGATTCGTAACGATTGTCAAAATTTAATAAAAGTCATAAATGTCATCGGTAATAACATTGAATCATCTGTTTTCATAAAATTTTTATAATAATTCTCATTTTAAAATAATTTCATATAAATACAATTATTATTTTTAAATATATTATTTAGTTTATATCATTATTAAATTTACTATCAATTGATATTTATTTATATTTTATTATTAATATTTGGTCTGAATTTAACAGATTTGTCATAAGAAAACAATGTATTCTTTGTTAATACGTTAACAGGTGGCGTTAGGAGCACCCGTAATATATTAGGGAATTTGTTTAAAATATAAAAAATAAATAAATAATAAAATTACTTTATTTATAAATATATTATTTAAATTTTAAAAATACAGAAGACATAGTATGAAGTCCCGCACTATTGTTCCACTTTTTTTGCAAAGGCAAAGCACAATAGAAAGACTAACTTGAGTTCTGTAAGATAGAAATTGAGAGAAAGGATTGAAGTCTATGCCAAAAACTCCAGTTTTGATTTCGATTTGAATTCGTTAGAGCCTACCTAGCCGTTTTGATAAGGTTCTATTAAAATTTAGAATAAAATTTATTAATGAACCTACAATTTGGAGAATGGACTGAAATGTGGAGTACATAAAAGCTAAAGGACGTTATCCAATTACTGTACGCAAGAGAAATACCTCTAGAAATAATCAAAACGATCGAAAATATCTACCAAAACAACACAATAAAAGTAAAAGTAAAAGAAGAAATAACCGACCCCTTTGAAGCTGGCAATGGCTTTAGACAGAAAGATTTCCTGAGTCCTCTATTGTTCACCCTGATTATGGATGAAATAATAAAGAAAAAGTGAGAACTAAAAAAAGGATACCAAATTGGAGAAAAACAACTTAAAATAATCTGCTATGCAGACGACAAAATCTACTTTCTCAAAGTAAAGACGATTTACAACGTATGCTGCACCAATTTAATATAACCGCCAGAAAATTTAACATGTTAATTTCCCCAAAAAAGACAAAATGCCTGGATACAACAGCAAATTTACTAATATGTAAATTGGAGCTGGTAGGTCAGATAATAGAATAAGTGATGGAGTTTAAATATCTAGGCATCACATTATCTAGCTACGGAAAGCTCGAAACTGAAATGGAAGATCAAGTGAATAGAACAAACAGAGCTGCAAGCTGCATGAATGAAACAATATGGAGAAATAAAAATATCGGGAAAGAAATATAAGGCAGAATTTACAAAACTGTCATCAGACCAATAA
This sequence comes from Diabrotica undecimpunctata, assembly GCF_040954645.1. NCBI lineage: Eukaryota > Metazoa > Arthropoda > Insecta > Coleoptera > Chrysomelidae > Diabrotica > Diabrotica undecimpunctata. The sequence continues at coordinate 110,796,107 of NC_092809.1, forward strand.
TGACATACGTGGCAGAAACAAGACCCGACACAGACACGACAAAAAAGATGTTAGAAACAGCAGAGATGAAAACACTTAGAAAAATTGATGGTAAGACACTATGGGACAGAGCTAGAAGTACAGATATACGACGTAGATGCAAGGTGGAGAACATCAAGAACTGGGTAAGAAATAGAAGAGTAGAGTGAAACGATCATATATAAGCCGAATCACAACAAATAGGGCTGTAAAGACGGCAGGAGACAGTTCTACAATAGAAAGACGATCAGTAGGAAGACAGACAGAGTCATGTCTACATAAAAGAAGAAGAAGAAGAACAAAAGCTTAAGTTTTTTTAACTTATCTGTTGTTTCTGCTAATAAACAGAGAAATAAACAAAAATGAACACATGAAACTACTACCATAATTATTGATCGTGCCCCGGAAGCTGATTAATAAACAAATGCAACTTCTGCAATTTCTTCTACTTTAGAGGTGCAATTGACACTGACGTAAATGTTCAGATAATATTTTTGAGAAGAGACCGATGGAAAATAAGAATAATAAAACATCGAACATTTTAAATCAATATCGTAGCCTAGCATAACAATAACGTTAACGTACATTAACAACAATTGTCTTTTATAAAAAAAATGAAAAGTTGAATATATTTCTCACAATCAAATTTAATACCGTCGCAATCAAACGACATAATATTGTTTCAATATTACAACTGTTATATGTAATAATAACGTAACGGATATTTTGCATGGATGAGTAGTTTTTTTGTAACCACCACTTGAGTTTCCTTGACTTCTTCGATTTGCACCTGGGTCGCCACACTTGAAAACACATGCATTACCCTTATTATACCATCAATTAGCCAATGACTCAACTCGTCTTGACACATTTATCCGTTTTCCATTGAAACCGACTACCGGCGGCGCACCGTCGGGTATCAACTAACGAGATTGTGTTCGAATTATTGGATTTTCTTTTTGTTGTTTTGTTTTTGCTACGTTTTGTCCTCTTAATTGAAGTTTACGGTCTTGAATACCGTTGCGGTACCTTTTTCGGATGATTGGAGTAGTGAGTTAGGTTAGGATTTCATGTGATAAATTTTTGCATTTGCGGTTTTTACTTAAAAACAATGAAGGTCGGTGAACTATCCATTATGAAATAGAACTTTTATTGGCACTATTCAAACTATGACATTTAAAAATATCCTGGGATTTTTTTTTAATTTTTAAAGGTATAAGGAATAATAAAATGAAAACTAAATATATATGTATTAACTTTTTTTTATTTTTATGTTAGTACAGCATAGTATATAATCAAAAGTAACATAGAATGTAGTATTTTTTAACTAGAAAATTAAGTACTGCGAGTCAGTTTTGTTGTACATGTTTTAGTTATTTTTTTGTAAAAACAGGTTTGACAAAGAAATATTCTAAATACATAAAAGGGCTGTCTTTTCATCCGTTACATACACATGTCACTCGTTTCGTGCTTTTTACAGCATAAATTCTACCATGTAGTTCAGAGTTTTTTTGTAACAAATCGTGCATCTGCCTCTTTTATTCAAAGCATTTTGAGTAAGTTCATGTTTGGTTTGAACTTGTACAGGAATGGGTAGATTACTACATTGAAGAAGTTGCATGCACACATTTTCTTTGAATCTTGTAATTGACATTTTGCTTTGGTTGATGATATTGAAAATAATTAGAGTATTCACCAGTGAAGTACCAGTAATCATCTTAAATGCCACTTTTCTGTACCATTTGACAAACTTTCGTAAGCGGTTTGAGTAAGCTGTCTTTTGATCTGACATGTCCACAAACGCTTTTGCGTTATTGTACTCGACAATGGCTGCAGGTTTTCTTTTAGGACCTTCCCCATGCGTTACCTCTATCATATCGTCTCTATGTTTTGTAGATAAAAAAAGTACGTCTCTCTTGTCATGCCATTTCATAACTACGATATCATTTGTGTTTTGCTTGGCAATGATCTCCCCTTTCGTGAGTTTGTCTTCTACAACATCTTTGGGAAGATTTTTTCGGTTTTTTCTCAACGTTCCAATAAGATGAGTGGATCTAGTTTTTAAAATTTCAGCAAAGTTAACTGATGTATACCAGTTGTCCGTTATAAGAGTCCTATCCTGATCAAATAAAGCTTTAATCATTTCCATAACTACCCTTTCAGCAACCGGTTATCCATTAATTTTTTCTTTACCGTAATATATTTTAATTGTATGGGTATAGCCTTCTAACAAACAAATTTTAAACAGATTTCTAATTCCTAATTAACCGTAAAATACAAATTGTCTATAAAAAAATACATACCCTCACTCCAATTCGACCAGCAATGATTGAACGGGCATTAACCTTGCCAACTCATATTCTAACGCCAAAAGCAGGTAGGCGTGTAGAAGTCAACAAAAAAATCAGGGTACAGCTCCCTCGGATCTTTTTCTTTTTATCGGCAGAAGAACGGAAATGCAAAACGATATAAAACAGTTTAAGAGTGTCAGCTCAGTCATTAGCCGGCTATTAAAAAAAATATAAAAAAAATTATCTTTATATCGTGTTTAGATGAAATAAATAATAAAAAAATAATTAAACTTACTACATACGTAGGTTTTTCATGACGAAACTGTATTGAATAAACTATTAAATTGACATCAGAGGCCATTGCTACATCAAACTAAGTAATGAGATCAAATCGGGGGTTCGTTTCTTTTTATAAACGATTGCCAAACTAATTAGGGTAATATCGACATTTTCATTAGGTACTTGGGGGAAAAGAGGATATTTTTGTGGGAAGTTTTACTTTATTTTAGCTTATTTGCCCTCAGCGGATTTAATGGGATGGGAACTTAAGTACGGCGTATTTAGATGTAATAAAAACAATTTACGATAAAGTGTAGTCAGATTTTGGTGTGGCTCTATAAAAAACTTTAAGGGCTAGAAAAATTAAATGCTACAGCAGTGTAAAATCGTGCCACTTGAAGAGCCATGTTAATAAGGCCACCAGATAGAGAATCCCACTGCTGCACTCGTCCCATATTCGTCAAGAAAGAACTACTTGAATTTCCTTCAACGTACAAATTCCCCTAGGAGCCTTCCAAAGTAATTGTCACAACTATTTGCAATATGTATATCAATTTATTTTTTATCAGGGAAGCAAATACATGATGAGAATCTACAAGCACGTTTCCATGGCTTTACGTATAAAAAATATTTGATCTATAGTACCTTTACTGTAACAATCACCATACTATTATCTAACAAATTAAAAGCGAGTTTTTTTAGAGGTATAGAACTGTAAGTTGGCAACACTTTTTTAGCTGGCGGTCAGCAAGCAAGAGATTTATGTTTAGTTTGGTTTGCCATTTTGGCACAAATGGACTAATGCCTGAACAACGCTTCCAAATTGTGCAAATTTATTTTGAAAATCATGGTTCTGTTCGAAATACGTATCGCGCACTACGTCCATTTTATGGTCAACATAATCGTCCATCGAAGCAAGTAATACGATTAACCATAGGACGTTTTCGCACCACGTTTACTCTAAATGATAATACGCATAAACAGAGACTAGTACACTACGTACAGAAGAAGTTGTTGCTAATGTAGAGCGTAGCATAGAGGAAGACCCGCATTGGTGTATCCGCCATCGTGCACAGCAGTTGGATATGTGTCCATCCACTTTATGGAAGATTTTGCGGAAAGATCTTAGTTTGCGGGATTACAAAATTTAACTCGTACAAGAATTAAAGCTACACGATCATCTAGCAAGGCGTAGATTCTGTGAATGGGCTCAAAACGAGATTGCCGTTGATCCTGATTTTCATAAGCCAATTTTAGCGATGAAGCTCACTTTTGGTTGAATGGCTATGTCAACAAACAAAACTGCCGTATTTGGAGTGAAGATAATCCTTAAGTGTATGTTAAGACACTATTACATCCAGAAAAACTGACTGTTTGGTGTGTTTGTGGTCTGGTGGAATAGTTGGACCGTACATCTTCAAAAACGATGCTGGTCAGAACATTACTGTCAATGATGACCGATATAGAGCCAGGATTATTGAATTTTTTATTCCTCATTTGAATAAATATGATGTGAAGGAGCTGTGGTTTCGACAAGACGGCGCAGCATGGCACACAGCTCGTGCCACAAATGATTTATTGAAAGAAATTTTTGGTAACCGCATAGATTCACGTTTCGGACCAGTGAATTGGCCTCCAAGATCGTGCGATTTAACACCTCCAGACTATTTTCTGTGAGGATATGTGAAGTCGCTAGTCTACGCCGATAAGCCTGAAATGATTGACCACTTGGAGAATAACATTCGGAAAAATTTATCCAAAATTGGACCTCCAGATTAGGCTACGTCAGAGCCAGCCGTGGCGGCCAAATGCCAGAAATAATATTTAAATTAGAATGACAAAAGATTATCTTTTGAATAAAGTCAATTTGATGTCAATTTATAGAATCGTCTTTGTTTTATTTCAATTCAAAGTTCTATACCACCTTTACACCCAAAAAAACACCCATTACAAAGAAACTTCTTTGTAGTCATCTACAGTTCGACTAGACTACCACATATACTTCTTCTTCCTTACTATAAGCAATTCTGCTTGTTTATTGGAGGACGAAATTAAAGTTGCAAAAAATTCAAAACAATTGTTGCAGATTTGTCTTTGGCATAAAAAAATATGATCGTGTATCATGCAAAATAGATAAAAAAGAACTTCAGTGGTTAACCATAGATAATTTATACAAATATCACCTCGCCTCATTGATATATCGAATTATTTCGTCATCAAATCCTATTTATTTAAGGAACAAATTAGTATTTCGTGGAGACGCTCATAGTCTGGATTTGAGATATCCTCATGGTCTTATGCTGCCAAGATATAGACTAGCTATTTTCCAGCGATCGTTTACTTACAATGCTGTTTTAGTGTTTAATAGTTTAACAAAAAATTTAAGAGGTAAATCTCTTGATTTTATTGAAGCGGCATTAAAAGAAATTTTTACTACAATCGCAGTAACGTTATTATTATTATATAGTATATTGTTGTCGTTATTGTTACCATTAGAAATTTTTTTTGTTTTATTTATTATTCATATCATTTATGTCAATTTATAAATCATTTTTTTTTATTTTCTACTTATTTCAAACTGACTTTGTAAACTTGAGGTTAAGTAGAGTAGCTCTAGCTGGACTTCGCCTCATGTATCTCGTGTTTGTAAATTTTTACAGACTAAATAAAGGCAATTTATTATTATTATAAATATTTCTATATCTGTGGAAGCTTGCACCTCAATCTTTTGCGCGGTCAGCCGATATTTCTCCACTGCTCTTCCGGTTTCTCCTCGTATCTACTGCAATTCCTCTTAGTAATCTCATCTCAGCCATTTTCAATAGCCTCTATGTTGTGGCTGTGTCGGGTCCTGGTGTTTTTATTTTAGAGTTTTTTTGGCTATTTTATTCGTCTTTTTGAATATTAAAATTAATTCACCAGTTCTCCATTCTTCTACGCATTGTTCTGTCATGGCTGCTCCACAATATTTTAACATTTAGTATCCCATCTTTAGATTCTTACAAGATCAATGTTTCGTCTCTATTGTCTTGCCTTTTTCTTTCCTTTACATTTTTCCCTGACTGTGCACAACTATGAATTGTTTCACATTTTACACCACTGGTGTTTTAGAGTAGTTACTAATCGTTTTATAAATAGAAACATGATAAGAATAAACTTAATTGCCGATAGTAAGTAGTGTATTTGAGTCAGTACATATATAAACAAGAGCATGTTACGGCATCATGTTATTTATAATTTACTTCAAAAACACAGTAAAATAATAAAATATCCATCTTAATGGAATGCAAAATGCATGTACCAATTTACATGTGATTGAAGGTCAGTGATTGAAATTCTACGAAGGCATGTTTACACGTATTGCTATTTATTGAGCTCAGTACTTTATATTATGTAATTTAGGTATTTAAAGTATGTAGCTATGTGTGAGAAACAGCAGTTTTTTAATAATTAATTTGTTATTGCTAAAACAGTCAAATTTATGAAACGTGAATGTCAACCCAAAAAGAATATTGATAAGACTAGTTTCATTCTTATATAATAGGGTTACCTAACATATCTAGAATATTTGATTATCAATTAATTGGAATAAAAGTTTATAAACTGCTACAAATTTGCAGAAATTTCTTATTATTGCGAAATTTTAGCAGAGTATTTTAACGGTTATACAATTTACATCTAGGATATAGCTAATTTCTTGTTAAGTTTTTATAGGATATAATCTGACTGTTCATCTGTAGGTGTACAAGAACGATGGCGATGGTTGAGTTTATTATAACTGTGGCGACCTCTCTGCGGCAGAGTATAAGTTGGTTTCGATTTCAAATTTTGAATTTCCCTTCTAGCTTTATGGTCCAATCATTTACAACATTCTATTTTATATTCTTCTAAATTCGTCATGCTGTAACTAGTAGAAGCCATAGTTAGAATGTAGAGCAGCCTTAGATTAAAGAAACCCAAAATATAGGTCTAATTAAGTTCTTTTATTATTTGAAGAGGTTAACGTTATAGTAAAAGTCCGCGATCTATGCGAGAAGTCTTTATTACATAAAATACACTGTAATAATGTTATTTACATGTACACAAAAATACGGATAATTGTCTGCGACCTGCGAATTAAAATATCGAACACCCCCGTCATTAATTGGTTTCGTCTTTCGTCTTTTTCGACGTGCACGATAATTTTAAGTCTATTCAGTTCGGGCGACAAAAATTGAATCCATTTTAGCTCAGGAGGAATGTGTGATCTCGTCCACATATCTCTTGTCCTCTTCGCCCCTGAATCGCGTCGCCCTTATAGCAAGGTTTCTTTAATCTAAGAGTGCAGCTAAGGTAGGCAATGTATTTCTTACGGGAGAACGGCTGACCACGTTGCCGGTTTGCCCCGAGTGGCGCATCAGGTCCGGATTTAAGAATCATAGTACTGGAATATACTCGCACACAACAATTACCTACGGTTGTATAAAAGAGTATCATTATTGTTTCAACTAAAGCATGATTCAATTATCGATGTATAAATAAGAGAGTTACATTGTCGAACTAAACAATAACATGAAGAAAAATACTAGAAAAAAGTAAAATATATCAAAAACTCATTGTCGATAGCTTATCTATATTTATCAATTTTCAATAGCTTCCATTATAAACACATTCTTTGGGAAAATAAAGATCATTATAAAGTCATTAGGTGAAGCGAATCAGTTTTAATGCCCATTGTCCACGCCAAGCAAGCCTGTCTCTTTGTCGATTTGGGTACTGGCCATTACACCAAAAACTGTGAAAGCTCAGTTCTATTTCATTCTCGCAAGCAGTACCTGCATAAAAGTACCTACATCACGCAGCCGTTGCCAGTATTTGTCGTGAATTTTAAACAGGGTATGACTCTTAGTGTGCAAGTAAAATATATGGTGTTAAATATATTGAACTCTCATGTGAACTTAAAAAATGGTGACAGCTTGACTATTACTGTAGAAAAAGTTTCGAAAATATTCGATGTGAGTGATAGCAAAATTTATGATATCCGCGAAAAGACCCAGCAAGGCGAACTAAAACCGGTACAAGAACGGAAGGAAAACAGTTTTCAGTCCAATTCACGTGAGAATACGATGAGGGAGTGAAATCTCGAATAAAGAAAAGTATCCATGATTTTTTTTTTTTTTTTAAACCAACAACCGTCAACAGCATAATGAACAGAGTGAAGGATGATTAGGACCTACCAGCTTTTTCAAAAACCACATTTTGTGGGCTACTAATTGACATGGATTTTCATTATGCTAAAAGAGGTCGAGATTCGATAATGATGCAAACACAAAATATCATATCATGGAGACACAAGTACCTCAGACAAACAAAAACATTGAGGAAGAAGGATAATGTAAACCTTATTTATACCGATGACTCTTGGAATAACGTCGGTGCTTCAGTCAATAAGAAATGGAGGGACACAACGATCAAGAATTCACGAGATGTCTTCATAAAGGGTCTCTCTACTGCACTGAAAGCTCCGACCCAAAGAGGTCCTCGGTTTGTTCTTCTTCATGCTGGAAGCAAACTGGTTTTGTGGCATGGGCCGGATTAACTTTCTTGGCCAAGAAGGGAACCGCTGATTACCACTACGAAATGGATGGGGATCTATATGAAGAATGGTTTGAAAAGACGTTAATTCCAAACTTTTCGAAAGACAAAGGAAACGTTGTCGTTTTGGATAACGCGTCATATCACTACCGCAAATTTGATTTTCCGAAAAAATTATAGAACAAAAGGCAAATCAAGGATTGGCTAATCAAAAAGAACATTTTCTTTAAGGAAGATTACTTAAAAAGTGAATTACTGGATACTGAAATTAAAAATACTAAATTACAAAATTGAAACAATTGCGAAAAAATATGGCGTTAAGATTTTGAGGCTGCCGCCTTACGATTGCGAGCTGAACCCAATTAAAATGATGTGGAGTCAAGTGAAAAGGTATGTGGCTTCAAACAACGTCGATTTTAAAGAAAAAACGGTAGAACGGTTGATAAAAGAAGCTTACCAACGTGCATCTAAAGAGCATTTACATAATTATGTGAACCACGCCAAGAAAGTAAAAGAAAAAATGTTTGCGGACAACTTGCAAGAAGATACCAACGCGCATCTGAAGAGCATTGGCATAATTATGTGAACCACGCCAAGAAAGTAAAACAAAAAATGTTTGCGGACAATTTGCAGGAAGATATTGAACAGGTGATAATTAATATAGATGATTCAGAGGATGAGGATGATTTAGATATGGATTGCGATTAGTATTAATTAACGAAAAATATCTCAGATTTAATGCTCATTTGTTTTTTTATTACTGTATGTACAGTACATTTTAATTATGATCTTCTGGTGTATTTTATTTATATATATTTAACGTGTCATATTAGTTAAACTGCTTGCATTTTTTTGTATATATTTACATAAGTACTTACGAGGTATCAGATATTTTATGTATAAAGGCATTATTTATAGAATTATTTTTTTTTGTTTATTCTCTTATTTACCTAAGTTAAATTAACGAGTAAAGATTTTTGAAACAAAGTGCGTTCGGTCCTGATTTCTCAGTCCATTGTCAAACTACCACACACCTACAACTATGCCGACATAAGTGACATCACTGCGCGCCGTAAGACCAGCACTGTGGCTTCTACTATAGCATGTGACTTTGTGATCATTATAACTGTGGCTCCTACTATAGCATGTGAGCATGTTGGATCTTTTCCCGTAGACATTCTTTTTTTTGTGTTGCTTCTAACGGATACTTGAAATTTCAATATAATCTGGAGCTATTTACCGCTCATGTAACGAAATTGTTGTGGCGGATTTTGGCAGGTTTGCTATAATTTAGCGCCATTTTACTTTATTGATAAACTGAACAGTCGACAGTAGCATTAAGCTCAACTTTATCTTCTCTTTTTTTGAACTTTGTTTGACCTCCAACAGGTCTCTTTATATCTAATCTAATATATATCTAATGTTCCTAGCCATCTTTCTCCAAATTATACTAGGACTTCCTTCGCCGAAACTCCAAAAGGACTACGGCTTATAATAAATAAAGTAGTTGACATTTTTAAAAAATATCGCCCAGAAGTTAACACAAAAAAAAGTCTAATAATTAGCAAAAAAAAAATAATGGGATACAACTTGTAATACCATACAGATATTTTGGCACAGTATTAAATTAGCAGTGGGACCATCCCCTGAAAATAAATTTAGTAATTCCAATGAAGAAATTTGGACACAGAAACCTCGCCCCAGCGATTGGAATATTGGAATATTTTACATCATACACAAAAAATTAGATATCTTTAAATGCTCGAACTACAGAGGAATAACACTTCTAAATGCAGCCGATAAAATATTCTCTATTATCTCATCAAATATACTACAAAGCAGCCTAGGACTCTTTAAATAGAAGAAAAATATTTAAAGCAATGAAAGAGTCAGGAATATTGAATCAGTTGGCAAATTTAACAACACTAATTCATAAAAAAAACAGAAAAAACTGTCTGAATCGATTACAACAAATAACTAACTGCGCCAGTAAGGCATTATCTCTTGTTTACTGTTTAATCTGACTCTGGAAAAAGTAATACGTATGTCATAAATTACAACCACCGGTTCAATATATAACAAATCAGTGCAAATTCTTGCCTATTCTGATGACATCAACGAGAGAAGGGAAAGTATAAAGGGAATAAACACTAACAAAACAAAGTACAATAAAATAAGTTCGCAACCACAAATCCTACAGCCTCTTGTTATAGAAACCGACGTCATCGAAGCAGTTAACAAATTCGTATACCTGAGGGTGCTCGTCAATACTGAAAATAATACTACCGCAGAGATAAACCGCAGAATTTGCACGGCCAACGGCTATTTTGTGCCCAATCTCGCCCAACTAAAAATACGCTCCTTGGTAGACCCTTCGGCCAGAGAAGAAGAGGAAGACCCAGTACAAAGTTCCTTAATAACATCGATAAAGACATGAGAAATATGGGAATATGTGATTAGCAGAGAAAGACTATGGATAGGGATGACTGGAGAGAAATTATTAAGGTCGCCAGGACCTACACAGCATTGTAAAGCCGGAATAATGATGATAATGATGATTTTAAAAGCAAGAATACAAATGTCCAAAATATTGACTGAGACAACAGAACCACTTATAGAAGAATTTTTAGAATATAATGGTTGGTCGAAAACTTTAAACATCAGAGAATACTTCAAAAACTTGTGATATACGCAGTAAAACGTATAAGGCGAATTGGGTCGCAAACACACGAAAGATCCAAACACGTGGCTTGAAGAGGAGTGCGTCCACTGGGACTGTACCGTTCGTACATTTTCGTCGGAATTCGGACGATGCCGGATCCGATCTCATTCTGTTGGGAGACTGTGAACGGTAAAATTTGCTCATACTGGAGAGAAAATAATATCTATGGGATCAACGGGAGTAGAAGTACCAGATGCGAAATGAACAAAAACAGTTCTGAAAGGAGGTTTCTACTGAAATGAAATTTCCAGGCTAAGAATGTATTGGAATGTGTCCTTTTTCATTCGACACTAGTGAGAAGTGGTGGTCATCGTCGACTTAGAGATCGTACCACAAATAAGCCAATTCCCCAAACTCGTTTTTTTTGCGTAATTAGGATTTACACACTTCTCTTTTTTGTCTATATTGCCTGATACGTACACCATAGAGTTCGGACGAATACTAAGGCAATAGACGATTGGCGTTCACACGATTTTGTTATAACGATATTCGTCCAAATTTGCACCTTGGCAATTCACAGCTTTCCGGATCCAGTAGACGTAAGGCCTAAGAAATTCATAGAAACAACAAACCTGGTTTGCAATATTACCATAGGACTATTTCATAAAAACTAATAAAATTAGCAATGCAAGAATGATTTTGAACATTCGGTAGCGGATAGGTACTGGAAAAAGAAGAATTATTTGGTCTTCTGCGAAACTTAGTTTATAAATGATGCATTATTAGCTGCAGTTTCCTCAGTTAATTAGTAGTACATATTAAAATATTTATATTTAAATATAATATTCAAGGTTAAATATTTGCTTTTTACGATTTGTTATTTATTCAGTTTAAACTAACCGTATTTTCACTTCTGGTTATAAATTATTCTCATTTTATGATATCAAAAAAATTCACAAAGCCTCTGGCAGTAGGATTATGCAAACAAAGCGTGATTTGTTTTTATAGCTCCAATTTTGTATTAATCAATTCTCCTTTTACCGTCCAGTTCTGACTAGATCAGTTGCTGAGTATTTTTTTATTTTAAAATAAAATTCTAGTTTAATTTAAATTCTAGTCTAAATTGTGACAATTATTAAATGTTTAACTAAAACTCTACGTATAAATTTCCTCCTCAGTAATAAAAAAAATGAAACAAAAAATTGTTGCTGGAGAAGTAATAAGAAATTTTATATAATTTCGATTCGTGGTTTTATATTACTTTTTCTTTTGTGGTAGCTCTAGTTTTTTTGGGATCGATTGTTTTAATAATTTTTTTTAATAATCATCACTACTATGATGATTATTACAATTACAACCTGGTCATAAATGTCCAGTGAGCGATTTCAATTTCACCTAAATTACTACTGTTCCTTAAAATTAAAAGCTTACCCTATAACGTTTATCTTAACTAACAATATAGTGCACTATTCTAACAAGCACACGAGCACAAGCACTATGATCTGCTTTTCACTATCACTTAAACTAGTTCAAAAGGCTTTTATCTCTTCAATCTTCTAGGTTGCCCAGTAATATCAAGGAGCTGAATTGCCTCAATGTTCTCGTGCCTATAAAGTCGTTGCTCGTGACTTTCTGTCATCTTCTTGATAATTATATTCACAGTTTGTTTTGGAATCTTTTTATTATTAGGTATTATATTGCTTGGTTTAGCACACCCTCATAGTGGGCATTTATAAGTCTATACAGGTCTCAATAATTGTAAAGTAGTAACTTAATATGCTTCGACAGAGTGGAGTTTCTTTTAACTAGCCAATACATTTTTTTTACCTACTTTTTAGTTCCCTTTTTTTCTTGACGTGGGCGTAGTTTGGCATATAATGTTAAACCTAACTACTTAGCAGTATCTGCATATAGCACTTGGATATTGTTAATTAATTATAACTGAGATATATTGTATTTTTTATGGCAAAACTAACATGAACAGATTTAGCTTCGTTCAGCCTGATTCTTCCTTTTTTTTTGTCCATTTATGTATTTGGTTAACTGCTATTTGGAACTTATTGGTCGCCTCTTCACTAGTCGTCCCTATTGCTTGGATAGCCGTATCATCAGCAAAAGTGGCAACTGTGGTGGCTTCAGTACAGGTATATCGGACGTGTATAGTAGGTATAGGACCGAACTCAACACACTCTCTTGTGGAACACCTGCTCTAATTTATTTGAAGTCTGAGAAATAGTCTTCCTGTTTAACTCTAAAATACCGTTGATTTATGTACGAGTGTAAAACGTGTGAGTACAATTTGGGCAGAAAACTTTTTAATTTATGTATTAAACCTTTACTATTACTTTTTTACAATATTACTTTACTATACTATTAATACCAACAGACTGGCTAAAATCAACATTCGTAGCATTACCAAAAAAAAATCGAATTTCTCACAATGCGATGATTATCGTGTAACGATGAGTCCAAGCCATCACCGTTAAACCAGCGTGCGCGCGAACCAACCCATGAAGTAGGAGTGTATCGACAGTAGAAAGGGCAAAGCTCCGCTATATAAACGGCAACATTTCCTCATAGAGACAGAATCGACAGGTGTTGACTGAAGGTTCTCTCTTCCCTACCCCGGCTTGCGGACGTGTTGAGTTCACAAGTTGTTTCCTTTTCTTTTACCGTCTTTACCCGAAAAGCGTGTTGAGCTTTTCACTACCCGTACTCTGAAACAGTCGTGTTGAGACTGTCGAGGAGTGTCCTATTAACCCGAATCACTTAAGGGACGTGTTGAGTTCCTTTCCTTTCTTTATACCTATCGTCCGCTGTTATTAAATCGATACAACGTTACCCTAAAATTTCAGATACACACTCGTTTGCCGATAAGACCAGTTCCATATGACAAGGTCAAGCTTAATTTGAATAAATAGGCCAGGTACTGAGAAGACTAAACTAAATTGTAAATATGTACATAAGATTTTTGTCAATTTAATTTAAGGAAGACAATAAAGTTTTATTTTTATTTTGAACTCTGTCTCTGACTGTCTAAAAGCTACCCAGATAGTGACTCCCACGAGAGGACGTCACAAATGGCGCCCGAGCAGAAAAATACGTTTTAAACAATAATACCGACCGAATTCCGAATTTTATTTTCATGAGACAGTACTACATTTCAAATTTTAATCAAAGACAAGGTGATTCACAGTTCAAAAATGACAGACGCTCCGGAAACGTCGAAGGTTAGTTGGGTGTACCTATTAAAGAAAGACGAACTTATAGCCGAATTAACAAACAGAGAACAGCCGACGGAAGGGAATTTCAGCGAGCTAAGAGCGAGATTAGTTGCGATCATCAAGGCACCAACTCAAAAACGCCAAAACCCAGAGGAAATAGAAGAAAACCAGATGGAAGACAGACAAAGAAAGATGGAAATAGTACGCAAATGGGGGTTACACTTTGACGGTTCAAGAGACCCAATAGAATTCATAGAACGGTTGAAAGAACTCCAGACAGCTTACGGCCTACAAGACACCCACGTTTTACAAGCTCTACCAGAAACATTAAATGGGAAAGCATTACTATGGTACAGAAACAATAATCAATATTGGAACGAATTAAAAGACTTCGAACAAGATTTCCGCAATTTCTTCGTTTCCTCCGTTCTCACACAATCTCTGGAAGCTCAAATCCGGAACCGACTCCAACGAAACAACGAAGGTGTAAAAGACTACATCATTGATATTCAAACAATGATCAGAAGACATGGTGAATTCAATCACCAAGAAGAACTAAACAGGATATACACCAATATGAACCCGAAATACAAGTTGTATATAAAGAGGCAAGACGTATCGTCAACACAGGACATCATCAGACTAGCGGAAGAATATGATATGGTCCAAAAAGAAATATACAACAGAAACAATACACGGTGTGACTGGACACAGGCAAATAGTCGTAATAACAAAATACAGAATTTCGACAGACAGACTTGTTGTTGGAGATGCGGCCGCAGAGGCCACAATAGAAGAAACTGCAGAGCTATCGCTGTACTCTTCTGCAGCCATTGCGGAACCCGAGGAACAACTTCCAATAACTGCCAATGTAGAAGCCGACCGGAAAACTCCAACAGGACTGGACAAGAAGGAGGCAACCCAGTCAGCATTTAGAGTCCTCCCTAACAACCTCCAGCTACACACACTATACAGATCAACGACCCCACACAACGATAACGTTCAGCAACGGTAAAAAGTTAAGAGCACTAATAGACACAGGAGCCCAAAATTCGTTTATAGGACAAAAAGGTAAAAAAATATTGGAACAATGTGGAACAAAAAGCGACAGAAAAGCTTTAAAGATCACGCTGGCAGATGGAAAAACCAGCAACATAGAAATCTGTTTTACAGCAAAATGTTCCATAGACAACGTTTGGAGAAATGCCAAGCTACATTTTTTACCAAACCTAGCTTCAGAAGTAGTACTGGGAATGCATGAAATAACAAGATGGGGCCTTGATTTATCAAACATCTTAAATAGAAATCGCGTAAGAAGGAGAGAACAATACCCAACCAGTACAGAACACGGATCCAGATCGTACAATGCAGACAATAACCGAATACCGACCAATTCCAGGGTCAACGAAACACCAACCGCAAGATATCCGCTCCAACAGAGAAGCAAAATATATAACAAAACGACCCACCGACTACCGACCGATACCGCGGTCGAAGACCAGACCGAAAATATACCGACTACCGACCGATACCGCGGTCGACAACCAGACCGAAGATATACCGAACTACCGACCGATACCGCGGCCGACGACCAGACCGAAGATATTCCGTCATACATACCGGAATTCACGAACAGTCCGAAACGAGAGCAGCTCGACATCAGTACTACACTAAACAATACCGAAAAAAACAATTACAGGAATTGTTACTAACAGAATTGGAGAAATTTAAACAAATTAAAGGAACAACACATCTAACCGAACATACAATAAAACTCAAACATAATACACCGATCAAACAAAGATACAGGCCCCGAAACCCGGCAATGCAGAAGATCATAAACGATGAGATAGATAAGATGCTAGAAGAGAACGTGATAGAAAAATCCAATAGCCCATACAGTTCCCCCATCGTCCTAGTAAAAAAGAAGGATAACAACGGATACAGATTTTGCATCGATTTTAGGAAAATCAACGACATCTCAGAAAAAGATGCCTACCCATTACCGTACATCAATCATATCCTAGAAAAGTTAAAATCTGCAAAATATTTTACCACGTTAGATCTAAAAAATGGATATTGGCAAGTACCACTTTCCGAAGCAAGCAAACCCTTGACCGCTTTCATAGCACCAGGAAAAGGACTATTCCAGTTCAAAGTACTTCCATTCGGATTACACGCCGCCTCCGCTACTTTTCAACGATTACTAGATACAGTAATCGGCCCAGAAATGGAACCACATGCATTCGCCTATTTAGACGACATAATAGTACTGGGGAAAACGTTCGAGGAACATATGGAAAACTTAAAAGAAGTACTTCACAGACTACAGCAGGCCAAACTACGAATTAATATAGACAAATGTAAATTCTGCAAAGAAGAGATAAATTATTTAGGCCATGTAGTAAACAAAACGGGAATAAAAGTGGACGACAACAAGACAAAAGCTATAGTCGAATATCCCGCACCAAAAACCGTTAAACAACTACGCCGATTTTTGGGCATCATCTCATGGTATAGGAGATTTATAAAAGATTTTTCACGAACTGCAGCCCCTGATAAAGGCTATTTCCAAATTCAAGAACCTTTTTGATGAACCAACCATGGGCATCACAAAAATTCAGAAAGTCCAGTCAATTCCAGTGTCAATCCCGCTGCTCTCACTAGTTCCGCCGCAGCATAAAGGAAAAAAATACAGACTGAGACTCCCGAACCAGGTGCTGAGGATAAAAACCAATAATTGAAGCCCCACGAAGGAAGACGTTTTTTTTAAGAGAGAGGAAGACGATTTTTTGTTTAAGAAGACGATATTTATATTTTTTTTAGGGCGGACATTTTTTATTTCGATGTATTGTAAATTTTTTTTTTAGGGTAACCAAGTACCTGGCAAGGAATAAAAATTAAAAAAAAATTTTTTCCAAAATTTTTTTTTCCCCAGGAAGAGGGGGTGTAACGATGAGTCCAAGCCATCACCGTTAAACCAGCGTGCGCGCGAACCAACCCATGAAGTAGGAGTGTATCGACAGTAGAAAGGGCAAAGCTCCGCTATATAAACGGCAACATTTCCTCATAGAGACAGAATCGACAGGTGTTGACTGAAGGTTCTCTCTTCCCTACCCCGGCTTGCGGACGTGTTGAGTTCACAAGTTGTTTCCTTTTCTTTTACCGTCTTTACCCGAAAAGCGTGTTGAGCTTTTCACTACCCGTACTCTGAAACAGTCGTGTTGAGACTGTCGAGGAGTGTCCTATTAACCCGAATCACTTAAGGGACGTGTTGAGTTCCTTTCCTTTCTTTATACCTATCGTCCGCTGTTATTAAATCGATACAACGTTACCCTAAAATTTCAGATACACACTCGTTTGCCGATAAGACCAGTTCCATATGACAAGGTCAAGCTTAATTTGAATAAATAGGCCAGGTACTGAGAAGACTAAACTAAATTGTAAATATGTACATAAGATTTTTGTCAATTTAATTTAAGGAAGACAATAAAGTTTTATTTTTATTTTGAACTCTGTCTCTGACTGTCTAAAAGCTACCCGGATAGTGACTCCCACGAGAGGACGTCACAATCGAATATTAAGCTTGATGTCTCATGTCCTTAAAACTTTTCTCAGAATTATCCATACACGAATTTACAAGAAGTGCGAGTTCCAGATGAGTGACACTCAATTCGCATTTCGAAACAGATTGGGAACACGAGAGGCTCTTTTTGCTTTAAAAGAGCAGTGTTAACGCAACGATGCAAAGACATGAATGTAGATGTATATGCATGTTTTATTGACTATCGAAAAGCATTTGACTGCGATAACCATCAAAAGATGATCGAAATTCTGAGAACACCTGGAGTTGACGAACAAGATTTGCGAATTATCTCAGAACTATACTGGCACCAAACGGCAACAATTGAAATAAAGAACACAACATCCGAAGATATACAAATCCGACGAGGAGTGAGACAGGGTTGCGTCTTATCACCGCTACTATTTAATTTGTATTCGGAGTCTATATTCAGAGAAGCATTAGACGAGGTCCAAGGCGAAATTAAGATTAACGGAATCAACATAGACAACATCAGATATGCTGATGATACCGTCTTAATAGCAAGCAACGCACAAGAACTACAAAATATAAAAAATGCGGTAGTTCACGATAGCGAAATTTTCGGTTTGCATCTAAACGTTTCCAAAAATAAAACTTTAGTATTGTCAAAGACACCAATAAAAGTACATGTGTATGCCAAGGGTCAAATAATAGAACAGGTAAATTCCATAAAATATTTGGGAGCAAATATCATTAGTCAGTGTAATCCAAAAAAAGAAATCCTACCAAGAATCGAACAAGCAAGGAAAGCATTCATGAGAATGAAAACATTTTTTACAAGATCAGTTCTTAGTCTGCAGCTTAGAATCCGTATGATCAGATGTTACGTTTTTCTGTCTTACTGTATGGCTGTGAAAGTTGGACAATGGACTCTGAAATAGAAAAAAGAATAGATACCTTTGAGATGTATATATACAGACGAATGTTGAGAATTCCATGGGTACAAAGAGTTACTAATGTTGAGGTACTTCGCATGTGTAAACAAAAAGAATTACTAAGAATAATCAAAGAGAGGAAAATGCAATACTTGGGTCATGTGTTGAGAGGCGAAAGATATGAATTACTTCAAGCAGGGGCGGCTGGTCCTATGAGGCAGGTGAGGCAGTGCCTCACCAGTATCAATCGACTATTTACGTTCTTTAACTACAATTTAACTTTTTGGAATTTTCTAAATAACTTTATTTTCATTATGATAAAAAATTAAAATATGTACACCCCTGATGTCTTATCTTTGTATATTTCTTCATAATCTACGGGCCGGACAAATGACAAGCTTAAACCACAAAATATTAAATAAACAACGGCTCCATTTTCCGCGCCAGCTTCTAATATATCATCTGTGCATCTCATTCTCTCTTTAAAAATTATAGCCGCCGAGGCAAGCCTCACGGCATTGCTCTGTCTGACATATTAGACATCACATTATCTAGCGAAATTCAACATGATTTATTTATTTTCTGCCCACGATTTCACCGAACAAGAGAGGCATGCCGCTCTGGTTTGGTGTAGTTCTTTTAATTAGCAGCGTTGCCGTTTGGGTACAAAGGTACCCAATTCGCTACATTTTTTCCCTCGGGGTATAAAAGTACATTTTAAATAAAACATTTGATTTTATTATTAATAGTCGCGATTTTGATGACAAAACAATAAGAGACGCAGTAGGTTTAAAAGCTTTTTTAGAAGATCCTCAGAACATATTTTTTTTAGAAATATTTTCGTTGATTTTTCATCAAACTGATACTGTTTTTTCCATTCTACAAAATAGAAATACAGACATTGTTAAGGCCAGAAATTTACTTCAAAATACCCTAAGTAAAATACGTGAATTTAGGAGTAACAGTACTTATTTTGATACAATTTATGAAAAACTGGATACCGCTGCGTTACACTCGAAACGTCGTCGTAAGGGAGTTGAAATGACTGATAAAACTCAACAATTAAGGCAAATTTTTTTTGAAATTCTTGACATTATAGCAACCCAAATAGAGGTTAGGTTTTGCGACGTTGAAAAATTACATTTCTTTGATCTGTTGAATATATCAAAATTTCCCATTTTTGCTAAAGAATTTCCTCATGATCTATTAAAAAACTTGACAACGCAGTATAATATTTTTGATATAAATCAACTAAAAAGTGAGTTATCCGCTATGTACGGGAATGATATAATAGAAAATTGCGCAACCCCTTATGAAATGTTAACTTTTTTTCACGATTATGATTTAAAACTTTGTATGCCAGAAGTTTTTAAATTATTATGCATTTGTGAAATAAAAAACCAAAAAACAAAATTTAACCCTTTGTTTAAGTTTATTTAACGTAAACGGCCTCACGTTATGATGTCACAAAATCGACCTTCCGACTAACATCTTACGACGAGAACGATCAATGGAGATATGCTAGACCGAAGCTTCAACTGAAGGGATATGTGAGAGCGTGAAGAAGATGGCACTAGATTAGCAGTCGCCATTTATAACACTTACTAACAAATCTCCCAGATAAAAAATACCTACTAACCCCCAAAAAAATATAAAAATCCCAAAAAAATTAATAAAAAATATAAAGATTCAAAAAAAATATAAAATAATAAAAAATTCACAAAAAAATTATAAAAATAAAAAAAGGCCACGGGAGAGGCCACCTAGATCCTTGAGGCTACAACTTGGCCGCTAACCAAGGTGCAGGCTCGAGGATTAGAGCTCCCTCGTTTTTCGTTCGCTTTTATCTCACGATACGAGATTTCATGATAAACCGGAGTAAGTCGCTTAACGACACCTTGGGTATCATTTAAGTTACATTTATGAGCACCCTATTACACATGGTGCTCATAAATACAGCTCAATCGCGGACTTTTTCAAAAAGCAGTCAGCCCTTATGTTGCACCTTCAGTGCACATAAGGGAGGGTGGAGGAGGGCTTAGGAGAGCTTTGAGGTGAGGATGACTTTTGTTGATCCGCGCGCGTATCGTCAGAAGTCCTTCTCACGCCAAGTCATTGTTTGCTGGCGCGAGCAATGCCTCCTTAGCCGGGTATGACTGGAGCAAAGAGAAGCTAACCATAATAATAATAATTTTCCTTAAGTGTAGTGTGCCTCACCATCTTGTACTATCACGAGCCGCCCCTGACTTCAAGTTATACTGGATGGAAAAGTACAGGGCAAAAGATCAGTAGGAAGACGCCAGAACTCATGACTGAAAGACCTGAGGAGATGGTTCGATTGCTTATCCGCAGAACTCTTTCGCGCAGCACTTTTCAAATCTACAATTGCCATTTGGATCGCCAACCTTCTAAAGGAGACGGCGCCATGAGAAGATTAAACCTTTAAGCCAGACTTTATCAAAAGGCTGTGCAGCTTCAAAAATTACAGTTGAACAAACTTTCTTTTCTTCTAGCGATAATATTTGTGATTCTGTGCATCTGGTCGATTGTTGAGTGCTTATTTCTAAACTCGAATTTATGTATCGAAATCAGATTTATTGCTTTAATAATTGGTTTAATTCTCTTGAAAAGTTTCCAAAAAAGTTTCAATACTACAGAAAGCAGAAATATTGGTCTGTATGATGAAACCACGTACGTAACCTTTCTGGTTTGAGAATCATAGGGACTTCAGCCATTTTTCATATCATTAAATTTGTTCGATAGACCTTCGGGCTTTCGTTTTTTCGGAAAGATTCTCGTCGGAAGATTTTTCAGCAGCACAATCGTGATTAAATCGCAGCCCGGAGCTTTCTTCAGGTTCTTCAGAATTTCTTCCTCTAATTGAACAGATTCCTCCCATCTTTCTTTATTCGCTTGACATGCATTTGGTTTGAACGTATTTTCAAGGTATGTAGCAATTACCTCTGCTTTTTTACACTACTTCTGGCCCAGTTTCCATTTGGCCGTCTGGCCCTCGACAGTATTTAATAACAAAATAATTAATATGACGACAAGTTTGCTAAATCAAACCAAAGCTTTTTTTATATGCGTTATGACTATATTTTAAAAGAGAAACTGAAAAACTATTTTAACGTCCAGTTGAGAGACCAGACTAAATCTTCGGCTCCATATTTAGTATGTAAAACATACGTTGAAGATTTACGACACTAGCCAATGAGAAAGAGGAAGTACCTTAAGTTTGGAGTACAAATAATTTGGATTGACCCAAGAATTCATAAAGATGCTTTTTATTTTTGTATTGTAAATATTAAGTGCAGTAGTCTACCTAGACTCTCAGAAGATGATGAAGAATTTTAATATCTCATGAAATTGACTACTTCTGGAGGAAGACTACTAATTCGTCTGAAGGAATTGTTTTGTTGTGGTCTTACTAGGTGCCATGTCCATTTCAATTTTCCTGTTTTTATGAGAGATATCGTCTTTTACATCTTACATATTATATTTTAGTTTCAATTTTTATCGTCTCTATATTTTCAAAGCACTTTTAAAGATACAACCAAATTTCTCTTAAAATCTTTTATTGAAAGACTAGTAAAAGGTTCTTATCTGCTTTAGAGGAGATCCATCTGAATACTGTTGTTTTTTAAGCAGTTTTTACATCGAACATTTAAATATTTACTCTAAAGTTAAAGAAATGTGCGTCTCATTGTCAGTAAATAAATTTTGTAAAAACTAATTTTCCGGGTTCATAAAATTATTCAGTTGGGAATATTAAAAGAGAATTTAACCAAGAACACTAAGTAATCCACTACAATTTTGTAAATAATGCTAGAAATGGAGACAGCTTATTAGTTTTGCAATTTAAACTTATATGACTTTCCTTTGTTACGAAATAATCTTTACTTTAATCATTTTGGTTAAAAATTCAACAATGATATGAAAAATCTCAATGATATGAAAGATTACAGATTTACAAGAAACGTATATTTCATGAGAGCCGCCTCATTAATAAACATTGTTTATAATTACTAGTAATATGTAATAAGTATACTATTTACCTATTTAAATTCCGAAATAAAATATTCTGATTTTTATAACCTTACTACAACTTATGCAACCTGTTTTACAGTCATTCATATGACGTAGTCTTTATTGTGCTTCATGGATGAATACTTAAGTATTTATGATAATAAAAAAATTCTTATTTAAAATCATATTTTTATTTCACAGTATAATTAATAAAATTTAATTGTTATTGTCTATTTACGTTCTATTTTACTAATATCCGAATTTTTTTCGTATTAGTCACATTGCATAGATAAAGATATTCTTCTGCGAGACCAGCTTCTCTAATTAGAATTCTAATGTTTATTTTGTGCAATGCCGATACCATTGATAAAAAAACTACTATACAGTTTGTGTAGTTCTTAATCAATGCCAATACTTTGTCTCATCACATAGGTATATTAACTGCCGTTTATTACCTTTTATATATTACCTTTTAAGATAATTTCACAATCCCCGTTCATTTCACTCACGATAAGTTTTAATCTTATTTATAGTAGTAATCCTATCTTCAAATATAAAAATGCATTGTAGATATTCTGTTGGGTTCTTACCAATATTAAAACTTTTTTCTTTAATCTTCTATTTAAAAACATCTTTTTCTCCATCATTTTAGTCTTTGATTTAATCTTTATTTCACTATTTCTTACTAGAATTAAATCATAAACATATTAAGTACCAAGGAATGTCTCCATAAAATTTCCTGTTACTTGATCCAACAGTAATGACAATAAATGAGGCGTTGAACGCAAAGTTGCCTAAAGTATATTTCACATATTTGCCATTGTTTTAGATTGTCGCTAGAAACTCGACAGCCAATAGTCCACTCTACTGTACAGCATAAGAAGTACGAAAGTAAATTGGTTTAGTAGTTGTCATATAAACCTTGTAGTCGATGACAAGCTGGATACTTTTGGGCATGGATTGAGCAAGATTCAAGAAATATTCTTCTTCCATGGTCACCTACAACCTCTTTAACGCATCTTTCAGCTACATTTATGTTGCTCGGTCGACACTCTTGAACCTTATTTATCATCATACAGTGTGTAAAAGCCAAATGGAATAAATTAATTATTTAGGTTACTGTACATATTTATAAAAAATCCCGAAACACGTCAAATTTAAATTATAACTTGACATTCTTTAACGTGAAAATGCAATTCCTACCTTCAACCCCCTTAGAATGACAGGTACAACCCCCAATTTTTAAAATAGGAAGTATAGGCTTGTGATATATCGTTTGAAAAGTCTTTTCATTCTCCATTCAAAAATGTTGTCGCTTTCAAGTTTATTAAGATTAATTAAGATAAAATAAATTAAAATCATGTGGTTACCGAAATCCGCTAAAATATACTCAAAACTTATTTCCCGTTTAGGTCTTGATAATGAGAAAGTGAACAAAAACCATAGCAATGTGGTTTTTAGATGGTAACCATTTAAAAAACTAAAGAATTTCCGTGGCAACGTTATTTTAACACGCATTAGTAAATTCTTTTATTTAAGTTGTCATTATTTTAATTTAAGTAAAAAGTTCGTTCAATTCAAATCTGAAAAATGGTTAGATTAACGGAAATGCATAAAATAACAGTTTTACAAATGATTGGTTACGGAGATAACACCCGAACACAACAGGAAGTAACTCGCCTATTTCATGAGAAATTTCCTAATTTACCGCCTATATCCCAAGGAACAATAAGTAAAATAGAGAAGCAGTTTTGCGAGTTTGGTCATGTAAGGCAGATAAAAAAAGCAGCTGCCAATGCACTGAGTGATGAACTCAAATTAGAGAACATTAGAACTCAGCTTGAGTTTCAGGAAAATCCACATACATCGAGTAGACAGGCATCCACTACATTCAATGCTAGCCATACATCGATAGTAAACATATTAAAAGAAAATAAATTGCATCCCTATAAGATGATACCTACTCAGGAGCTCATGGAAGACGATTTTGATAGGAGAACTTTTTTTTTTGTGAGCACATGATGGACGTGTTGGATAACATTATTATCCAATTAGAAGACGTTATGTTTTCTGATGAGTGTACTTTTTCACTTAACGGTCATGCTAATCGGCAAAATTGCCGCTTTTGGGCCACGGAAAATCCTCACTGGATTAGAGAAGAACACACTCAATACCCTCAAAAGGTTAATGTTTGAGCAGGGATTGTAGGAAACAATATCATTGGTCCCTTTTTCATTGAGGGCAACTTGAATGGCAACAATTATTTGGCACTACTTCAAAATGATGTCATTCCAACGTTGGCAAATTTATATCCTGATCCAGGAAACCCTCAAGTTCCAGCGAATACGATATGGTTTCAGCAGGATGGAGCACCACCACATTACCAACTTAATGTCCGGCAGTACCTCGATACAATATTTCCCAATCGGTGGATAGGGAGGCGAGGATCGATTGAATGGGCAGCGCGATCACCTGATCTTACATTATTAGATTTCTTTTTATGGGGATATGTGAAGAGCCATGTGTACAAAACTAAACCTTCTGATTTAAATGACTTCAAAGAACGAATAACGCTTGCCATTAGGTCGATCACTCCTGTTATGTTAAATAATGTTAGAAGATAGTTTTATTTGAGATTAGGATGTTGCCAAGACGTTCGCGGTGAACATTTTGAACATCTACTTCATTAACATTCATAGTTCTTTTTCGTGTTCTACATTTTATTACGTTTTGCATTACATTTTAGTTTTTGATTGTATTGTAGCGAATTTCGGTAACCACATGATTTTAATTTATTTTATCTTAATTAATCTTAATACACTTGAAAGCGACAACATTTTTGAATGGAAAATGAAAAGACCTTTCAAACGATATATCACAAGCCTATACTTCCAATTTTAAAAATTGGGGGTTGTATCTGTCATTCTAAGGGGGTTGAAGGTAGGGGTTGCATTTCAAGTTAAAGAATGTCAAGTTATAATTTAAATTTGACGTGTTTCGGGATTTTTTATAAATATGTACAGTAACCTAAATAATGAATTTATTCCATTTGGCTTTTACACACTGTATTTGTGATGTGGTGTATATTGTGATCATTCAAGAACTTTGATACTGTCTTGGTCTTGTGAGCAGGGACACCATGTCAGATATAAATATTATTTTTTATTTATGTGAGTTAAATATGAGCATTTGATTTTGGATTGAGCCAGTTGAGCATTCATGGTTTTGTCATATCAAGTCTTATAAACTTTATTTATTAACCATCTCTCTCATGGGTTATCATTATGGCAACGTCTTCTGCAACGTGCACTAGGTACACGTTGTCTATAAAATTTGTGATGTATACTAGCCGAACGTGGCTAGTTAATCTTTGTATGTAGGAGCTAGAACTATACTTCGTATTGTTCTAGCTTCTAATTCTAATTCTAGTACTAATTTGTGTTTGAATTAAATTGAATGTAGCAAATTCTAAGAATTTTTTTATTTACATTTTTTATGTTAGCTTCCTTGAAGAATACCTCTTCATTGCTATAATATTTGTGTGGAATAAAGCCAGACTTTTCCTTATTGTTGAAGAGTACTTTTGTTGTAACTATTACTAATCATTGTCGTTCTTACCTATTTAATTTTTGGTGTTTTACAATAAGTTAACGCCATTTTTTAAACTTGCGTGAAAATATAAATTGAGTAGGTTATGTCTCTTGCAAAAAAAACTGGTTCTTTGGTCTTGTTTCAGCCAATAATTAGATATAGTTACCGGCAACATAAATGTTTTATAGCTGTTTGTCCTCAATTTATGGTCAATGATTTCGACTGCAAATTCATTGCAATTTACGTACAAACAAAAGCGGTTTTAAAGTTTCTATCTTTTCTTCGGCCACATAGTTGCTGTACGTAATCACTTTTTGTCACAACATAGTTTCTTATGTGGTGAGCAATACCAGATCCAATCTCTTGTGGGATCAGTTTGGGACAATGCTTTTATCGCACATGTTGATGTATTTGTATAAGCGTATTATAATCATATAAATGTATATGATACATTTATTTTTTCGGAAAATGTCAGTTAAAGCTAACTTTGTATCGTTATTTGTCTGTGTGTTATTATTTAATTTTGAAAATTAAATATAAATACCCGCTCTTACAGACACTTTTCCAAATGAAAATGATGGTTATTTGTCAAATAAAAACATATGGTTTCAACAAGGTGGCGCATCTCAACACATTGCACTTCGTGTGATTTTTTAAACATATGTTTTCCTAGGGAGTCGATTGGTAGACGAAAAACAATAGAGTGGCCCCCCAAAATTTCCAGATCTTACACCACTTAATTTTTTCCAATGGGATTACTTAGAATCAAAAGTTGACATCGGTCGCCGATAAAATTTACACAAGATTTAAAAAATAAAATTAGTAGGGAAATTATATTTAAGAAGATTATCGTCGTGAGTTCGGTTACTGCCAAGAGGCAGGTATGTGGCAATTTGAATATTTAATTTAAGCGAATAGCAATTTTTATTTGGCAAATAGTACTTATAAACAGTTATGTTAATGTTTATATCCTTGAATAGAAAAATAACCTTTCAAATAAGCTAGCACTTTCGTTCATATTTATTAATGATCACAAGTAATTAAACATATCCCTGTTTTTATCTAAACTTTACTTACTGAATTTATACAATACTCGTCTTATCATAATACTTCATATCTATATCATCAATATTCTTAAATAAATTGACCCATATATCCTGATATAATTTACATATAGTTATATATTTTTGTTTTATACAGTTGCTTGTGTAAACGATCTTAGGAATGTTTGCTATTTATTGTGGATTCTATCTTTCACCTACAAGGCGTTTCTTCAGGCTATATGAAAATTATCTAAATTGTAGGTAAATACTGTTTATGGGTCAAGAATCTAAGAGTTTCTCATGCCAATTTACTTAATAATTTGCATCATTTGCGCTTAAAAATAGTAGATCTATTTAACACATTTTGTTTTGTTTCTATAAATTATCTTGGCATTAATTAATTTTGATTTATTATATATCGGGAATTTTTTTTATCTAAATTAGTCTTAGAATTTTCAATATAATAAATAGAATTCAAAATTGACCATTTTTCTTGCAATACTAAAACGTGAAGCACAACAAACTTTATATTATATACACATTTATTACCACTCCTACGATATAATCCAGATCTAGACGATATAAGTCTAATTCGGTACTATAGAAAATGTCACACCGAGAGTGCAGTACGGCTAATATAGGAATGCACAATTGCCGGATTTCACGCCTTGTGCTTGGCGATACAAACAGGTCCAAGTGGTAGTCACAGAACCGTACCCAGATCTCTATGCCGGGCTCTGTTATTTATTATAAAATAATATATTGATAAAATAATTGACTTCAAGTAGCCAAATAAGAGGCTTGAATTTAAATAAAAAGACCTTAAGTTTTTAGCGAGAATTTTATTATAAAACTGTATACTTTATTAAACTAACAAATGTATTTTAAATTCCATTTCTTGATAGCTATAAATATACCGGGTGGAACCTCCGGTAACTCGATTTCCGTGCACCCAGCCCAATATCCAAGAAAAACTTTTTCTTTTGTCAATATGTGAAAAATTATCAGGAACGGGAATATCGAAAAAGCTTTGCACATTTTTTAATCCCGGCGATGTTATTAAAAAAACAAGTTGCGCACTTGAATCACTGCGAAATTTTAACACCTACTATGAAATTTTTTTTTGTGGAAATCTGAAGTGCAGTTTTTGTCCTTGTTAAAACATAATGCAGTCTCGCATTTTTTACACACAACATAAGTTTACCTAGTTCCTTGGCATAGCAACCTGGTAGTTTTCAGCGAAACCTTGTGTTATTCCATATGGGATAATGGTTTTCCTTGCCCACACTTGACCAGATGAGCAGGTATAAGGTTTATAGTGTAAGTTATTTAACATTATACTATATTTATACTTTATTAAACTAACAAATATATTTTAAATTACATTTCTTGATAGCTATAAATATACAGGGTGGAACCTCCGGGAACTCGATTTTCGTGCACCCAGCCCAATATCCGAAAAGCCCATACTCTGATTGGACTGGTAAATGCATTTTATTGGTTATACCAATTGATAATACATTGGTATTATTAATTGGTCTACGTCATCTTGCAGGTTGTCCGCAGTCCACATCTCAGTTTCCGTTTTCTCAACAACATGAGTGACATAATTGCGCCAATTTTGCTCTGTGACGCGTGCGAAACCGTCGTCGATCAACTGGCGTACCTCGTCGTTTTTAAAAGTGGTATTATGGGTACCTACATATCGCTTAACTTGGTTCCACACCATTTCTATAGGATTCAATTCGCAGTGATATGGAGGAAGCCTTAAAATATAAACATTATGTTGTAAAGCATACTCATCAAGATACTTATCGTATTGATCTTTAAAAGCACGCGCTGCTTCTAATAGCTCGGATTTCAAATAACACTCCTCGAAAAAAATGATTTTTTCCACTAGCCATTTCTTGATTGCAGCTTTATTCCAGGAATTGTTAGGGAATCTCTCTTTACGGGAGTGGTACGATGCATTGTCCATTACAATGACATTCCTGCGACCATTATTTGGTAAATTTGATATTAATGTCTTCTTAAACCACGACTCAAAATATGCGGCATCCATTCCATCGTGATAGTCGCCATCATTTTTCTTTGCCAGAAAAACACGCTGTGTGCCAGGAAGGAAACCTCCTGAAAAACCTGCATGCAATAAAACATATCGTGGACCTCGTTTAGTAGGTGCTTTTAAGCGAGTACTTAAACCTTTGAGAAAAGCATCACGACTGTTTTGTATCGTAGTATCGCACCATTCGTAATTTATAGATTGGCCAACATTAACCCACGATTCGTCCAAATATATGATATTGCAATGGTCTTTTCGCAAACGTCGTATAGTTCTCAAATAATTATGGCGCCAATGAATAATATCCTCTCGCTCCACCATGATGCTTCTTCGGCCACGTTTCTTATAAACAAATCCAATATCTTTCAGAAGTCTGTATAAAGTAGAAAGAGACAACGGCTGTATATTCTCATTACCTTGTATGAAGTTATGTATATGCTTTAAGAATGGCGGCAAATTTTTCATGAAAAATTCACAATGAACAATTCTCCGTAGAATACTTCTTACACCCTCGTCATATGTGAATATTCTAGAATTTGATTGACACACTCGTTTTTTACGTCTTTTTGGCGATTTCAACGTTCCACTCTGTTCTTTTTCTTTTTTGAAATTGTAAATGCTTCTTTCGCTAACACCAGTCATCAATGAAGTACGTCTTACAGCAGCACTTACATTAAGTTGTTCCGTATTTTGTAAAAAACACAACACATTTAACACTACGAGTTTAGCGCAACCGTTAAATAATTCACCGGATTTAAACTTATGGGACTCCATGCTCTCTGTTGAAACTCGGACTAAATTTTGAAGTGTAGTTTCGTTTTCCAAAAGCACTTTCACCCTAAGGATGGATAGGGGGTGAAATAGGGAAAGCCTGGAGTTTATCAAATACTAATTATGACAAACAAGTTTATGGCCATATTTAGGTGATTATGTTAATGATGGTAATTTGTAGCAGAAGTTTTACAAAAGAAATGAAGACCTATTTATAGAAACAACATAACTGTATTTTTAATATTTTACATACAATGGAAAAAATCTAATTTCTATGAAAGAATTGGAAATTTGAATATTATATATAATATCTATAAATAATATCATTTCCAAGTTTCCAAATTCTTTCCTAGAAATTATATAGGTTTTTTCTATTTTATGTAAAACATTAAAACTACAGTTATTGTAAGTTGTTCTTGTAAAGAGGTGTTCAAATGTTACTCTTATGAATATGATTCAATTGTATATCTCATGTTGACGTTTTACATGCACAATTCATAGTTTCCGTTGTCAATAACTCATCAATGCCTTTTTATTCGACTGTATACGTATACATGATATAAAATATTTTACTCGTACTGCCGGCAGATGCATTTTATGCAAGCCGGTCCTGTGAGACAATGAGCAATCAACAGCTGGAGAAAACCGACAACCCTGCGCGTTTATTCTCCATAAGAAAAGCATTGCCGTATCTTACCCGTACTGCACTCTCAGTGTGATATTTTCTATATACCACAACAGCTAATAAATCTGACATAGAAATAAGGCAGTCTTCCTCAGATCTACAAACACTAAAAACTTTTACAAGTAGAATTTAAAAAAAATTATCATGTGATATTTACTTTGAAGTAAACAAAATAAGATCTGATGACACAGTGGTAGAATATGACCTAGGGGAAAGAAATCAACCTGGGAAAGTACTAGTACAATTCTATCAAAAGGAAAAATTAGCGATCTCAAACACATATCTGCTCCCCAATGCCTTTACACTTAAAATCTTCCCAGGACTTACCTAAGCGTATAGTGAGAAATTAAATAAACTATATACTCATCGAAAAATACTAAGATTCTAAAATTCTAATTTTATTGTAAGATTCCAAATCGAGAAAGTCAAATAGTAAAATGGTATAAAGTCGGAAAAGAATTATCAACCAGGAAAAATGAAAAACAAAATATGTGATGGACAATACAAAGACAAACACAAAGATGCTTTAAATACCACAAAAGCCCAATCTCTGAAAACAGCGAAGAAACCCAGGAGAAAAGTATCGATGTTCACAGAAATCCTCGAATTAATGGATAAACGGGGAGCATTAAAAACGGATAAAATATAAAATCAGACAAGCTAATGAAAGAAGTAATGAGATCGAGCAGCTACAAGATACACAAGATCTATGTAACATTGCAAAAAATAAAAGATATAGGGAAATCGAGAAAACCCACATATATCAAACTACACAACCATGAAAACAAGTTAATAATCAATCAAGCAGAAAAACAAGACATATAAAATATGTAGAGAACCTCTTTAGAGACAAAAACCGAAATTGTTATGGTCCTAACCTAATCTAATCACACAAATACAGATACAAATACAATCATAAACATACTATAGTCCAATCGTAAGAGATTTGACCTCTAAAAATGATACGAACAAGCTGAATTCTGCTAAGAATGTCAATTTTGAATAAACCCCAATAAAGATGCAAAAAAGTTTATCGCTTCTACCCCTGGCTTCCCCCTAAAACCCCCCTCGAAGGGGGAAAACGGAAAAAGTCGATTTACCAAGAATCTTTACGCCGTAGAAAAAAATGTTTCAAATAAAAAATGTAGCTGAGATAATTTTAAATAAAAATGATTAATAATACCTTTTCCTGTAGAATGAACCGTTCTCTTAGATTTAACTCTTCAAGCGACCGATGAATTTCAATGGTAGACAGAGAATAGAATTTACATTTTTAGAGACTAATCTTCAAAACTTATAACCTAAAAATTTAGATTTTTAGTTTTAGCAACAATTATAAGGCATTTGAATTATGCCCAAAAAACGCTGAATTTAAACTTTTACATCACAAACGATCGCACGTCACGGGAAATGCTTTCACGAAGATAATATTGGGTGGAATTTGTAGCTGAAGAAGTGTCGTTTCGAAAAATGTACTTGTGTAATCGAAAAGGAACAGTTTTAAACGTTTTAGATCGTTTATTTATTTAACACCTTTATAGGCTCTGACTTTATTTGCGACAAGATGCAAAAATTGTATACGAAAGCTGCTCTCTTCACCTTTAAAACGCATTTTTATTTTTGTTGATAGGAGACTCTGGTCAAAAGATATTCCAATTTTCACCCTTGAGTGGATACAAATTTGATTTAAAATTGATATCGCGTGCGTACCTAACCTTAAAAATCACGTGTAGCTTCAAGCGTTGTTTTTAAGAGAACGGTTCATTCTCCAGAAAAAGTCCTCCCCCCCCCCACACGAGTGGGGTTTAAGAGGGCAGCCGGGGGGTAAAAGTAGTAAATTTTTTTCATCTTTTTGGCTCCCAAAAGTTAGCAAAATTCAGCTTGTTCGTATTTTTTTTAGAGGTTCAGTGATCATCACCGAAACCCCAACTTGTAGACGAATATATCAGTAATATATCTACGAGAAGCAAATAGAACAAGTGACAAGATTCAAATATTTGGAATGTTGTATAAGAGACTTAGACCGAGACCCTAAAAGACTTTGCTAAACGACCGCAGCATCAGAATAACAACTGGAACATATCTCTCCAAAGAAAGAATAGATGTACATAAAGAACCTGCTCGTAAGCAGTGTTCTTAGCTGAAGAGCATCTGTGATTGGACAAAACTTGATTCAAATACAATTCTGAGAACGACAAGTTCGCCGGCACATAGTTCGCCGAAATAAAGACGGCACCTAAAGAAGAAGAAAACACTATTTTTAGTTTCCACAGAATATTATTAACTTAACATGCTTTAACTTACGTTTAATTTACTTTAAAACAAATAGTACAGTTGCATCACCATTTTCCCTAGCTACTTCACAGCTCCAACTGTAATATTCGTTAAAAGTTTCGTTAAAAATAAATAATCATGGATTTTATTCTTTTCAGGTACTTCGAACACCATACCCCCTAGTAACTTATTAGTGACAAGAAAAACAAGTTCTTCCAGTTCATCATCACCGACACTCACTAAAGAAGGTATTGTTTTATATTTTAATTTTTACTATACTAAAAGTCATATAACATAACG
Organism: Diabrotica undecimpunctata; assembly: GCF_040954645.1. NCBI lineage: Eukaryota > Metazoa > Arthropoda > Insecta > Coleoptera > Chrysomelidae > Diabrotica > Diabrotica undecimpunctata. The sequence goes on from NC_092809.1 coordinate 110,829,389, forward strand.
CAAAACATAAAAGCTACATCATGGAACCAATATGCATACATATATGTATATTTTATATACACAAACGTGGTTTACCTTTAATTTACCCTGGTCATGGAAGATATATTAAACAGTCTGACTGGACAAACCAAAGCAATTAACAAAAATGTTGTAAACTGTAATAGAAAGTAAATAGTGATAGGACGAATATATTACTATAATGAAAGACACTTAATTTAACAAAAGCCTCGGCTACCAAACTGAGAGTCACTCAAAGAAGAATGGAGCGATCCATGTTAGGAATAACTCTACGAGACAAAATAAAAAACCAAGAGCTGAAGAGAAGAACCAAGGTGACAGACGTCATCGAAATGGAAAATGGGAAATGGGCAGGACACATAGCTAGAATGATGGATGGGCGATGGACAATGAGGTTATTGGAATGGAGACCAAGGGATGACAAGAGAAACATCGGTGGACTTTCTACACGATGGGCTGACGATTTAAGAAGACAAAATAAAAACTGAATGAGAGTGGCGCAAGGCGTCTAGTTGTTCTGAAGATGTAGATAGCAAGATTTAGCTTAGTCCAGAAGTATGAATCCAAACATCGACCAAAAACAAATCACTTAAACCAAATTACGTACTTTTCAGGATTCATTACTGTCTTATAAATTAGTCTTGTAATAGTCTGAACACATAAAGATACTCGGACGTTTTTCACATTTAGTCCCAGTGAAGATAGCCTCAAGTTAGCAGTCAATTTAATTTCACAAAACAAAATGTTGGACGTTGTAAAATTCATTAAGGTAGCACGCCTCAGATGGATAGGTCATGTAATCAGACGAAAGGAAGATGCCATAGTCAGAAAAGTTTTTGACCGAAGAGGGCCGATCGGACAACGAAGAAGAGGAAGACCGAGACTTAGGTACCAAGACAACCTAGAAAATGATTTGAAGTCTATTAGAATTAAAGCATGGAGAAGAGGTGCCAGAGACAGGGGCGAATGGAGGATTGTTCTGAAGAAGGCTTTGGCTCATAAAGAGCTGTAACGCCACTGATGATGATGATGAAACAAAATGTTGCGTTCACAGTGTTGCCATGTCCGTATAATGTATATGCTATATGCTTCAATTTTATTACAAAGAGATAAAGCTTTTAAAATTTACATTTTTATTATATTATTTTATTGATTCTGCAATTTTATACCGTACATAAAACAATAATAAATTAATATTTGTTTCGTTTGATATTAATTGCAATTAATTATTAGAAATTTTTTTCCTCAATTGCCCTTTGATAGGTTAGCGGATAGATTTGGCAATAGAGTCAGAACCCTCAAACCACCAGTCGCCAGATCGCAGTAGATGTCTTTTTAACTTTATTATTTATACTGATATTTTACTATTTACTTTTAAAAACTGGTTTAAAACTATTTACTTTTTCTTTTTTTTTTGGTAATTGTTAAGTATTAGTTTTTAAATTTCTTATTGCTTTTGATTGCGTATGTTTCATTTGTAATGTGAATTTCAACACTGCCAAACACCAAAATTTCATTTTGTCAAACCCATTTGACGATATCTTCACTGGGCCCATTTGTGAAAATGTCCAAGATACTCATTAATAATAAAGCTTTAATAAAATTTTGCTCTTTCGCTCATGTTTTCCAAAAAGTATTTTTCTAAAAATTCTAAGAATGAATATAGCATGGTGCATGAAACATATATCGCAACAGAAAAGAAAGACACCATATTAAAATTTACTTTTGACAATTTTTTATGTTTTTGATAAATTTTCGTTCGCTCAACCTTTCAAAACTAATTTTGAAAAAAACCTAATAAACATAATAACGCTCAAGAATCATAAAAAACTGTAATAATCTTTGATTACGACATATTTATAGTAAATATTTTAAAGTAAACAATATTTAAATCATTTTTTTTTAGGTGATCTTCGGAATACATCGTCCGATCATGCTTTAGCATCTCAAAGGTCTTCCTATACAAATTGCACGTTAAGTCCGTCCAGCCCTTCTATATTATCCGAAGACGGTAAGTACATACATTTTTTATATGTAACCTTTTTATTAAACCTCTTTAGGAAACTTTATATACACGACATGTGTTAATAATATATTATTAAGGAGTAAAAGTATGGCTTACTTCCGTCAAATTCGACTACGAAAACATAGGCGTCATCACTTGAAACTAGACGCGTTATAGGGGTAAAATTAGGTTTTAAAAACAAGCATTTTTTACATAGGATAGAATAAGGGGAGAATATAATAGAAACTAAGTTTTAGATTACTGTTGTATATTTTAACTACAATTTATTAAATAATCTTTGAACGAAAACATCGACTTTTGAGTGATGTTTTCGATTTTATCAACGACGATCATCAATGATTAAGTTTTAAATAAATACTAAGTAAAAATAAACAGTAAATAACAACTTAAAGAGATAATAAAATAATAGTTTAGTGATTTAGAGTGCTATGCCGAATATTATGTGTTAAGTACAGCTCTAGATTAGATTGTTTGATTACAGTAACATAAAACAGCTCAGTATAACATCCAATACATTATTTTTTGTATACAGAATTGGAAGTCCAAGAAATGAACGAACACCAGATAGGTATTTTACATCATTAATAATATGTATTTACCACAGTTTATAGTGGGAGAGCTGGTAAACAATTTTTTTTACAAAATTTGTATAACATTTTTGGCAATGCCTTCTTAATCTTTCTCTTGTATTATTGCTTTCAACGTTATCTCTTACGCTGTTGCAATATTATCAACCCTTGTCTTTTGAGGACTATGTTTTTTTTCCTGATTGATTGTCTCGGGCCGTTAAATTATTTTTCTTTCTACAATTCTATTGGGTGTCCAGTTTTCCTTTCTAACTAGCACCTACTTATTTGTGTTGTCTGTCCTGCACATGTTTCTGATCCCACTACTTCTTATAATTCATTAATAGTTTCATGTTACCTTCATTTTATTTGTTTGCAAATATCGTCCTGTTTTTTAATTTTCCGATTCAGAATTAAATATTTGTATGTCTATGTTTTGGTTGCTTTTATCAATTGTTTATTTCTCCACATTGCGTTTTTGAGGCATCACGCTGATATACTTCATTACTTTTTGTACCTTCTAGATCGCATTTGACCTTTGCACTTTAATGGTTCTTTGTATATGGTTAGTCTTTAGCTGGAGTATTCTTTATAGATCGTCTTTATTTGCGGGATGAAGTGCGGGATTTGCTATCTTTTTTTATTTTTTTTTTTTCAGTTCGATATCCTTTTATCTTTTAACTTGTTTTCGCATATTGTCCAATATTAGATTAAATGTTAGTGGAATAAATTACTGTCCCTATCTAAACCGAGTTGATATTTAAATGAATTCTGTTTTGTGTTGTTAATACTACTCTCCTACTTTGTTTCAAACCTCTATATTCTCTATCAATTTAATGATATTCAACGTTGCTACGAATTCTTTTGGTTAATTTCTTTTTATTTGCGTTGAATCGTTTGATAATATTTTTGGTTTCATTATTTTCTGTTGTTTAATTCATTGGTTTAAGATGTGTTATCTGTTCATTTAGGGTAATATGTTTCACTTCGATCAAGATTTTTGTTTCCAATCTTTGCGCTCTTATAATTTATTTACTCATTTCTTTTGGTAATCCGTAAAAAATAATGTTTTATTTTGTCCAAAAAAAATTGTTCTATTGTTGTGGTTTCCCCTTTCTTACTAGTGGATGTGTCTCATTACAGAGCATCTTATGCTTTCCGTAAACTGGCGTTCTACAAATTATAACGTAATGAGAGTTACGAAACCCTCTTCTATAAATTAAATTTCCTTAGAATTTTGATCTTCTTTTTTCATAGAACCTGTATCAAGCATATAACCAAGCTAGAGTTTCTGTTTTCTTTCCAGCTATGTCTAAATAGAAAGTCTGACTTAAAGTTGGCGTTTCATTATTGCTTTTCTGTTAGAAAATGTTTTTAAATATTTTAAAATTTTAATATCGTCCAATTATTATTGTCGGCGAAATGTAGACATCAGAAAGTAAAGTGATGGAACTTAAAGGATAAAGATTTGGCAAAAGTTTTCAAGAGCTGAAAGAGTTTGAGGAAAAAGATACGGTAAATAACTGGTAAGAGGCCAACAGCAAAGTCGTAGTACACAAACATCTGGTAAAGGGCTCCTAGGGACAAATAAACTTCATGGTGCAACGATTAAGTGCAACGGAAGATTAGAGAGAAGAAAAAGGCTAAAAAGTGGTTTAGAAGAGAGGAAGGGAAGGATATACACAAGGTAGCAAATAGGCAAAGTGCGCTCTAGCTACTGCTAAGGAAAGATCGTCTGCAAAACTGTATGAAGAGTTGGAGATAAAAAGGTTATGCAGCATCACTAAAGCAAGCGACAAGTCATCAAAGGACTTGACTCACGTGCGGCAGATTAAAAGTGCGGATGAAATGTCACGATCCGGTGTTGAAATAAGGCAAAGATGGTATGAGCAGGTTGCTAAATGAAGAGAGAGGTATGGGATGCAGGACCCGAAATAAGAATGTAATACCGGGGATAGAGAGAGATAAAATCGTCGAGGCATTAAATAAGACGAAGAACGGTAAGGCAGTATAGAGGGATAAAGTTAATGCCGCACACAATGAAAATTTGGGATTGGAATACTACAGAGAACTGTAGAACTGTAGAACGCAGGTTAAGCAGGAAGACAAGGGATAAAGAATATTGTCTAATTTAGTATTAAAAAAAATAGAAAATAAATACGATTTGGCTAGACGATTTTAGAAATTTACAAACACCCAAAAACACTTTTTAACAAAACATGCAAATTATAAACTCAAGGATTGGTAAAGCCCCACTGCTCTTTCGTTCGGTCATAGATTTTGTGTTCAGACATTACTTACTTACTTACTCCGTGGCGTTACAACTATTCGTGGGTTTTAGCCGACTCGACAACATGCCTCCACTGTTTTCTGTCTTGAGCAACCTCCATCCACTTCTCCACGCCCATAGTGTTTAGGTCTCTTGCTATATTATCTCGCCACCGGAGACGAGGGCGTCCGCGTGATCTCCTTCCAGTTGGGACTTCCTCCCACACCAGTCTTACTGTTCGTTCGTCAGAATGTCTTCTGAGGTGTCCTGCCCATTGGAGTCTTCTGGACTTTATTTCTTTTATGATGTTGGCGTCTGGGTAAAGTTCTTCGATCTCTTTGTTAGTTCTTATCCTATATTGTCCTGATGCTTCATCCAGCACAGGGCCAAAGATCTTCCTTAGGATTTTTCTTTCCCAAACACATAGTCTCTCTTTGTTTGCCTTTGTTATCGTCCATGTTTCGCTTTCATACATCACAGCGGGTCGTATGATTGGTTTATAGACCTATATCTTCGTACGTCTTGTTCGTTGTTTCGATTTTATAAGGTTTTGGAGGGCAAAAAGACATCTGTTTAGACATTGATACCGATGATATACCAAAAATTTTCACGCCGCAGAAAATAATATTCAACATTATTTACCAGCTCTCCTCCCATTCACTGGACGACACTTATATGAGCTCATTCTTAGATGACTGTAAATTATGTACCGTAGTCCGGTTTCCAATATAAAATAAACTCTTTCTCTGTCCCATTTGACAGCAAGTATTCAATCTCATGGTAAATATCACAGGTACATTTCTTCGACATATATGTGACAAAGACGATACTAATGTTTTCTAGTTTATTTGTTATAAAAACAAATATTAGATATAATATACTTATACCAACAGTAATTCAGGTTATATGTATTTATAAAGATAATAGGTAAGTATAACATAAGATTAAAAATCGATGTTTTAGTTTTAAAACAAGCAACGAAGAATTTATATGTGATATTTTTACCCATAAGGTATAATAGGTAAACAGTACGTCACATGCTGATAAGAATATATGAATACCATACAGTCTATAATCTAAAATTTAAACTATAGTTTTGCTACCAATATTACCTCTAAAACGTGTGCTGTCAAAGTTGTGGTTATATACATTATAACGTGTGTTGCGTACCTATTACGTAGCAGTAAATAATTATACGTTAACTTAAGTTGATTTTCAAGTTTACGTTGTGATGATGTTAAAATAAACATTTTAAATATGAGCGTTTTTTAAATATGTAAATTTGGTAAAAAAAATATAGATAGTGTTACAAATAAAAAGATAAGTAGATAAATAAGAAAGTTCAAGTTTAAGTTTACCATTATGGGTCAATATAATTTTTATCGAAAATATCATGAAATATCTATCGTAAATAAATATCCAACAAACTCGAATCATTCTCCTATTTAAATCTAGTATCTACTGATGTGTATATACTACTTACTTTCTATTTTTTTCTTCTTTTTTTTATGACATAACTCTGTCTGTGTGCCTCCAGCAAGTTGTCATTCCATTGTTTTCGTAGCCTTCCTACTGATTGTCTTTCTATTTGGGAACCGTCTCACATACATACATAGATTTCAAAGATTTAGTAGGCCAAAATTATATTTGGTGATATTTTGGTTCTACGTTCAATTAGATTAAAGGAAAAGTTTATATTTTTTACAACAAACGTCTATTTTTCGTGTTAAAAAAAAGCAGTAATAGTTACAATACACAAATGAATGAAAACTCGAATTAACAATAAAAAAAATATATTAATATTCATTATCTTCCGGTTCAGACGTCTCTATTAACTCTGTGTTTGGGTCAGCAGGTAATAAAAGTTCAATCGTTTTAGATAAAAATGTCTTGCGTGAAGGTTTTTTTATTTGTCTCAAGCAACTAATGAAGGTATCTGAACTTAACAAAAGCCCATATTATACATCTAAGTTACACTCTTTCCTAGAAAACTTTCTAGCAAAATTTGACCGGTATGATCGGAAATGCTTGTTCCGGGCTTCTGCAGCTTCTTCTGATAGCTGTCCTATTGGAAGTATCGAACTTTTTATGATTTGGCTTCCACGTATCAATAGCTTGTGCATGGTTGGCGTCATTGGATGCCAACCGTACAATTCCACGAACAATTTTGCTGTTTCGTACTCATACGTTTCATATTTTTCAGTATCTATTTTGTGGCCACTTGAAATAGTTTCTAAAATTACCTTGAATCTGTAAATCATATCAAAGCTAATACCTGTAATGTCTAAGGCTAATTCGGGATTTTTAAAATATCTGCGGCTTGTGTTGCCAAAGTTGGCGTTTGGCATGTCAACGAGTAGTCCAATTTCATTCCGAAACCTCTGCTGAATGTTCAACTTCTTTTGGGCTTCTAATGCCTTTTCTTCACTTTTTATTTCCCTGTATTTTTTACAGGCAGTTTATACGCAAGGTGTATAATACTTTCAAAAATACGAATCCTCGCGTGTAATATTGACAAACCGAATTCCAAAGCTTGAGGATTTACAGTATTTTTCATTGACAAATCATTCAAAGTTCTTTGAGGTAGCTCCACAAATGTAGCACATTTTGAGTTGGTGCTCGAATGAAAACTCCTCTTCATTTAACGTAACAATTGTATAGTTCAGTTGTTTAATGGACTCCTGCACATATTTTATCTCTTCTTTAGTTTCATCCGTTGCTTCTTTTACAAATCTAAATCGAATTGGCCGTCAAACTTTGACGAAGAAGGAGTTGGATTTTGCCATATAATTTTTCTACCGTTTTTTCCACAAACCATGCGCAAAGGTACAAAGGAACTCATAAAAATGTTGGCATCTGAATCAGTATCATTATTAAAACTTTGTTTATATTTGGTCGGTCAGATATCCAAGAGGGCTAGGCGGCCGATTCTCATTCGCTTCACTGTCGAATGGTTCAGTGGATGTGAGTTCGAGCCCCAGCTCGAAAAGTTTAACGCAACAGTTTAAAATTCTAGATGAATCTGCGGCTTAGACTAGAATATGCTGGTGCTTGATCGGCCTATGGTGGAGCAGTACGGCAAGAGATAAGGGCTTGGGGCTCGGTGATACTCCTCCATAGATCCCTACCGGAAGGGCGTGGCGCCTAAATACCGGTGTATATAAATGTTTAAATTTGGATTGTTGGTGCCCGTCACAACCCCATTTGCAAATTATCATTAAAGACTTCCTCTCTTGCTCGTTAAGCTCGGTACTGTATGTTACTCTCTGCGCAGGTAGATGTAATTTTTAGGGATTCTTTTAGCGGATAGCACTCTTGTTTAGCTTTCAAAACAAGATCATAGCAAAGGAAATGTTTTGGATTTGTTGCTCTTATTATCGCATACTACTACGCAATAGATCAGCTTTAACTAACATCATGAGTGCTTACAGAGGCGTCAATGGAGGTGAGCTACCTTTATTGACGCCTCTGCATCCTCTGTCATCCTTGTCGCAAACTTTACTGTAGGCTTTTCTATATTTACTGGCCCGTGTTGGTGAGTTCGTAATATCGTTAAGCAATTTTGAGGCGGTCCTATGTCCTGTTGTCTGCAACACATATTTAGCAGCGTGGACAATAACTTCATTAGGTACCTACGGAGACCCTAATTTTTTTTTCGTTTTTCTTCCTTTACTATGCTTACTTAATTCTCCAAAATACTTGGGTGGTCGACCTTGAGTAAAAGCTGTTTCAATGGGAATCTCGAGTGTTCCCTTTAACCACGATTGGTTTTTTTTTTCAGGAAAACATCTAGGTGTTTATTTGCTTTTGCCCATGGTTGTTTAATTTGTGATTTTATATTAGAATATCTTTGTTTGAAGACATCTTTAGCCTCTTGGTTGTGCCCATAACGCATTAGGAGAAAATTCTCATAATAGTCAAGTTTTTCACTTAATGTTGGTAAAATATTAATTTGTAGTTGGTCAAATATTTATTGACGAGTCACTATTTTAGTGCCCGTTGCAGTAGGTAGACCTGAAACAAATAAAAAACGAGTTTAATACAAAATAACGCAAACTCAATATTTTGCTATATTTGACATATGCATTTCAAAGAGGCTTAGCTCAAAAAAGCGCGAATTTGCGCGGCTGTGTTTTATAGAATTGCTTAGTTACATATTATGTCAAGTATATATTATAACAAAAATTATGACAGGGACGGACTAAGAAGTACTTAAAAACAGTTATTAAATATAAATCGATGTAAAAAAATACATTATGAACAGGGTGATGTTTGTCGTGTTCAAAATTAATGATAGATAATGTGAACTGAGTTATTTTGTTTACAAAAACTATAGCTCGTACCTGTATTATCGCAATCCATCACAATTAAATCGAAACAATTAGCTTGTAATGAATAATGCATAAAGTTATAAGTTTTGGAGAGCGTCGAAAACTAACACGTACACACTCGTTCACGAATTCGAATTCGAATGACCGGAGGCCAACTCCTGCGCTTCGGTCGCTGGTGGTGGGGATGTTATATTGTAACTGGAACAGTTGACTCACCGGAACGGTTGATAGCTTACTGTTACTTCGACTTTTTAAAAATGACTTTTGCCCGCCTAAATATCTAAAAGCTTTGTATGTGGCGTCTCTTGCCGTCTTTACTATTCTATTTGTTGCCATTATTTGTGGCTTATATGATCATTTCATTTTTCTCTTCCTTTTCTTACACAGTGCTTGATATTCTCCATCTTGCATCTATGTCGTATATCTGTACTTCTAGCTCTGTCTCGTATTGTCTTACCATCGATTTTTCTAAAGGTTTTCATCTTTGCTGTATCTAGCATTCTTTTGTTCTCTCTGTATCAGGTTGTCTTTCTGCTGCGTATGTCATTATTGGTTTGATGAGCGTTTCTGTCTTTAATTTCTTTTCCGGTATTTTTATTTCTCCATATTGTTTCATTCAGGCAACCTGCGGCACTGTTTGTTTGCTCTATTCACTTAATCTTCCACTTCTGTTCCGAGCTTTCCGAAACTAGATAATGTGATGCCTAGATATTTAAACTTCATTACTTGTTCTATTATCTGACCTTCCAGCTCCAATTTACATTTTAGTAAAGTTGCTCTTATATGTTGTAACCTCTTATAAACGATGGTCACTTCCTGTATTAAGATCAGAGGAAGCTAACCGAATAAGATGGTCAGTTTATGTATTAAGATCAGAGGAAGACAGAGTGCTAAAGACAGTGTTTTTTGAGAAACCAGACGGTAGAATAATGGAAAATGGAAGCGCAAGATAGTAGAAGATGGAGAGCTATAGTGGATGCGGCGAAGTCTCACCCCGAGTTGTAAAGCCAGTTCAGAAGAAGAACCTCTTATAACAGTCTATATAGTGGATAGAATGTAGTCAAACCAGACCTTTAAATTCCGCAGACATGATATTCTTTTTCGGTATATGCTGAGTTTTCCTTAAATTATTATCAGCTGTAGATTTTATTTTGGATCTCTCATTACATGTGCTAGATATTACCATGTTTTAATTGCGCAACCCTAAGTTTATTTTACTGTTCTCTCTTATATTTTTTTATTGGCGATTCGTTCAATCCATAATGTTCTAATACAATTATACTATGATTCATATTCTTGCACTTTTCCACCGAACCTTTTCCTACATAATCAACTGTAACAATTTGTCTTTATCTCCACGTATCAGATGGACCAAAGGTGGTTCAAAGTACAAACTGGTCTTTCTAACTTTATTTTTGCAGTGTAGATTATTAGAGCAAAAACTTTACCAGACTTCCCACTGAAATTTTAATGCAATAACCGCATATCATAATAGGAATGACGAATGTTAAGTATAGTTAAATTGACATAATTCATATTAATTTCCTACATTATTGCATATCATGTGCTAAAAACAGTTTAAAAAATCGTTAAATTAAATTTGTTATACGAACTGATAAATATACAGTATTTGTATATTACCTGCATATTTCACAACTAAATAATTATAATTTAGTAATTATTAGTGCGAAGTTCAGTTTTTTGTTGTATTTGATTTTATGTCGGAATAATATTATTTGTCCATTTAACAGGATAATTTAAAGTGAGAACTGAACAACTGAAAGAAACATAATCCAAAGATAGAAAACTCCGAAAAAATGCTTCTTAAATGGAACGTCTAACAAAAATGACAGGAAAAACAAATGAATAGAATAAAAAGGAACATATTGGTAAATGAACGAAAAATAAACAATATATAATAGAAAAGTAATTACTATTTAAATGGGAATAAGCCACAATTAAAGGTTAAAGTACGTTTATTGACGTTTCAATTTCCTCTTCGAAAATCGTTCTCGAAGTGGAAATTGAAACGTCAATAAACGTAGTTTAACCTTTAATTGTGGCTTATTCCCATTTAAATAGTAATTACTTTAACATGCCACAAAAAAATAGCTTCAGAACAATATATATTAGAAAAATACAATAAAACAAAAAAACTAGAAAACCAGAAGAGTTATAAGCAAACCTTAGTGCTGATTATAATGGAAAAATTGATAAAAAAAATGAAAAATGTATTAAATATAAAACTAATTACAAAAGCCACGAAAACGTTAATAAATATTGATTTTATACCAGTTCTTCTAAAAGAATAAAATATTAAAAAGAAAGCTTAAATTACGAAGTGGTGAATCGTAACTGTTTTCCTATTAATGCTACCTCTTACCTAATAACAGTATCTACCCTTTAATGGTATATCTACTAGTGGTATTAGGTCTTTATTTATAGTATAAATCAGAGTTTCCATTGTATACTGTTTTACATTTTAGAATTTGATTTTAACTTTATCATATTTCGCCAGTCTCTTTTATTGATTTAAAACCATCTCATCAATTAGGTCTGTTCTAAATAAGAGGATGATGGATATTTAGTTATACTAAATCTAACTCTTTAGTGTAACTAAAGAACAAACGACGCTTGAACCGGAAACACCAGAAATTTTCACATATGAAGAACTTAATATAAATGTACAGGAAGTTAGAAAAATACTGGAAAACCTGAGGAACAGAAAAGCAACATGTAAAGACGGGATACTAAACGAATTACTAAAATATTGCGGAGCAGCAATGACAGAAAAATCAACAACATTAATTAATAAAATTATAAAACACACTAAAATACTGGAAGAATGGAGAACGAGCGGAGGAGATAAAAAACAGTCAAAAAACTACAGAGGTATAAACTTGTTACATACTACGCTAAAACTTACAACTAAAATTTTACAAATGCTAATAAATCAGAGGATAAGTTTAGTTTCATAATATACTCGAGAATGAAATACGACTGGCGATCAGTAAACTATATTTAACAAAGAACTAGTTGCATGCATAATAACAGCAGAAATGCTCAAAGCCACAGAAGAAACTGACATAAAACTACTTCACTTGCTCTGTAACAAATATGGCACTCTAAGCAAGAGCCTCACGACTGGACAAAATCTACAATAATAATAATACATAAAAAAGGCAGCGTCCATAAATGCGGCAACCATCGAACCGTCTCCCTTATCCTATATGCCATAATGCTATACATAATCAATGAGAGACTGAAAACGTTCCTTAGAGAAATACCCCAAGAACAGATCGGATTTACCAAAGGTAGAGGTACTTGAGATCATCTTCTGAGCATAAGACAAATACGAGAAAAATTTAGGGAATTCAATATTCCACTATTCATTTGTTTTATAGATTATCGCAAAGCATTTGACAGGGTCAAATGGGAACAATTATGGCAAATTTTAAAACAAGTAAGCGTACCACAACACTTAATTTCGCTTATAACTGAACTATACGAACACACTACTGGAACATTTAGTGTCACTAAAGGATGTATACTACTCACAATTATTTAATATATATAAGAAGCATATTAGGAGAAGGGTTTTTGAAGATTACACGGCCCTTCTTGCAAATAGCCAAGAAAAGTTAATGATCATTAACTTCATACGACTGGGTGAAAATGAGTACCAAGTGTTTGGTCTGCAGTTAAATATATCAAAGACAAAGATCATATGGTTGATAGACTACATAACAATCATCTACACATAACCACGATTGACCGGTTTGAGGTGGTGAGCTTATATTTATATCTGGGACCATTGATCACACACACAGAAAGATTAAAACGTAGATGTGATATCTAGCAAAAGCCGCCGTAGGAAAGATGGCCAAAATAGGTAAGGACTCCCAAATTTCACGAACTCTAGAGATGAGGTTAATCAACTGCTCAATATTCCCAATATTGACATACGGATAAGTATCTTGGAACCTACGAAAAGCGGAAAGAAGAAAGATACATAAGATAATCTTATAATCCAAGATCCAAGATAATTCCATGGAAAGATCACAGGACAAATAATTCAGTTTGAAATGAACTAAAGGTCATCAAATGGCTTTCCAGCAAAGTGTTTTAATGGCTACAACCATTAAAATATATACTTTGGACATGTTATGAGAGCACACCATTGTACTCCCTCCGGCGGGTCAGAACTGAAGAGAGAGAAATCCCTGTATATTTATTTATATATCCGTGCGTATATCCATAATATATGGAAAGAGGGGTCCCGGTCAAAAAGAACATCATGGCTTGGTAACTTACGTGAGTAGTTTAGTCAGGTTTAGTCGTTCCTCTTTAGAGCTGCGGTAATATGACAACAAATATGATAACCAATGGTCAGTAATGGACATGGTACGTAGAGAAGAAGATATCCCTGTTTAATTATGTTATATGGACTATGTTATTTTGAATTTAGCCATACGCCGTTTTTCCATTCTATCTAGGATCTTCTCTGCCATCCATGATTTATTTGCTTCTTGTTAACTGTACCCAATAACCTTTCTCTTGCTTGTTTCATGTTGATCTTTATATGTTTCCAATATTCTTCTATAAATTGCTCCTATCTGTTTTATGTGTTTGAAAGTTTTTCTCTATTTCATTTTAAGTTCTTTTTTCTTGTTATTTTCTCTCAAAGTATTTGATGACATATCCATAACCTTATAGTGGAGATAAAATGCTAGTATTTTATGAACTTAAATGCAGCGACAGATAAAGCATTATACTCTTGGGGAATATATTGCTTTACGCACAGCTGGTTCCTAAAAAACTGATACGACTCTTAGTAAGATCTGATCATTTTGAGCAGTCTATTTGTAAAACGAGTGTCTGGAAAACCAAAACTGTACTAAATTGAGGTATGTATAAATAAAATTAATATTTTGTAATATCTCCATCAGCATTGAAAACAGCCTGTAGTCTTCGGTATATCTGCGTGAAAGGAACTATGAAATTGTCTTCGTCAGATAGCTCTTCCTAAATCTGTTTACCGTGCCATCCCTTCAGCATTTTGAGGTATAAAATTACACCGATACAACCGTTTTATAATAATCCGCTACACATTCTCGATGGGGTTTAAATCTGGACTGTAGCTGGGCCATGATAAGGTTTCGATGTTTTTATTCTGAAGCCACTGGTGTATTATATTTGCAGTTTGAAAAGAACAATTATCTTGTTGGAGGATAAAATTATTTTCTTAATACAATTGTTCTACACTGGGAAACATGATGTTTTCTAGGATATTCAGATAAGTCTGCCCAACAAACCTGCCATCAATACGCCATACCTTTCCCATTCCTCTAGATGAAATCCATCCCCATACATTGGCGCTAAAATAACCAGCTACTCGATATCTATCAACATATAGAGGATTAAATCTATTATTATCTGGTCTATACACACCAATTTTGATCTTTTTAGAAGATTGAAAAATGTTCTCATCTGTAAATATTACTCTGTCCCAAAAATCTTGATTTTGTAGCTGATGTTTTAAAGAAAATATACGTCTTGATTGCTTCTGTTGTGGCGTCAGAGCTTGTTTTTTGCTGCAGTTCGATACCTAAGACGCGATGCTTTAATTCTGCACCAAGTCTTTCTTCCCGGAAACTGTGACATAATCGTTGCAGTTTTCGCGTTTTCAAAAGGATCCTCTTCTAATCTCTCCAAAAGCTTACGATCTTCATGAGCGGTAGATATTTTTAGCCTTCCAGAAGGTTGCTTTCTTTAGAGAGTTTCTTGTTCTCTCCATCTTTTATTAATATTAAAAACTCTTGTTCTGATAAATTCTGATAAATTTTAAGATTTTGCAGTGACAGTGACGGTATATAAATAATAAGTATTTATCCTTCAAAATACACTGCTCAACTTTCTACAAAATACGCTTAATATCTGAATTACAGGCAACGTTTCTGGAAGATTCTGCTATATATGATTTCCATATGACCCTAAACTGGCATTTAATATATAAATAAGTAATGCACCGGAATATACTCAGAACTTGTTTCATTAAGTTGAATGTTGTAGTTATCTGATGTGTTATTACTGTGCAATGAATATTTTCATTATCTTATAGATTACATTTAATAGAGAAACCTCTTTGTATATAGAAAATTTTAATTTAGAACCTATTTTATAAGTTGACCCATCAGAGGTCTAATCCATTCACTGAGTATTCGCTGTCATTCTACATTTTGCAATAACTAACCACTTCATTTTATAGTTACTTATTCGCTAAACCAATTTTTTTGTATAGTATAAAACAATTTGTTTGCTTTTAAATACAATAAAGATTTTTACGAAAATCATAATAAAATGTAGATACTACATTATACAGCTTAGATGTAATAAAAACTATACGTAAGAATTATCATAAGATAGGAATGTAAGTAACCATTCCAAACAACGTAAACAAAAATCAACTCATGTTCGAATTCGTATTTTTACATACCGCTCAGTCTAACATA
Source organism: Diabrotica undecimpunctata (assembly GCF_040954645.1). Lineage (NCBI taxonomy): Eukaryota > Metazoa > Arthropoda > Insecta > Coleoptera > Chrysomelidae > Diabrotica > Diabrotica undecimpunctata. The sequence continues at coordinate 110,845,111 of NC_092809.1, forward strand.
ACCACAACAATGGACTCGGTGCGCCGCCTATGTTTTAAAAAATACTTTTGACAATTTGCACGTTCCAAGTGATATCCGTCTAATACTTTGCGAGTTCAGATACAAACTTGAATCGTCGGTGGCGTCGGCTTTTTAGCATAATATATCGAGTGTTGTAGTGGCTTGTGACCAAGTGATCTAGTGGCAAAAATAACGTGCGCAAAATATTAACAATACCGCTAACCAGCTTTGTCCTCTTACCCTTTTTTTAGATTATTTCGAAAGGTGTTTCGGCGGTATTAAAATATGAATAACAACTATAAATAGCACCATTATTTTTGTTTGATTCTAGTTATTCAAGGTTGCGGAATTATTGTTTGTTTGGTGGATTTTTAATGTTCTAAGTACATAAGAAAATATTTAAACTAAAACTGTTTGTAGCTGTCTATACAGCGTCGTTACTTTTGAATATATATGGGCCTAGGAAAATCTTATCTGATTATTTTGTTGAGTCGTTTATATTTAAAAGAGTTTACATTCATAACTAATTATTGCATTTATAAAGAAATTACTATTTTAATGGAAATGCGCCACAATTGAAGGTAAAAATAAATTTATTGACGTTTCAATTTCCACTTCGGAAATCGTTCTCAAAATACAAACATTTATAAATTAAACAAATTTTGTTTTTTGTTACTTAGTGAAAAAATTTTCTAATAATTTAATTTTATTTGACTCATTTATACTGGCAATTCAGACATATATTATACATTTTAAAGTAGACGACTTTAAATGATATTGCCAATATTGCTGAGTTGCTTTTCTGGCACGACTTTATTGCAAGATAGTATTAGATTGCATTAAATCAACTTTAACTTCAGAATATCCGTTAGAAAAAAATAATAGCATGTAATTCGTCTTTAAAAAGACAACCACATGTCATTATTAAATTCTCCTGTTAGTGATTCCATAGTAAATCATGAGGAAAAAAACCAGGAAAAAAACCTCATAATACTATCCCGACGTGGTAAGTATTTGGTGTTACATTTGGTTTACTATCAATATATAATACTATCCTCTATATGTTACTGACTTACTAATAGTGGTATTTTCCTTTTAATAACTTCCTCTTTTAATATGGGTAACCAGATCCTACTGCATTCTGCTGAGGAATTTGCGACACAATTGGTCTCATTTCGCATAATTAGAGCCGCTTCTTTGATTTTTCTCTTTTTATCATCTGTTTCTTTTAGGATCATCCACTTAAATCATTCCATTGAAACTTACCTATGTTCATTTTCCCATGCGTGTTTACATATTTGAGATCTATCAAATTCTCTATTTTTAATATAAGATTGATGTTCACTTATTCTAACATTTAATGGCCTTGGTGTTTCACTTAAATGAAACGGATCGTATTCACAAGGTATTTTTTAAATACAATTCTTTGTTCTTTCTTGTACATTGTTAGGTTTAGTTTTAGATAAAATAAATCTCAATGTGTTTATTGTTTTGAATTTTGTTGAAATGGTGAATTTATTTCCTATCTTTTTAAGTTTTTCTAATAATCCTTTTATGTATGATATTGTTATTTTCCTCGTATTATTCCTTGTGGATGCTGTAGGATCTCGTTCTAAGTTGTTCTGTTCTATTCGGTCAATTGTTGAAAATTCCCTATTCATAAACGATAATATATATGTTTATACGATATATGTTTTTCGTTAAAACAAGCAATTTTGGCTTTGTCGTATAAGCATTTGATGACTCCCTTTTTAAAGGTAGTGTGTTATTATATTCCTTTTCCATGGTAAATGTGATTGTCTCTACCTTATCGTTTATATCATTCAGGAATGTGTCCAACAACTCTGATCCATCAGGTCAAATTGAGAATACATCATCTACATATCTCCACCATACTGTGGGTTTTAAATTTTGTTTAGAAATAATATTTGTTTCAAAATCTTTCATAAATATATGGGCTAATGATGCAGATCAACTAGAGCTCATTGCTAGACCAAAATTTTGTTTATACCATTTATTATTTATTTGAAAATATGTATTACCAGTACATATTGTCATTTACTCTATTATAGCTGATATACAGTGTGTAAAAGCCAAATGGAATAAATTCATTATTTAGGTTATTGTACATACTTATAAAAAATCCCGAAACACGTCAAATTTAAATTATAACTTGACATTCTTTAACGTGAAAATGCAACCCCTACCTTCAACCCCCTTAGAATGACAGGTATAACCCCCAATTTTTAAAATAGGAATTATAGGCTTGTGATATATCGTTTGAAAGGTCTTTTCATTCTCCATTCAAAAATGTTGTCGCTTTCAAGTTTATTAAGATTAATTAAGATAACATAAATTAAAATCATGTGGTTACCGAAATTCGCTAAAATATACTCAAAACTTATTTCCCGTTTAGCTCTTGATAATGAGAAAGTGAACAAAAACCATAGCAATGTGGTTTTTAGATGTTAACCATTAAAAAACTTTAAAGAATTTCCGTGGCAACGTTATTTTAACACGCATTAGTAAATTGTTTTATTTAAGTTGTCAGTATTTTAATTTAAGTAAAAAGTTCATTCAATTCAATTCTGAAAAATGGTTAGATTAACGGAAATGCATAAAATAACAAATTTACAAATGATTGGATACGGAGATAACACCCGAACACAACAGGAAGTAACTCGCCTATTTCATGAGAAATTTCCTAATTTACCGCCTATATCCCAAGGAACAATAAGTAAAATAGAGAAGCAGTTTCGCGAGTTTGGTCATGTAAGGCAGATAAAAAAAGCAGCTGCCAATGCACTGAGTGATGAACTCAAATTAGATGTGTTGCTTGAGTTTCAGGAAAACCCACATACATCGAGTAGACAGGCATCCACTACATTCAATGCTAGCCATACATCGATAGTAAACATATTAAAAGAAAATAAATTGCATCCCTATAAGATGATACCTAATCAGGAGCTCATGGAAGACGATTTTGATAGAAGAACTTTTTTTTGTGAGCAAATGATGGACATGTTGGATAACAATATTATCCAATTAGAAGAGTTATGTTTTCTGATGAGTGTACTTTTTCACTTAACGGTCATGCTAATCGGCAAAATTGCCGCTACTGGGCCACGAAAAATCCTCACTGGATGAGAGAATAACACACTTAATACCCTCAAAAGGTTAATGTTTGGGCAGGGATTGTAGGAAACAATATCATTGGTCCCTTTTTCATTGAGGGCAACTTGAATGGCAACAATTATTTGGCACTACTTCAAAATGATGTCATTCCAACGTTGGCAAATTTATATCCTGATCCAGGAAACCCTCAAGTTCCAGCGAATACGATATGGTTTCAGCAGGATGGAGCACCACCACATTACCAACTTAATGTCCGGCAGTACCTTGATACAATATTTCCCAATCGGTGGATAGGGAGGCGAGGATCGATTGAATGGCCAGCGCGATCACCTGATCTTACATTATTAGATTTCTTTTTATGGGGATATGTGAAGAGCCATGTGTACAAAACTAAACCTTCTGATTTAAATGACTTAAAAGAACGAATAACGCTTGCGATTAGGTCGATCACGCCTGTTATGTTGAATAATGTTAGAAGACAGTTTTATTTGAGATTAGGATGTTGCCAAGACGTTCGCGGTGAACATTTTGAACATCTACTTCATTAACATTCATAGTTCTTTTTCGTGTTCTACATTTTATTACGTTTTGCATTACATTTTAGTTTTTGATTGTATTGTAGCGAATTTCGGTAACCACATGATTTTAATTTATTTTATCTTAATTAATATTAATAAACTTGAAAGCGACAACATTTTTGAATGGAGAATGAAAAGACCTTTCAAACGATATATCACAAGCCTATACTTCCTATTTTAAAAATTGGGGGTTGTACCTGTCATTCTAAGGGGGTTGAAGGTAGGGGTTGCATTTTCACGTTAAAGAATGTCAAGTTATAATTTAAATTTGACGTGTTTCGGAATTTTTTATAAATATGTACAGTAACCTAAATAATGAATTTATTCCATTTGTCTTTTACACACTGTATTTAGTCTTGTTCTAGTTGCCAATCTATATCTCGGATTTTGTCTTGATTATATTCAAAGTCTTATCTAATGGCACATTTGTAAATAAACTATTTATGTTAAAAATTACTGAAATATTATTTGAATTAAATTCAATATTTGATAATTTACTTAAAAAATGTTGTCTATTTTTTATAAATGTGTCATTTTTATTTGCAAATGGTTGTATAATATTCAATAAAAATTTTGACAGTTTACTACAAGGAGAATTCATGGTACTACAAATAGGTCCATGTGGTATATTCGTTTTATGAACTTTTGGTACTTCACAAAAATGAAGAGTCTTACTGTAATGAAGTGTAATTAATCTTTGATAATTTGTTAAACAATCTTTGAATAAAGTTCTATATATTCTGTTTTACAAGGCTTTGTTGGATCCTTTGTTAATTTTGTATAAGGTCCGTTTGTTATTAGATGTTTAATATTGTTTTCATATTGAAGTTTATCCATTATCACAGTTGTCTGCTAGAAGGATAATTATGAAGTCGTCATTTAAATAAACTTATTTTAACCTTTAATTGTGGCTTATTCCCATTAAAATAGTAATTACTTTAAAATGCCACAAGAAAATAGCTTCAGAACAATATTGCATTTATAATTATACAATTAACATTTTTCATAGGTGTCTATTTTTTACTGGAATCAATCTCTTTAAGATGTACCTTGTTTAAATAATTTTATTTAACAAAATCTGAAAAAAATTTAAAATGTTTGTTTTTTGCTCCCTTATTTTCGACTATAACTCGAGATTTTGATCCTACAAAAAATATAGAAGGCAAAAGTTTAGTTTTTCAATTTTACACATTTGACTAGATAGAATTTAAAAGTTTAATGTTTATTGTTAAAAAAATAGCAATAATGGGAAAAAAAAAGAAAAGAAGAAAAAGAAAAATTTTCGACCCCTTAAACCGTAACCGGTGAGGTGCAAAATTTCAGTTACATTGAGCGCGATGTGAAATCCCACGTACCTACTTCTTTTTAAAAAATAAAGTAGTTGAAAAAATTTCATTGAAATAAGTTACAACTGGATGAACTTTATTCGCTCATAGGTATATAAGTATTATATAAAAAAAGTTATAAAATACCTTTATCTTACAATAATACTAAAATTTCTTCTTATTATAACAAGACTCCTCCACAATTTCATCAATAATGATAATAATTTCATCTTAAACCTTATATATATATATATATATATATATATATATATATATATATATATATATATATATATATATATATATATATATATAAAATTAACAGGAACAACGTGGTCTCGAATAGCACAAGATAGAAAAATATGGGCGCAAATGAGCGCAAATTATTAGAACAACGTATAACTAAGACATCGTCGAATAATAATAAGAACATAAAATAACATTGAAATAAGGGAGGCTGCACCGTAATTGGAAACGGTTGATAAAGCTGCACATGATGATGATGATGATGATGATATATATATATATATATATATATATATATATATATATATATATATATATATATATATATATATATATATATATATATATATATATATATATATATATATATATATATATATATATATAAGGTTTAAGGGAATTAAGGAGATTTAAGGGAAAGTTTAAGTAATAATAAATTTTTATGCAAAAAATAGACAAATTTACTCAGTAAAAAAATTTTGACAACAGGTGAACTACACTAATTTTAAACAACATTTATTTTCGTTACTATTATTTTGAAGCATATTTTGTGCATATTTTCTTACTATATGTTCAACATATAGTCTTTTTACAATCATAGCATAAGTAAAATGTCTTTCTATAAAGTTTAGATGGGCATAAATAACAATATTTTCGAATCTAATTTTTCTTTTCTAGGATTGTCAAATTGTTTCCTCGTAAAAGCTTCTGTCGGGCTTTTCGCTAGTGCCTTTATGAATTTGATTCGGGATGTATTTTCATTATTTTTGAAACATTTAGACATGACAAATACATTGAAACAACTAATGTCGAATATTTGATAAAAAATAGCTATTGGCTAACGTCGAGTTCTCCTTGATGAGAATGGTGCATTTCTCTTCAAGTGCATCAACGCCTCCTTTTTTGAATTATAGAATATTATTTCAGGTGTGTTATAAGTGTCATAAGTGCTTCGTTAACAATTAAAAAGAAATCTCTTAAAATAAGCCCACAATACTCATCATGAACTGATAAAAAAAGATTTGAACTGGTGGTTGCAAAAATAATACTTTTTACATATGTTTCTGAGCCTTCAAAATCGTCATTTTTCGTATTTTTTCAGTTTTAAATTGTTTATAACTCGAAAAAGGTCATACGAACATAAGAGAAAAATAACGAAGTTTTTTTTGTTCAAATTGATCCAAAAATTACAAAAAAAATTGTCCGAGCCAAAAAATTTGATTTTTACAATTTGTTTAAAAAAAAAGTTTATTTGCGACCACTTTCCCATGTATAACTTCTTGAACCTTATTCTAGAATGACCCACGAAACTGATTAAGTGAACATCTCTCATGGGAATATTTTTTCGAGCGAACCTCAGCTTTAGGAATTATCTTTTGGTAGAAATCATCATGATATTGCTTTTTCGTGTACCTATAAAGAGTAAACGACTTGAGTAATCCAGTAATCCTTGTCTGTACTCCAACTTGTCTACGATAAAATTCGACGTACCCTTGTACGCTTGTAATCGAATCATTAATAATGGAATCTAAAATTTCGTCATATACGTTTACTGATAAGTTATCTACTATGTCTTATAGATAAAAACACGTAATAGATATTCTTATGTAGTTCCACAAAGATCTGCATAATTTGCACTTATTAATCAATAGATAAAAGAACAAAAAGGACATTTTTTCACTTACTGTAATTAGATGAGTATGTTGCAAGATGTTGTAGGACTACATGACACACATAGCTCTTTCTAGTTAGACTCTTCCGTGTGGTCACAGATCTCTGCAAATGAGCCACAAACCACAGTAGATTTTAAAGTCAAGATAACTCACGTCAGCCTGATGTCCGCTGAAATTTGATATTTTGGCGGACACTTAATCGACGCTATATTCCATACATTATAATGTCATAAATAGGCTTTTTCAACGAATACAAAATTCGGATTGTACTTCGCACATACTTATGTTTTATCACATAAGTTTATGGGAAACGCTTAATTAAAGACTCGTTTAAATTTTTAGGTTTAATTCTTTTGACGACTTCTACCTTTAGGATATCTCCTAGTTAATAATTTACTCAAATTATTAAGTATATCCTCCTCACAAAAATTTCGGCTGTATGCAATAATGGCTAAACTCAAAAATTGACAAAATTGAATTTAAAAACCACCAGAGGGCTTGAAAAAGCCTTATGTATGACCTGCAAAACTCGCATAATAATAATAGCAAAAATATTCTCTAGACATCACTAGTGTCGCTATGACAGGTTGTCGGTTCAGATAAATTGGTTATTGCAGTTCTGGCCCGTTTTAGTTGTGCCGTGGAAGTCGAAAGCGATTGAAATCAAATTTCTATGCAATACCGGAACTTTTGAGTTGTGCCACTATAGCAGACAATTTTAGATATTTTCAAACTGTATGAGTGAGAATTTTGAGGTTGTGTCACATTACATAAAAAAATAAATTTCTTGTTTTAAAAATGTCAAAAGAAAAAACAAGTACATAATTGCAATGTATTAGTACGCTGTAACTGATTTCAAAATTTCTTCTATAACTCATCGCTATTTAGTTGTCGGTCATACTCAAAATGAGGGTGACAGCTGCTACTATTTATTAGAAAGAAATATCACTAAAGCTTTAAAAGGAGAGCTTATTTATCTACCGACGCATTACGTTGTATGAGAAAAAGTTAAATACTAAAACAGCGACAATTTTCAGTAAAAATTTCCAAGGAAATACTTTTCATTTCAACGATATTTATGAAATTTATGTAAAAAAAGCTCTGGTATCCACTACTGTTTTAAAACTTCATTTGTACAAGAGGAGTACAGATCATTTGATACCATTAAGAAAAAAACAAAAAAAGGTTTAGAAAGCATGGATATTATAGAACTAGTAAAGGCTTACACTGGCATCCTGCCAATAACTGAAAAGAAGAAAAGAGACATTACTAGCCTTTGTGAAAACAAGAGTGTTCCACCAATTCACGCTGATTTCTACCGACTTTAAAAGCATTGTTAATTATAACTTTTCTTATTACTATCAATATACACTATTTTTCTTTCGTTCTTCCTACAGTTGTTAATAAACATATTTTCTCATTCAAGTAACTTGTAGTATTCTTTATTGAACCTTTATTTCAGTTGATAGGAATAACAAAAAAAATGCCAGTTTTGTCTTTGCCTTCTTCTTCTTAGAGTGCCATATCCTTACGGAACGTCGGCGACTATCATGCTTATAATATTGTTATACTGATCTCGGTCTTGCGCTACATGTAGCAATTGGTCCGCTGTCAAACCTGTCCACTGCCGCAAATTCCTCAACCAAGAGAGTTTCTTCTGTCCTATCCATTTCTTTCCTTCGATTTTACCGTTGAGAATTAGCCGAAGGAACTCATATCTTGGTCCTCTAATTATATGTCCAAGATATTCTAGTTTACGCCTCTTAATAATATTTAATAGAGTTCGTTGATGTCCCATTCTTCGAAGAACTTCTTCGTTTCTGGTTCTGCTAGTCCATGGAATTTTTAATATCCTTCGATACAACCACATCTCAAGCGCCTCGATTTTATTCATGATATCGGCGTTGAAAGTCCAAGTTTCACATCCATACAAAAGTACAGACCACACGTAACATCTTGTAAACTTTTCACGGATTTCCAAATTTAATGGGTTATTGGATAATAGAGGCTTGAATTTTTGAAATGAGTTTCTTGCCTGTTCTTTGCCTTAATTAGTCTTAAAAGACAAAATGTTGATGTGCAATAATGGCAAAACTCAAAGTAAGGGTTGAATTAAAAAGTCTTTGTTACAATTCATTAAAGGCTACCTAACGTTCTTCCAAATACACCAACATTATTTTTTTTTTCAAAAATCCCAATCCATGTAGTAAAACAAATAAGATAAAGTTATTGGCACACAAACTTTAAACCCATGTTTAAAAAAAACCGTTTTTGTGTTGTGCCACTATTACATAAACCCGACGATATGTCTCCGTACCTTTTTGTTAAATAGTAGGATTTCATTAATTACATTATTTACATTTTAAATTCACATTTTTATAAACTCTGAATGGTTTGTTGATAACATAGTTTGAAAACATATTTGACGTAAATACTTTTATCAGAAACGTATTCTTAACGATCACAAATGAACACATTTGTAGTAAACTTTTTAGTCATCTGGTGTACAGGTTAATATAATCAAAAATGATGTAACGAAAAACTATTTGTTGTTACAAAAAATATTATCTTAGAAATGAGTTATGTTATGGTTCATATCTTGCTTATTAATTCTTAGAAATGAATACATAGTATATAATTTAAAAGTAATTTTTCGATAGGCTCATCAATGCACGTTTTTTCCCTATTTTTTTTTAAAGCCCTTCTCTCTATTCGGATTACCGAATATAGTCCTCTCCTAATTCTCGCCATTCATCTCTGTTGTTTGTAAGACGTTTCCACATTGGTCCTGCTGTTCTTTTAATATCATCGCTCCAGTTCATTTGCGGTCTTCCTCGTGGTCTTTTGGCTTCATATGGCCGCCAATTCCCGATTTCTTTATTCCATCGGCGATCCTTAAGACGTTCGTTATGTCCAGCCCATTTCCATTTCAGTTTAGCTGCCTCTTCGACAGCATCTTTTACTTTTGTTCTATTACGAAAGTCTTTATTGGTTTTATGGTCTTTGACTAAGATACCCAGCATCTGTCGTTCCATAGCTCTCTGAGTTTTTCTGATCTTCTCCATGTTTATTTTAGTGAATGTCCAGGTTTGAGCTCCATATGTAAGTATAGCTAGGATACAGGAATTAAACACTTTGGTTCGCAGTCTTTGAGGTAAATTTTTATTTTTAAGTAAGTATGAGAGTCTTCCGAATGCTGCCCATCCCACTTTTACACGTCTGCTTATTTCGGTAGTCTGATTTTCTTTGCTTACCTGAACATTTTGACCCAGATGTATATTCCTCTACGTGTTCTATCTCTGTCCGTTGGATGTTTATCATAGGTTTGTCATCTTTGTTTGACATTAGTTTAGTTTTGCTGAAATTTATTTTCATTCCTTTTTTTAGGGATTCTGTGTGTAGCTCCTCAATCATCGTATTTAGTGCATTCCACGTATCGGCTATTAATACTACATCATCTACGTATCTAAGATGGTTCAAGTATATTCCGTTAATAGGGATTCCCTTATCCAATCCTACGACATCTATGCTTTGTTCTTCTCGCCCTTTCTAATATATGACGTTACCGGACTCTAGTGTTATGCACTCTTCCCCTTTTCTTTTTACCTCTGCTAGACCAATTATGTTACTTTAAGTCCTTGATGTCTTCTTCGAGTTCGTAGAATTTTTCATCTTTGCTTAAGGACTTTATATTTAGAGTTACGATGTTCAATCGTATGGTTTTTAGCGATTTCTTGCTTCCTCCAGATTCCATAAAGCTGTTTTTTCCAAAGGAGTGGGATTTGCCATTACTGTATGGTCTACCCACCTGGGGACTTATTCCTTTTGTTTTAGATATCGCCATATTCCTGTTAGGAGGTTTTTTAGCCTTAAAACACCACGCTGGCTAGACGGGTTGGTGAGTGATTTTATACAATCCCTAAAATCAAGGGATTGCCACTTTCACCATCCACACCGTACCGAAGGTATTCTTCTCCGCCGTGGCTGCCGTTGTGGACTTCATCCGTGACCCTGTACAAGGGACCCTAAGCAGGTAGTTTCCCAGGTCAGGAAACACCTGGAATCTGAGGTGGGCAGGGATTGATTCATTTTCCCTGATAGGACTATCCAAAGGAGTTCCTACGCGCTACCCGAAGCGATAGCTTTGACTAATTTGTCTGTGCAGAGATAGTGACGATGTATCTCTTATTTCTTCGTCAATGTGGCACAACATCTTCATAGGATTGTTGATCCTTTGGTATCTTTTGCTTTAAATTTTACTGCACTTAATTATAGCATTCATTCAAAGTGCAATCAACTTAAATAGGTAGTAAAGGTATTCTATTTTATTTTGAAAATAAACGAAAATCAAAGTAAAATAATATCCTTGTTAAGCAAAACTTGCAAAATGTTTCTAGGATAAATTTTAAAATTGTGTGGATATCCATGCTTTGGTTATAGTGAATACTGAAAATCTAAATTTTAGTCTAGATATGGGTGACAATATGAAATTAGATGATGTAAACTATGAAAGTGATCTATCCTCCTCTAGTTCTAAAATTTCAACCGGTCCAAGCATCAGTTCTTCTGGTACTAATTCTTTTGGTCAACTGCAACGATCCCGGCACAAGAGGGACCGTTCCAGGAGTGCATCACCAGCCTCAAAGAGATCACGTTCCAAAGATAAATTGAAATCTTATGACCATAGCGAAGTTAAATTATTTGTTTTGTGATGGTCGTTGTTTTGCTATTAAATCTAATAATTTTAAAAATATCATCCTTACAAAAGCCTTAATACTCTTCCTCAAAATTAATCAAACCTGAATCAAGCACAAAAAGAATCGAGAAATGTTCTTCTAATCTTTTCTGTTAAAGAAATTAGGAAGTTTGCAGGTTTTGCTCGTTTACATAGCGAATCAAGACATGATGGATCTCCAATTTCTTGGGTACTTCCACCTGGTTTATCAGTCAAAGCTTTGGGAGGGGTCTTTAAGGTAGACTGGATTTGTCATAAAGAGTTATCATTTTTAAGCATATAGGATTCATTGCTTGATATATTCCTCTTACATATAATATATTCATTGATTTTGCTAGTTTCTGATTATTTTTGTTATCCAATTGAGCTGTGCAATTACTTGAATCCTTTTTTTTTTCGTCTTTATTGAGGGGATTTAGAATTTTCAAAAGTCATCTCAATCCAGGACGCTGCCAGTTCGTACTTTAAAACGCTCTTTTGTCGCCGAGTCTACGCCGAACGCTTACCCGCTAAACCAGAACCTCCTCTGTCATCTATCGATCCAGAAGGTCGATCATCAACTTCCGAAGCACTACCTTCATGATTCACATACTGTCAGCAAAAAGGCTCCCTGTTTTCCCTTTTTTGGTCCCAAAACCTATCGTTTTTTGAGGAATCCCTTTCCAGGTCTCACGTGGAAAAGTCTCGTCGCTCCTAGTACAGCATTACTCCCAGGAGGACATTTTCCTTGCACTCTAACATCGTATGTGTCACAGTGTCCAAGTGTCCGCAGTATAGGCATTCATCCGTGTCAGCATCTAACCTAGAGAGGTAGGCCCTAAAACACCCATGTCCTGTGAGGACCTGCGTTAGTAGATAATCCAGTCCACTGTGATCGCAGTCCACCCAATCTCTTATGTTCGGGACCAGCATCTTTATCCACAGTGCCACATTTTCCATGTTGCTCCATTCTTCTTGTAATGTTTCAATTGACCTTTCCCTTTCTTGTCTTCTCTCGGCCATAATAATGTCTAGGTCTTTCCTCTCATATAGCTCTTATCTTTCTACTGCCAACACATGCAGCGGAAAACATCCAGTCATGGCCCACAAGGCTGCCGTAGGCCGCCAATTACTTAAATTACTTGAAATTAAAGAATTTGATGCAGAACCCTTTTTGCCCTCAACATGAACTTGACACTGGTTTCTCCTAATCTTTTATTTCTGTTATCACTTTAATTGTCTTGATTTATATGATGGGTATAAACTTCATGGCATTTTAAGTCTCGTCGCTCCTAGTACAGCATTACTCCCAGGAGGACATTTTCCTTGCACTCTAACATCGTATGTGTCACAGTGTCCAAGTGTCCGCAGTATAGGCATTCATCCGTGTCAGCATCTAACCTAGAGAGGTAGGCCCTAAAACACCCATGTCCTGTGAGGACCTGCGTTAGTAGATAATCCAGTCCACTGTGATCGCAGTCCACCCAATCTCTTATGTTCGGGACCAGCATCTTTATCCACAGTGCCACATTTTCCATGTTGCTCCATTCTTCTTGTCATGTTTCAATTGACCTTTCCCTTTCTTGTCTTCTCTCGGCCATAATAATGTCTAGGTCTTTCCTCTCATATAGCTCTTATCTTTCTACTGCCAACACATGCAGCGGAAAACATCCAGTCATGGCCCACAAGGCTGCCGTAGGCCGCCAATTACTTAAATTACTTGAAATTAAAGAATTTGATGCAGAACCCTTTTTGCCCTCAACATGAACTTGACACTGGTTTCTCCTAATCTTTTATTTCTGTTATCACTTTAATTGTCTTGATTTATATGATGGGTATAAACTTCATGGCATTTTAAGTCCAATCTTTCTTTTATTAAATTTATTATTAAAAAAAAGATAATTTCGTTATCAATCTGTAATAATTATTGTGATTGTTTTATGCACATGAATGATTTTTTTCAACACCTTAATTTATTTGTAAATCCTAACCTTCAAGGCGGAACTTAAAAGTAACTATATTATACGATCTCGTGACCCAATAAAAACCAAACACAATAAAACCTTTTTAACGACGTACTCTTTCAAATATTTACACTGCTAACTTTAATAGCCAGATAAACCTAGAATTTTAAGTTTTGAGTATAATAGTTCTTTATGTTATAAACACGGAAAACACCGAAAATATGTTACAAAGAACAAACCGTATCATATATTATTCCTCTGGATCTTTTCAGACCATGATATGTATATTAATAAATCGGGGTCAGACTCAGTCGCCTATTTGTATCCATTTTTTCGTATTGCCCCGTTTGTTATCGTGAGTTTCATTCCTTCAGTTCCATATCATTTTTTTTTCCTTTATATCATCTATTTGACAGGATTATACTTTTTCGGTTATGCTGGCATATTTCTTATGTTTCTTCCTTAGTAGACAAGTACATGTCATAGTGTGGACCTCAATACACAGTTTAAGAAAGATAAGATAGTGCATTCATCCCTTCCTTCAGATTTCCTTACGCAAAAGTTCGATAACCATCATCTGTAAAACAAATTATGAAATTTGTTTTTAAAAGATTCAAATAATGTCAAATTTACTTTTTTCTAAATATTATTATTATTCCCTTCCCTTTTACTATCATCGTTTTGTTAACCTTCGTTAGTTAATAACTAAAAGACGTAAAAGAATTTAAAGATCAGATTTAAAAATCAAATCACTATAAATATGATAGAGCCCAAAACACCTGCTCCAACAAATGCATTTAAGGAAAAAACCTGCTAATAAAGATCGTAACAAAAACTGATTGGTCATTGTCATTTATAAACAAGAAATTTCACAAGACTGAAGAAAAGAAATAACAAAAAATCAAAAACGGTCCAAAATGTTACAAAATTGTACGAATTTTGTCTTCCGTAATAAGTTTGTAATATTGTACGTGTTTTTGAGTCATCAAATCTCCTAAGCACTTCTCAAAGTAATCCAAATTATCCTCTTTTGACGGTAAATCTTATTCATGGTTCATTTCCCGTCTTGATAATTACTTTCATGTTTGACACTATTTTTATCCATGATATTTTTATGATTCTTCTTTAACAGATGGATAATCCATTTTGATTTACTTTTTAAGTGTCCACATTTTCACGCTTTAAAGACCCGTTTATATTTAGAGCATTATAGTTGTAGAATATTGTAGACAACTCTTAACCTTTCAGTAGACGTAGTTTAATTTTGTCATAATCAGTAGTCGCACACGGTCTACTACACCGGTCATAAAAATAGTCCCCTGGATGCATTTTGTTTAAACTTCACTAAAATAATCTATTGTTTCTAGTTTTTTTTTAACATTATTTATTATTATTATTGACATATTTTGTCTATTTAAAATGTTTATTGACGTAGCACAAAAAATTGTCCACAATTTTTGCAATACTTTGATTTATTCTCTTTTTTACTAAACAAATTACAATTAATTTAAAATTACAACATATAATATCAGTTTTCAAGAACTATCTTAAACAAAAATAAAACATTATTTCACTAAGACTTATCATAAAAAATAGAGGAGATGGCAAAAAACATAATAAAATTAAGCCGGAATATTGTCACAGTGATTGCAAATTGGATTTACATCTTCTAAACAAAGAGGCTTTCTACAAATCAAACAAAAATATTTCGTTTTTTTTTTCATCCAGACCTCCCAATTGCTCCCGGAGTTCCTTGAACTGGCACGACATCTTCATCCAAATGACAGATCTCCTTTAGTCGAATCCTTATTGTTTTGGGTATATATACATTTTGGCTTCGATTCTACTGGTGGTTGTACATAAGGCTAAATGCTAAATTTGTCAAGACTTCTCGTCGGGTCTTTGTGGAATTTTGAATGTTACAATTGTAAATAACAAAAGAATTTATTGCTGTAACATTTAAAAGGTTATACAAAACAACCATAGGCCATCTTCTACTACAACGTGCCACATCATATTGTGCGCATAATTTATCTACGGTATCAACACCGCTTTCTGTGCTGTTATATTCTTATATGATTTCTGGTTTTCCAGTTACAGGATCAACGTCGTCCCCATGGTGCATAGTAGAATATAACAGAACGTTTTTTTTTTGGTTTATATGACACTAGTGTTCATCTTGAACCAAATCCAAATGTACTAGAGCCAATAGGTCATCCTTGATTGTTAGAGAAATATGCAGGAATTTATCTTCTATTTACTTTTATTATTCCTAAGAGAGTTAAACCATTTTCTTTCAAGCTTATACCAAGATCAACGCTGGTGTAACAATTGTCGGTGGTAACCTTTCTCTTAGATCCGTAGATCTAAGAGGTCTAACAGGCCCGTTCCGCCACTGCCTTAGTGCTAGTGTCTAGATAGTATGGACCACCCACTTGGTTTTTGCCAACGTGTACTTCCATGTTACTGGTATAAAATAACTTCGCATCAGCCAGTGCAAATACTTTTATACCGTATCTATTGGATTTGCTTGGTATGTACTCACGGAACGAGCACCGTCCTCTAAAAGTTTTCATCTACGGTTACGCGTTACGAGTGAGAAAAACATTTTTTCTGATTTTCCTTCCACTTGGTAATAAGATCTCTTATTTGCGCCAATTTATCCAAACTAAGTCTATTATGCCTTGTATTGATATCATCAGTTCGCATGTACCTTAGATAATTTATGAATCTCGTGATGTTTATTGTCAGTCGGAAAACCTCTATACCAGTGCCATCCGTTTTCCACAAGTCTGTTGTATTAAGATGACTTACCTTTCTTACACCTGCAAGATATAAGAGACCTAAAAGGGCACGAATTTCATCAATGTTTGTTGGGTATATATCTCGATTGCAAAAGAACTTCTGCTTTTGTGCTTTTATTTTTGTATTGGTCCCATCAACAATTATTTGCATGATATCAGTTTAAAATAGATTGTTCCAGATATCTAAAATATCGGTTTTCTCTCTGACACATTGTTTTAAACCCGGAAGCTGCAGAACAATATTTTCACTTCGAGTTCTGACGTTCTTAGGGGCGATATTGTTTTATTATCTTTGTCCAAAAAATATGGACTAATGGCAAAATCTGTCTCATTATCTAATTCCTCATTTTCCTGTTCCGTATCATTTCCCTCCAAGTTTTCTTCTACATGATCTTCTTCTTCCGATTCATCTTCATCATCATACTCATCACTCTTCGAAACTTCTTCAAAAAAAGCTAACAATCTTTTTTGCTCTTTTTCATAATCCATAATATCTAAAAAATAAAGTTTTATTATAAAACAATTACTTACAAGTCACAAAATTCTATTACTTCTCTAGACGCACACGGTCCACTGCACCTGTTTTACAAATTACAAACTTACAGTCCGAGCTTCAACACTGCAATGATATACAGTAACACAGTCGATAAATGTACCTATCAAAAGAAGGTATAGAGCCGAGAAGCATGAAAGTTTCCGATTAGCTTTAGAATTGACCGTCATTGACTCCCACCGGTCTCCTAGACAAGCTGCGTTTACTATAAGGTTAATTTCATCTATGAAAAATCACAATATTGTAAAGAAGTATAGTTCCAAATAGCAAACAGATAAAAACTTTTTTTTTAACTCGTGGCATTATTAGAGTATCGAACAAAAATGCAACGTGTCACAATAGATAAATTTTAAAAATTACACAAAATTACTACGAAATAGTTATATGGATTTTGATAGTATAAGAAAAATGTTGTATAGAGTTTTATTATATTTTTCAATAAATTCTCTTTATAATTTATCTCTTATTTCCAAGTACTGCTAACCCTGTATAAGTATTTTAGTAAATTATTACAGGGGTAAATATAACGAGACTCCATTACAAAAATAATTACCTGTTAAAAATACCACCAAACAAAAACAAGAAACACCTCTCGAAAGTATCTACTGCCTTCTTGCTTCACACTTTCCTTATCGGTATTTACCTTACAAATCCAAACATCCTGTTTTTGAACTTGAAATTCACCCATATAGGCATATGTAGCTGTACTCCAGGCCAAGACAACATAGATAAACAACACGTAATAGATAATATGAACGATAACCAGAGCAGTTCAAGATCAAAGCGACGAAGACAACGCCGAAAAAATCATCGAAAGAATATCGAATCTACGCAAGATAATACACAAAATACTATAACTAGCGTCGAAACCGAAAAATACGACAATGTTATTAATGAGATTAAAAATATTAAAGAAGACTATATCGTACAATCTCCCGGTGAACTTTCAAAAATGAATAACGGTAAAAAGTCTAATGTAAAACCAGTCAAAAGCCGAAGTTTAGACGATGATGATATGGTAAAAATTCAAGAGGTGTCTGAACTAAGTGAAACAGAAGAAAGAGAAAGTCAAGCAATAGTTTCAGAAGCATCTGAAAGTGAAGTTGAGTGGGAAGAAACGGCTACTTTAGATATTCCACCTCCCCTTCATGGTTCTTTAAGTACCTTCACCCTACCTCTCGAAGTATGCAGTAGTGAACAAATAACTTTGCTGTCCCCCGAAGAAGAAAAAAGTTTGCGCGACTTTCTCGGAAGTCTTAATTTAGTAAACGGTCCAGAAGAAGCCGCGAATAAAGTATACGAAAAGAACTCAATAGAAAGTATTAAACTACGAAAAGCTAGAAAAAAAGCCGAATTAGACCAATATTTTTTACCTATGTACCAAAATCCTCGATATTTAGATGTAATTAGTGAAGAATCTAGTGATCGTGACAGTGACAGAGAACAGACAAACAAAACTCGTATTCTTAGGAAAGGAACCCCAGAACAAGACCTCCCTCCTGTACCTCCCAAAATTCCTCCCCGACCCAATCGCGAACGAAAAAAATATCTTCCCCCTATAGAACAAGCACCTGCAGTATTAGTGGATACAAAATTGCTTGAAATTCCCACGAAGTCGGAAGCCATTTGTAGTACAACAATTACAACTGAAAAAGGTATAACGCCAGATGTTGAGGTCGTTTACCTAACTTCGTCTGAAACAGATTCTACCGATGAAGTGGATAGTGCAAGTAGCGATAGTTACGTCGTTGGTTCAGACAGAAATAGTAGCAATGAAGATTTAAGTGAAAAAACATTGGTGAATGTCGATGCTCAAGTTTTAAATAATCACGAGGAAGTACATACTATAAAAAACAACAATGCACTGGATTTTTCTGTTGAAAATTTTAATAAAGGGAATGAAAACTTCAAGACTGAATTATCCTCAAAGTGTTGCTTTACTATTAAAAGCAATAAAAGTTTCGACGACACCAAAGACACTGTAACTATAGACTCCTTCTCCCAATTAACACCTCCACCGACCCCTGAAAATGTATCTCCAAAAGAAACAAAAACTAATATTGAAATATACCATGGTGTAAACCAAAATAAGGCAGACTCCAAACCTGAACCATTCGCAACAGTTATTAACCTTTCATCCAAAGTAGATCATCACACTGGTGATACTCACAATAAAAAAGAACACATTTTAGTAAGAGAAATAGAGAGAGATGATACCACAAAATATTTAACAACTCTTGAAATTGATCCAAATGCAGAAACTATTTATACCAACAGCATAAGTCCACCTCCTCCTTCAAGATCTAGGTCCTCTTCCAGAAGTGGAAGCTCAAGCCGAGAAAGTTCTCAGTGTACAGCTAAATATAATCCATCAGTGTCCTCAATGACTGACGTTCTGTCACTAGCAAAAAATGAAGAAACTACCTACTACCAAGCATTAACTCTTAGGGAAATATGTTTGAAATTTCTACTAGCATTTCCCTTTGGAAAAGAAATGTTAGAAGAACTGGCTGACGTGTCCAAATATATAGAATCCTACACCAGATCCCTTCCTAGCACTGTGTTACCTAAATTAGTTCCTAACTTAGCACCGTTTGTTGACAAAGCACATACAAACAATAATATTCTTTCTTATAACCTTTCAGTCCATTTACCCTCCAAAAAACTGCAGCCTGCGGATATCATTTCTATCAACAGCTCTGTAAATGAAACTCAAGAAAACCTCAAAAATAATCTGAAAAGTAGCCATAATGCACTTAATGAACTTAATAAACAAGAAGTACCAGAAAATGACGTTGAAATAAAAAATTCAATGTTATCTACTTCTATGGAGAGAATAATACCAATTCAGATAGAAACATCTTCCATTAAGGAAACTTCAAAAGTTGATTCTACATCTCGAGAATTTAATATTCCTATACATATTGAAAAAGTACGTGGAAGAACAATTCCAATAAGGATTGAGGCAAATGAAAAGCAAGACGCGAAAGATCAAAACAGCAACGTGGCCAAAGAAAGAATAATTCCTGTGCAAATTGAACAAAAATGTCAACCAGATAGGTCAAAAAAACATGAAGTAAATATACCAATTAAAACAGAAGTACCTAATTGTCCAAATAAAGAATTTCTAATACCAATCACAAGGGAGAATATTAATATTAAAGATAATGAAATAAAAAAGGAGGTAACCATGTCAAAGAAAGAGGTAAATATTCCAATAATAAAAGATTGGGTTGCACTACCCACTGACAAAGATCCAAAAGTTTTAATGTGTTTATCGCCTAAACAAAAGGATCAACTTGAAAAATCTAAACAGATTCCCGATGAAGCAGGAAAGTTACTAGAACTACACGAAAAATTCATAAACAGAAGAAGCTGCCACGAAGATGTAAGAATAGAATCTCAAGAAAAAGTCACTGTCACAAGTAACGTACCGGAGACCTCCAGTAGATTGTTATCTATAATAAGAGAAGAACCTTCAACGATAACCGATGATAAAGATTACATATTTTTTATTGACAAAGAACCAAAAGCTAATCGCATGGGTACAATACCGCGCGATACGAATAAAGCGCGTCTGAACGCTAAAGATTTAAGCGAATGGCTTAATTTAGCTCGAAACAAAAGTATGAGTGAAAGCAACTTGACCACCGTTCCAGATATTCCCGAAAATAACTTAAGAAAGTATTTCAATACACCTGCGGCGCCTATAAGACGTACGTCGTTACCTCACGATATTTACGAAAAGCAAATGATTTATATTCAAGAGAAAGAGCGAGAAATTCAACGGCAATTAGAAGCCCTCGAGGAGGAAAAGAGAAAAATGAATGCCGATATGGCACCCTCGAAACAATTTCACGCGGAAGACTATAATTTTTCTCGCAAGGGCGATTTCGCCGAGTCTAAAAAAAGACCAGTGTCTATGCCTCTCATTCCGACCGAATATTTTCGTCAACAAATGTACGAAGAGTATATGGATAAGTTTGCCGAGCGTGAAGAACGTAAACAACATAAAATTATTAAGGTCACGTCGTCCAAGGACGTACACGAGGAGGATCAAAAGGCTATAGCCAAGGAAATAATTCATCCGGTACAAATCGAAGACGAATTTATGAATAAAGTGAAACAAAAGCAGCAAGAAGGTGTACTGGAAAACCGAAAAAGTGAAGAAACAGAAAAAGAAAGCAGCACGAAAGAAGATGATGACCCACCTGTTTTGGTAATGGACGGTGAAAAGTTAAAGGAGGCCAAAGAACTACCCAAACATTTGCAGGAGTTCGTGGGACCAGACGGTAAGTTAATCTGTTGTTTTGACTAATTGTGTTGATTTTGTTTTGTACTAATGATAAACTTGTGAATGAATAAATCTGCGTTTGTATTTTATCGGCATCGAACATGTGCTTGTGTACTTTGTGATGTTTTTTTAACATTGACGCAAGCTTTAGATCTGCAGTGTTCTAAGTTAAGCTAAATTTATATTTAAATCGGGTTATATGACTACCTAACACCGGAGACTGTTACTGCTTCGAGGATATTATACAATCGGGTGCTCGAAAATGACGTAATACCGCGAAATAATATTACCCAATAAATGTTTGAATATTTTATTACCCAGTTTTAATGGGGATATTTATAAAATGTTGATTATTTCAAAATAATGTTGTATTAAATTGATCTGTTTTAATCAATGTTTTTAATTGGTAATATTTTTAATTCAGTTTAAAAACAGTTTAAAAAATTTATGTGAAACTATTTTTATATTTGTTATTATATTTTTAATGTGTTCTTCCTTACTCATAAATAATTACTAAATTTTAAGGTTTGTAGTTTAATCTACATTTTATTTTCTATATGGTCTGTTGCAATATTTCAGATTTTCTCTGTGGTCTCTTTTGTACTTTATTTCATATAAATTTCTACATTAATTTATTCAATTTCTTTAGTTTAAAAACGTGTACTATCTTCACTTTTGCAAAAATTTAGGGTGTCATCATCTTGTTCATTTTATTTTTTTGAAAATTTAGTTTTATTTAACGATTTGTATATTTAATCTGTTTACCATACACAGGGTGAGTTTTTCGTTCGACATCAGTCGATAATTCCATTATGATATGGAATCTCCAAAAAACTTATTTAGAAAACATGTAGGCGATGATATTCTTCACACTTGCAATATATGTGGAATTCTATAGAGTGATTCTTAACTACGTGGTATAGCAAGCATACAATTTTTTAAATGGAACACTCTATATATTTTTTCAAATTTGTATTCTTCTCATAATTTTTGTTCTTATAGTATTGGGTTTTGCATTACTACACAGAGTAGTTAACAAGTTGTGACCATTTTTATTTCGAAATCCCTATGAAATCAACACCATGTATATAAAGAAGTAATGCATAATCAATTATTTATTTCATATAATAAGTTAAACAATATATTGTAGTTTTTAAATTAAGTTTAATTGAAATCATTGACTTAAATTTGTATACAGGGTGAACTACAACACGAAATTACAATTTTCTCAATTTTTTTAAATGGATCACCCTGTATTTTATTGCCCGGCAAAGCCCAATATTATAAGAACAAGAATTATGAGAGGAATATAAATATGAAAAAATATATAGGGTGTCCCATTTAAAAACGTGTATCTTTGCTATACCACGTAGTTATTATTCACCCTGTAGAATTCCTCATATTTTCCAAGTATGAAGAATATCGTTGCCTACAGTTTTTTGGATATTATCTACCACAATGGAATTATCGACCGATGTTGCACTAAAAACTCACCCTGTATATAACAGATCTGTAGATCTAGAGACTTTATTTAGGGCTTTAATTTTCTTCACTATTTTTTCCACTTATTTCTACTTTTCGTCTTTTCACCACTTTTAACCACTTTTTTTGTTCTTCCTCTTCTGCGCTTTTCGCCTGCTCCTCCTGGTAATGCTTTTTTTGCATGTCTGTTTGTGAGCATCCTATAAACATGTCCCATCCAACGTACTCTTTGTACTTTTACTTTTTGTATTATGCTTGATTGATTGTATAGCTTCACTACTTCCTTCTTTGTTCATCTTTTCCATACGCCGTCATTGTCCTTTGCCCTTCCATGTATCTTGCGTAGTATCTTTCCTTCCCATTGTTCCAATTTCTGTGTATTTTTCTAACTTAATTCCCAAATTTCGCTGCAACATTCTATTCTTTTGTTTAGTGCTCCTATAGCTTTACATTCTTTAGTATGTCTTTTTTCTATTTCAGTATTTTCTTCACCTTTATTTGTAATCGTCCCTCCGAGGTATTAAACTTGATCCACTTTTTCTTCAAAACAATATTATTATCTTCGGACTCCATTTTCTTTGCTCTCATTTCAAAGTATTTTCTTCTATTTTAGCTTATGCACACTGCACAGTCCAAACCTTTTCAATATTCTCTTCATTTTTTTTAATATTCTTATTAGTTTTGATTTTGATCTCGCAATCATATATATATATATATATATATATATATATATATACATATATATATATATATATATATATATATATATATATATATATATATATATATATATATATATATATATATATATATATATATATATAATATAAAGTTTTATTTTGAGGTTGCAGTCATTAATAGGGCAGGAAAGTAAAACTCTTTGTTCTTTAATCAAGCTCTCGCAAAATTTATTTGCTTCTTCAGGATATGCTAAAATATGGTAACAGTAAATACAACGAAATTAGAACTAAATAGCATTGTATAAAACTAGTAAAAAAAAAACTTACAACATGAGGTTAATCCATTAAATTTTCAAATTTGCAAAACATTAAAACTTAACTTATTTTAAAAATTATACAGTTATGTAAGTACAATATTCCAATTTAATTTAATTTTGTAAAAATTCATTTTGACATTGATTGTTTGATTTATGTCAGAAAGACACTCGTTTCTGTTTATTATATTTTTTGTTGTTGATAAATAGCTCTTGATTGTTATTATGTATTACATAATAACAATCAAGAGCTAGTTATCAACAACAAAAAATATAATAAACAGAAACGAGTGTCTTTCTGACATAAATCAAACAATCAATGTCAAAATGAATTTTTACAAAATTAAATTAAATTGGAATATTGTACTTACATAACTGTATAATTTTTAAAATAAGTTAAGTTTTAATGTTTTGCAAATTTGAAAATTTAATGGATTAACCTCATGTTGTAAGTTTTTTTTTTACTAGTTTTATACAATGCTATTTAGTTCTAATTTCGTTGTATTTACTGTTACCATATTTTAGCATATCCTGAAGAAGCAAATAAATTTTGCGAAAGCTTGATTAAAGAACAAAGAGTTTTACTTTCCTGCCCTATTAATGACTGCAACCTCAAAATAAAACTTTATTTTACATAACGTGTCAGTCAATAATACCTAACTACTTTATATATATATATATATATATATATATATATATATATATATATATATATATATATATATATATTGTATGCAAAAGCGATAACTCAGTCTCTACACCACTGTGGTAGGATAGTTTCTAGGATAAGGTTAAATAAAGTTGTGGATAGTGGATCTCCTTGTCTTAATCCTTTCGTTACCGTAAAAACCTCTGATAGACTTCTTTCCAGAAACACTTTATTTAATGTTAAAGGTCATTTTCACTAACATAATAAGTTTGGTAGATATTTTTAACATATCCATCGCTTAATATATTATTTCTCTATCGATTGAGTCATACGACTGTTGAAAGTCTATAAACACAATGTGTAAACCTAGATTTTGCCGTAGTTGTTTTGGCATAGGCTTTTATCTCCCTTTTTATGGACCGGGCATATGGATGCATTTTTTCAGCCTTGTGACAATTGCTCATTTTTCCAAATTCGTTTTGTTAGGTTGTGTAGTCGTTTGACTAACAACTGTCCAACTTCCTTGAATATTTCTGCTGTGATACCGTTTTCTGCTGGATGGTTATTATTCTATAGCTGCTTTATTATTTGCTCTATCTTCTCATCTAATGGTTCGTTTATTGCAGTCTTATTGTTGTTTTGCTTCAATCCGGTTTGTGATTGTATTTCATTGATATTTTCCTCTAGGTTGAGCAGTTCCTCAAAGTATTCTGCTCACCTCTCTAGTTTTCTTAAAAGATAAAAATTCTTAATCTCTTTGTTAATCATATGATTTTCCATATGTTATAATTTTTATTTTCCAGTATTCTCGTTTCTTTTTTTGCAGGTCTGTTTTGCTTTTTTCTTTGTTGCTTCATATCTCTTCCTCATTTCTGTCGTATTCAGTACATTCATTTGTATTTTAGTTTTTCTTCTAGCTTCTAATTCCCATTTATATTCCGTATCAAACCAATCTTTACTGTTTGCTTTGTTTACGTAGGTGGTCACATTCTTACGAGATCAATCAAGTCTTCGGCTATTCGTAAGAACAGTTATGTTGTGCGTGAAATACAGATTGTTTAATTTTTTGCCATTTATTGAGATTCTCTTTTCACATCCTTCGAACACTCTCCTAACAGTGTTCTAAGTATATATTAACTAGTTATGGATACAGTACACATCCTTGCCCGCACCTTATTCAGGATGGAATTTATTTGCAAGTATGTCAAACAATTTTAGTGATTGACTTTGTCGATCGACTGGCAACGTTGTAATCTATAAAGCAGATTTACAACGAGATATTATATTCCTTTGATTTATCGATTATTGCTGTTACGCTCTTATACATTAGGTACATATATATATAAACATTGACTAAATACACCTAGTCCACTGGATTAATTGCTTACTGGCTCATAAGCCCGGAAAACAACGTATCATTGATATTTTGTAAGTTATTATTTTAATTTCGTGCGATAGGTAATTATTGTTTTTGAGCAATTTTATTCTCTTGCTATTTTTCAATATATATATATATATATATATATATATATATATATATATATATATATTGAGGATATATATATATATATATATAATATCAACCCCCTTTTATATATATATATATATATATATATATATATATATATATATATATATATATATATATATATATATATATATATATATTGATTTAGTCGAGTACCAAATATTTCCTATTATAATTCTCCTGGCTAGAATAAAATACTATAAAATTAGTTATGAGGCTTAATCGTGAAACACATCTTCATTACTATATTATTCGCAATCTTACTTTATTAGGCACAGTATGTGGGATATATGCAAAAAATGACAACAAACAACTCTCATTGTATATATCAATCGGTTTTAAAACGTCTTGCGACGTTGTCCGATGCCTAATTTCCATGACACTCTATCATCCCATTGGCCCTCTCTAAGATCTCTTGCGCTCATCGCCTTCGTTACTCCCTCTCTCCAAGATCTCTTGGGTCTTCCTCTCTTTCTGCGGTTTGGTGGTATACATTGCATAATTATTTTTGGGAGTCTTGAGTTATTCATCCTCTGGACGTGTCCGTACCATATCAGCTGTTTTATTTCTATGTCTGTTGTTAGAGAGCCGTCAACCCCCATTCGCTGTCTTATCTTATTATTACGTATTCTCTCTCTGCGTGACACTCCTACTGATCTTCTAAAAGCGTCCATTTCTACTGCCTCCAATTTTCTTCTGTGGTTTTCGGTTATTCGCCAAGTTTCCGCTCCGTACAATAGACTGCTTTTAATAAGAGATTCGTAGATATTGTGTTTTCTTCTTTTTCCTATTTCATGACTCTACAGTACGCTGTTTAGACAACCTATTGTTTTTCTGGATTGTGTTATTCTTCTCTTTATTTCTTCATCATATTTCCCCGTTATGTCAAAAACGATTCCTAGGTATGTGTAATGGTCGCGGGGCATGATGATTTCGTTATTTTCTAATGTGATGTTCGATAGTTCGGTACCTACTGGTAGGTATTTTGTTTTTTCTGTATTAATTTCTAGTCCCTACTTTCCATATTCTTCTTGTAATTTCCTTGCCATGTACTCCAGATCATCTTTATCGTTTGCTATAACAACCTGGTCATCAGCAAACTGCAATGTATACAAGCAAATCTCTCCAAGGTCTACGCCCATGGCTCTGCATTTTCGTTTCTACTCTTTCAATGCTTTTGCAACATATATTTTAAACAACTCTTATTGATGATATTTAATTGAATTTAAAAATTAAACCTGTATATTATAGTTTATAAAACGCTTATTATAATATTTAGAAGATAATCTAACTGCATTTTTTATACATATTTTATTTTTCTTTTAATAAATCGAAAAACTAGTACATTTTATTTTAACTATATAGGTGATAAGAAAAAAAATGTTAACAAAAGAAACGATTATAAACAAGCAAGAAGAGTTAATAGAGCACTTAGCAAAAATAGAGGCCAATTCAAATCTAGCTTATTGCATGAAATTGACGATTCCCTTAGTCTAGCTAAAGGTTTCTTATTACAAACAGGTTTGTTGGTGATGCTTAAATTTTGTACAGACAAATTAAAATTCTAAATGAGATGCAGAGTTGCCCTGGTCCAAGAAAAGGAACAATAGTTCCTTCTTTGGCACAGTTATCAACAATATCATTACTGATAGTGTATTTGCTGTAGTTATAATTTTTTTTTAAAAACCGGTCTTTGTGCATCCCACTTTATTCGCAACAAAGGCAAGATCCGAATTTTGTAATCTGTTTATCTTTTAGAAAAATTAATTTTAGTTCACCTTTTAACTATAAAATTTTTCCCTAAAATAAATAGTTTTCGAGGTAATTGGCACAACACATTTTCACCGCCCAACGACAGATGTACACAAAAAAAAGTTTCATGTCAACGGTACCCTCTCATTATATGTACAGGGAGTTTCAAAAAGGTAGGCCATAAATTAAATCACGCATTCCGGGGACAAAAATAAATTGATTGAATCAACTTTAGAACTTATCTTAGTACAAAAGTGTACACAAAATAAGTTACAGCCCTTTGAAGTTACAAAATAAAAATTGTTTTTTGCATTATCTCCTGAACTACTTGACATTTTGTAATAAAAAGGGACACGTTACTTTCTTGTTCTGAAAGCATTTTTCATACAAAAGAAACAACAAAATCTAAGCGCACAGAAAAATTTTAAGGGGGGTGTGCAGCCCTAAATCCCCTCAAACTTTTGAGTACGTTCAAATCAAATGAATTTTGTGGCCTCATTAGTTTAACATATTATTTTTAAAATTTTTTTGCCTATTATCACTTTTTTCAAAAAACAGTTTTTATTGAGTTACGGCCCTTTTCATTAACCTTTAAAAAATTATGTGCAACTAAATAAATTCCTTAAATGAATTAACAAGTACAAAAATGCCTATAACCTCTATAAATATGATATTACAATAAATGTTCAAAATGACCCCCATTTTCTTCAATACACATTCGGTATCGTTTTAATAAGGAAAACCGAATGCGCTGAAAAATCATATTTTTCTGACGAAATTGATTTGCAGCTTCAATTATTAAGAGTCTTAAGACCTGGACTTCTGGGTGGCCAAGAAATAGGTGCGTCACCACCCCTTTCAATCCACCGACCAGGATACTGCCTGCAAAGATATTCCCGGTCTTCATTACTGTAATGCGGTGGAGCGCCATCTTATAGAAACCACATATTTTGCCTTATTGCAATATTCACTTCTTTCAAATACTCTTGTAAATCGTTTGCCAAGAACTGCAAATTATTATCACCTTTTAAATTGTTGGGAAGAAATACTGGGCCTATTAGATTGTTATCCACAATTCCTGCCCAAACATTAACTTTGAAAGTCCTTTGGTGATGAGTGGTTGTTTTGGCGTGAGGATTTTCGTCGGCCCAAATGTGCTCGTTATGATGGTTTGTTATTCCATTTCTACTTACGTCGGTAAACAAAATATTTCTAATAAAATTAACATTTCGAGTGTTTTCCATTAGCAACCAATCGCAAAATCCAATCCTTTTAGGATAATCTTCAACCCAATAACTCTTGAACCGTTGTTGAGTGTTAGGGTTTAAGCAGCTGATCCTTCAAACGCCTCCAAACCCTTACGTGAGGAACATTTAGTTGAGTAGCTATTACCCTTGCACTTGTTCCAGGGACTTCTTCAATGATTTCTAAAATGTCTTCATCAGTTGCATCCATTATTGGACGACCACTATTGCCAGCAACTTGCGGTTGGAATGTACCCGTTTCCCGTAAACGACGATCAATGGTCAGAAATAATCGTCTATCGGATGTATTTCGATTGGGGTATTTTACTGCATAACGTCTTGCGGCTGCTGCACTATTTCCTTAACCTACGATATTCTCGATAGTATATTGAAATCATAATTGAATCTGATCCAACTTACCCAAAGTTAAATGCATATCTGCCATTTCCTGAAATGTGTAGGCCATTGTAATATCAAAATTTTTAATATTAATCTTATTCACACAATAAATGATAGCTTCAAATTATTGACTATTATTGATGAAACTGTTTGTAATTATTGTATCCGTAGAAACTAATTGTAATTTTATGCCCAACTAGGAAAAAACTAGTGAAAAAGTGATAAGAGGCAAAAAAGTTTTAAAAATAATGTGTTAAACTAATGATGCCACAAAATTCATTTGATTTAAACGTACTCAAAAGTTTGGGGGGATTTAGGGCTACACACCCCCCTTAAAATTTTTCTGTGCGCTTAGATTTTGTTTTTTCTTTTGTATAAAAAATGCTTTCAGAACAAGAAAGTAACGTGTCTATTTTTATTACAAAATGTCAAGTAGTTTAGGAGATAATGCAAAAAAACAATTTTTATTTTGTCACTTCAAAGGGCTGTACCTTTTTTTGTGTACACTTTTGTAATAAGGTAAGTTGGATTCAATCAATTAATTTTTGTCCCCGGAATGCGTGATTTAATTTATGACATACCTTTTTGGAACACCCTGTATAGAAGCTATACGCTCCCGAAGAAGCTGAAGCTGTTTTCACTTGAAGATTCTTTTTCTGTGGGGGATCATCACATTCTTGGTTTGGTTTTACAGTTTATTGTATGACTCGCTATTTCCACTACTTTTCTTCATTCTTCTCTCTCTTTGATTATCCTTTCTATATTTCTAATTTCCATACTCTTTAAGTCTTCTTCTACTTGGTGTCTCTATCTCTCGGTCTGCCTCTGGTTCTTTAATCTGGTGGTATCCTTTCTGTTATAACTCTTAACGGATTGCTCTTCTCTATTTTCATTATGTGTCCATACCATCTAATTCTTTGTGCTTTTATTGCCCTAATTATGTTCTCTTGACCCATCCATTCTTTTATTTTGTGATTCATCCATTGTCTTGCATCCTCTTCATTTTCCCTCTTTGGTCCCAGCATTTTTCTGATATAGATTTTCATTTTTGTGTTTCGGCTTATCTTCTTATCTCTAAGCATTTTTTTATTTCTGGAAAACGCTGTACTTCCCGCTTGAATTCTTCTTTTCATATCTACACTTTCATTTCTTCTGTTGACTAATACTCGAAATCTGGGACCCCCTCATTACTACCTACGTATTATACTAGAAAACTGAACTTTAAGATAGTTTAGTTTACAGACGATGCATACGATATTCTCTGCACTATCTATAATTAATAAATAAGTTTTAAATAATTTTTATTATGACTTCATAAATTATTTTGACATAAATTACAGTGCTATTTGCAGACAAGGAAAGTGATACATGCATGGAAAGTAAAGTAAGTCAGTTCCTGATTGTTTTAAGGTTAGAAATTCATAAATTGCTATCTGATTGTGAGTTAATAACATTTTTCTAGCTCTGGTCGTTTGGGCGTTATGAACAAAATTGGCGATATAAGCTTAATTGGAATATTTTTTTCTTTTGCAAAGCTGGTCGTGTTTCTGTCAATTGGGTTAGTCAATTTTGTTTAAAAAATAAAATAAAATATTCTGATTTTAATTTGTCTGTACAATCAAATATACCACATGATTTACCTAATAATAACAGTGTACTATATACATCATATCCATTGTTTTAACAATGAAATATCATAGTTGCATATTATAGACCCATCATGAAGCATCCTAATTTGAGTAAGTCATGAACATTTTGTGTTTTGTGTTGAAATTTTAGCCACCTTTATACACTCATGGACAAAAATATCGAATATTTTGGAATTTTCCATTTTTTTTTTGTTGTCACTATTATTTTAAAATACTTTTAGATTACTGATGTTAGTTATGTAGTAGGCTAATGTACTCAATTGATTTCAAATATTTTGACGTTTATTCAGCGTTTAGCATTCATGCATTTGATTATAAAAGCCTTCTTCACGCAAAGGAAAAACCATAGAATTTAGTTGTTTTTAGTTTAATTTATTATGGTTAATTCAAAATTGTTTTGATTTAACTAAGTTTAAAACAAGTATGCCACCAATTCCACACTGCGATGAAGCCAAAGCAACACATATTGTAATTTTGTACGAGTAAGGATATACACAAAAAGATATCGCGTCGTGCGATATTAGATGAAGTCAATCTACAGTTTCAAATACTTTAAAAAGGTAACACGAGACAGGAAATTTTGTACGAAGACCTGGTCAAGAATGCCCAGTCACACAATTGATGACCGTTTTTTGGTTCTTAATTCTACACGAAATCGCTAATTGACATCGAAATACCTCAGGAATGAGATACTAAATGAAAGTTAATGTGAGTTCAAAAGTAGTTAGACGGATATTAAAAGAAGCAAACTTAAAGAATAAACGCCCTGCGAAAGCTCTACGTCTTCTCCAAAATCATAAAGCTCATCGTTTAGAATTTGCAAGAACACATATTCAATGGAATATCGACAACTGGAAAAATATTTTTTTAACCGATAAGACTAGAATCCTATTATGGAAGCAAGATGGTCGAAATCACGTCTACAAAAGAGTTGGAGAACGATTCACCACCTGAAATTTTGCCCAAACCGTTAGTTTTGGAGATGGTGGCATAATGCTTTGGGAGGCATTAGTTGGAAGGGATACACCGCATTTGTGGAAGTAACTGGTGACTCTTACGTTCAAAACATCCTGCACCATTCATGTTTTGCCATATGTTGGTTACATTGGATATAACAGATTTATGTTATTGCACGATAATGCTCGACCACATGCCACTGCTATATTGAGTAATTATCTTGATGAGGTCCAAATACAAAGATTGGATTGGCCATCATTTAGCCCCGATTTAAATCCAATAGAGTGCATGTGGGATCAGCTAGAACCCCGCATACGACAAAGAAATCCCGTTTCAAATTATTTTTTATTCTATGTCTCAAAGCCCTTTCATAGAGCCTACATACGGAGGCTATGTATGAATCAAATATCAATCAAAGTTTCTTTTTTATTTTTTATATAGCACTAATATAAGCAATTCGAATAAGCTTTAATCTACTAGAATCTATACATTTTGTTAAAAATTAAAGTTTTCGACTGCTACAGCAGGTCCACATTTTGGAAGTTCCCCAGACATGTATACTTCCAGGACGACTAACTTAATATTTTTATGAGTTATTTCTATTTGTTTGAAAGAGTTCTTGTTTTGTACAAATGTATAAATTGTCAATGGTGTATTTTTTATCTCTATTATTTTATATCTATTGTGTGTTAAGTTTTCGTAATAGACACATACTTCGGAAGTTGTAAAAGAATTCAGGACCACGCTTTCCTTCTATTTTTCCTTCCAATATTAGTTAAAGGAAGTTATATCCCTCGTGTCTCAATAGTAGTCAGCAAACAAACAGCCAGATGTAAAATAAAAATTGATGGCATCAGTATTGAACAAGTAATGGAAATAAAATACCTTGGAATTACACTGTCCAGCTATGGAGACCTGGACAAAGAAGTTACAGATTAAGTACAAAAATCAAATAGAATGGCAAGAGGCCTTAATAACACTATATGGCAAAATAGACACATTAGCACCTAGATGAAGCCAATAATTTATAAAGCCAGTGTAAGACCAATAATGACATATGCCTCAGAAACAAGACCTGACACAGCCACAACACAAAGGCGACTTAAAACGGCAGAGATGAGAGTACTGAGATGAATTACAGGAAATACGCTGAGAGATCGAAAGGAAAGTAAAGACATTAGAAGAAATGTAACATACAGTGTATAAACGAATGGACACTTAATAGAAAAAAGAATGGAATTATCACATAAGCAGAGTGGTCGTCAAAATATCAAGAGACGAGTCACCAATCGGCAGAAGAAGTATCGGACAACCTCGCAAAAGATGGAGCGACAACCTTCCACAGAAATATTAATCCTCCAATGAACAAGCAGAATTGCTTATAAAGAGGAAGAAGAAGAATTATCTGAATATATGTTCAAGACAAAATGTCCAAAATAAGAGAGACTGTAATTAACTGTAAAAATTAACAGAAGGATATATCAAACTCTGCGTAGAGTACTTAACATAATTTGAAGATAAATCAGAAATACATATAGAAAAAGATGCATAGATGAACGGAATATGATGCAGTTGCTATAAGTTTGAGTTTTAATCTGCAAAACACATATAGACAAAGACCATATGAAAGGAGGAGAGGTACGCCCAGAATTAGATTTAAGACCTTCTTCTTTTTCTTCTTCTTTTTCTTTATAAGCAATTCTGCTTGTTTATTGGCGGATTAATACCTTTATGGAAAGTTGTCACTCCATCTTTTGCGTGGTCGTCCGATACTTCTTCTGTCGATTGGTAACTTATCTCTTGCTATTTTGACGACACGGGTCTCCTCCATTCTGCTTATGTGGTTATTCCATTCTTTTTTCTATTTAGTGTCCATTCGTTTATACACTGTACGTTACAATTCTTCTAATGTCTTCACTTTCCTTTCGATCTCTCAGCGTATTTCCGGTAGTTCTTCTCAGTACTCTCATCTCTGCAGCTTCCAGTAGCCTTTGCGTTGTTGCTGTGTCTGGTTTTGTTTATAATGCATTATTGCCTTACACTGGCTTTCTAAATTTTTGACTTTATCTCAGTACTAATGTGTAGACTGACAGGATGCCTTAATAGTGTTATTAAGGCATCCTGTCAGTCTATTTGCTTTTTGTACTTTATCTCTCACTTCTTTTTTCAGGTCTCCATAGCTAAACAGTGTAATTCCCAGGAATTTTATTTCTATTACTTGCTCAATACTGATGCCATAAATTTCTATTTTACATCTGGTTGGTTCTTTGCTGACTACTATTAGTTTTCTGAGATGAGATTGTCATATTAAATTCTTTTGCACTTATATTAAATGTGTGGACCAGTCTTTGCAGACTATCCTTATCTTGGGCTATCAATATTGCGTCGTCTGCGTAACAGAATATTTTTATTTCTTTGTTTCCCATTCTGTATCCTCTTCCTTTGTTAACGCTTTTGATGATTTCATCTATGATTAACTTGAAGAGCATGGGGCTCAATGTATCCCCTTGTCCTATTCCGCTGCCTATATGTATAGGTTCTGTAAGTTGTCCATCTATTTTGACTTACACTTTGTTGTTTTGGTAGATGTTTTCTATAGTTTTTGTAATATTTAGGGAACTTCTCTATTATACAGAAGATGGATTAAAAGATTTAGATAGAAGATTTAAAGACCAAGTTGAGGAAAAACTAAGAACATTAGGCGTGCGAAACTGGAAAACAAAGGCAAATAATAGGGAAGAATGGAAATTGATCCTGCAATAGGCAAAAAATAACTATGGGTTGTACTGAGACGAAAGATGATGAGTTTATAATAAATTAGCCACGAATACTAATCCGATCGATTAATATTTTTTAGTTTCTGAGGGGTTTTAATTACCTATGGTTTTTGAGTATGTCCTTGATATAGAACTTCCCATTAATTTATCCTAGTATTATTTACGTGACCGTAAACTGACGTGTTTTATAAATATTGTGACCAACACTTTCTCTTACGTTTATTGTTAAAATTATCTCCCAATGCACACAGTTTAAATAGTTTAATTAGAGGTGGAAGTTTCAACTTAACTATCTCGAAAACAACGGTCATTAAATAAAAAGTTTAAAACTACTGCAGCGATTAAGAAAATATACAATTTCCTGTTTAACTGTTGTTTAAACTTAAGTTATTGTCTACCGGGAGCGACATTTTAGTCGTCCATTGTTTTAGATCACGGATAATTGCTAATCATATCTAATTATTTAATTTATTTCAACCATACGATCAATGAATATTAACAACATAATGTTATTTGTCATGGGTATGATAAAAATGTATGACACGACATTTTTATTATGAGTAACTCTAACTCTATGTAGTTATACAGAGTGTATTAATACATGTACATGTAAAATATGAAAAAACTCTGTAAAAATTTAGGCTGATGTTATAATAATGTTTATAGGTTCTTTAAATAAATAAATATGTATATATCTTTTTTCATTATTGAGAATTCCATAATAATATACTAATATTTCATAAAAAAATACTAATTTATGTAATTGAAATATTCTATCCATAAATTTATGAATATTTAAGCAACTTGCTTTAGATTTGACTCATCTAGCCAAATTTTTAATAAAAACGACACAATATATATAAATTTAATACTTCTGTTGCTTAAAAAACACAATAATATTCCAATGCTGATATCTCATGGTTTTTATTATATTAGTATAAAGCTTTCCCTAATTTTTTATATTCTAATTAAATTGTACAGATTTATCATTAGTCCGAGTACCTCTAAATAGAGAATAAGTTACCTGTTGCGTTCTGCACATACGATGACCTCAATATAACAATTGGGGTCATCCTGAATGGGGAGAGAATGATATTCTGTTCAATCTAGAACTCGCTGGTATTTGGCCCTTTCGGATTGGGTATGTATATTCAAATAAAGAAAAGAAATGAAAGCCGGCGTACTGTGTAAAACTCTATTTTAAAAAGAGCTGAAATTATACATAAATATACATAACCCAATTTACAATTATAACTAAAGAAGGATATAAACTTAAATATTAGTTAATATGAAACAACACCAAAAAGATAACCATTTACAAACCAAAACAAAGATGTCGATGAATAGGTTTTAAGAACCCATTAACAACAAAAAAATTTAAGATTTCGATTGCTATGGTTGAGTATGATTAGAGATAAAGCATAAATTGATATTAGACGTTAACGAGTGAAAAATATGCGCACATATAATAATATACTTAATCCGTGGTAAAATGAACAAACCTTGTTAATAAAGTTACAAAAAATGCAATCAAACATAACATCTATGAATTATATTAAACGTAAATACAAATATTAATAAACTCAATTCAAAGTATAATCGGTAATGACAAAATACAAAAAAATAAGAATACAGTAAATAGTACATAAAACAAAACAAATGCAAAATGTCCAATTGACAACGTTCAATCGCGATCGCGGCACAAATGCGATAAAGCTCCAAACAAATATCAAATAAATATACCAAATGCACGTACTTGATATATGCAGCAATATAATAGCACCCCGGCTATCGCAAAAGATGTCTTCACCGACAAACAACAGGAACCACAAAATTCATAATGTAACTTGTCTGCATAAAACGACTTGGCATCGGTCCTCTAGTGTGGAATGTGCATCATCAACTTTCGTAGATCCAGTGCGCCGCTGAAGGCGTAATTTGCGATAGCGGTAGTCTATCATTTCATGGAGTAAAGTACACCTTATAATATTTGTTGCCAAAATTAAATTGCTGCATATCGAGTACTGTTTACTGGTATATGCATATTGTTAAGAATTTCATCTTGTGTGCTGAACTTGCTATTTCTCATTTGTGTCGTGATTTGAACTTTTAAAATAACATTTTACGTATATATAAACATTCGTTTTAGCGTGTTTACTGTATAGTTTAATTGTATATTTTATCTTACTATTAATTGATTTGTGTAACTATGCTTATTACTTATAATATTGTTTGGTTTGTTTATCTTTATATATACACAAAAGTATTCTATTGCATTGACTTTGGTATTGCCTGTCGTATCGTATTCTAGCATATTCCTGTTCGTGTGATGTATATCTATATATCTGTACAATGATCCATCGTACCATATTTTGTTTCAAACAGCTGTGTTTTTACGTTAACTCGGTCACCTTTCTTAACGCACTTGTCACGCGTATTTTAAATTGCAGATATAAAGGAGTTGTAATTAAATTTATATAATTTGTTTACTGATTTTCATACGATCGTCTTGCTTATTATTTCTATGGGGATTTATATACCCAATGCGAAAGAGGGAAACCAGCGAGTTCTAGATTGAACAGAATATCTTCTCTCCCCCATCAGGATGACCCCAATTGTTATATTGAGGTCATCGTATGTGCAGAACGCAACAATACCAATGATAATATTGAATAAGTACATTATTGTCAAGTACAATTGAATCGCTTATTTAAGAAACAACCCAAGTCACTTTTTGCCAACATATATTGCTGTGGGTTACACACAATTTAATGCAGAATACACCAAGTCCCATAAGCATAGTTGTTTGTTGACTAAGGTGCGAAGGTGCTTTTTTAAGTATTCACGCCATTGGAAGAGAAAGACTAAAGAGAATTAAAAGACTTGTGATATGTGGTGTGATACTTACAGATTAAAGGGAAAAAAATATAAAAGAGAACATTACTGATGCTGAAGTAGGGAACTTGTCCTTAGCCACATAAATACATTTTCAGTTAAAGAGTCTCATTATTCTGGTAAGAAATTTAAGTACTTAGATGCGAAGCTTAATATAAAAATAATGCACGAATTATTTATTAAAAAGTATGCTGAGACTACAGTAAACTGCAGTTACTACAATAAATTTTTTCATGAAAATTTTAACCTAAATTTTGGTAGGCCACAAATTGACACATGCAGGAGGAGCTTAATTTAAAAATTAAAAGCCCTGGTCTTGCTGAAGCAGCAAAAAAAGTAGCGGTTGCCAAAAAAGTCGTACACTGTCGCCGAAGTAAAAAATTTTATACTGCCCTATATGATCAAGTTGAGGAATGCATTCAAAGAGATGATGTAGAGGCAATCGCCTTCGATTTTATGCAGAACCTTCAACTTCCTGAAATTCCGGTACAAGACCTAGTTTATCTGTCGCAGCTTACCGTTAATGTTCTTCGCATCATCAATATTAAGTCACGAAAATCCGTTCTTTATATTTACCACGAAGCAGAAGCACGAAAAAGCCCGAATGAAGTCTGCAGCTTTCTATTAGATTATATAGAAAAACATATTGGAACAGATGTAGGAGAACTACGCCTGTTTTCTGAAAACTGCCCAGCTCAAAACAAAAACCACTACGTTACAAGAATGTGTTTGGCTTTAACCGATACAGGCAGATTTCAAAAAATTCAACAATCTTTCCCACTTCAAGGTCACTCATTTCTTCCGTGACCGTGTTTTTGGCGTTATTAAAAGAAACCTTAGAAAATTTGATCGAGTTTATGACATCCATAAGTATACGGAGATCATTGTTACCGCAACGGCCCAAAACCTATTCACGGTCTGTGAAATTAAAACAGAAAGTATTATAAATTTTAAAGACTGGTGGCTTAGGTATTATATAAGTCTGCATGTGCGTCGACCAAGACACAAAAGTTAACAAGGGACCAACGAATTTCGTTCTCAATTTCCAAATTGCATCATTTTATCTACAGCGTTAATGCTCCCGTGAGTATTTGAGCTAGTAAATACATTAATGGTGCGATATTTAGTACCTTTAGCGTTTCCATTCCAAAAACAAGCAATTTCACAGTTAAAATGCCAACTCGTAAGTCGTATAAAGACCCAATTCCAATACTAGAGGCCAAAAAAGAAACTTTGACCACACTGTTTCAATGGGTGGAGGAACCGTCCAAACCATTTTACGAAAATATTCAAACATCAGCAACTAAGAAAAAAATCAAGGAAGTCACAAAATAAACTGTATGATATTAAAATTGTTTAGTAATAAATGCTTTTGTTTTACCTGACGTTTTTTCCATTTTAGTTTATTTTTAAATGTTTATTTGAAGAGTTTACTAACGATTTAGAATGCCTTTGTTTTTAACAAATTCTTACATTAGGTGTAATCTATTAACTTCAAACTTCACTTTTAGTGAAACGGTTCAGATAAACTCTCAAAGCGTTTCTTTCATTTTCTGAAAACTGTTCGAATGTGACTTGGTTGTTTCTAAAATAGACGATTCAAATAAAATATTTATTATTTCAATATTTACTCCAGTCGTCAGAGACGAAAATGCCATTGAACCTCTAAAATCATACGAACCAGCTGAATTTTGCTGAGAATGTCCATTTTTGACCCCAAAGTACCTGTCAAAGTCCAACCTTCGACACCATATAAAAGAATAGAGAACAGATAACATCGTATTAATCAAATTTTCAGTCTCAAAGTAATATTGTTTTCACCTTGATTATTATTTTCTTCATCTTAAAATATACAGCTCTGGCCTTCTGTATACGTATTCTAATATATTTGCTCATGTCCCAGTTTTCATTTAGATTACACCCGAGAAATGTAAGTGATACTATTAGTGTTTAGGTTTAGTCCATATTCATCACACGTTATGGTAGTCCTATTAATCAGATGTTGAAGTTTTTCGTAACTATTTGCAATTAGCACCGTGTCATCAGCGTACTTTAAATTATCAATATTGATGCCAGTGATCGTTACATTACCTATTAGCAAAAGGATATACATTAGTTTCTGCGGAAAAAGGGTTTTTGTAATCCATGCCAGTTAAACTGCTGTATAGGTCATATTTGAGAATAGGGTTAAAAGTAACCTGCCTCGTAGTAACATTAAAATGTGGCTACTCTAGAATTCAAATCTTCTTATTTTGATGTTTATTTCGGTTTGTACTAGCATTGTTCTATAACCATCCTACGGGTAAAAACATAGTGTAACGTCAAGGATCGAGATTAGTGACGTTGACTGAAATGGGAAAGGAAAAGTTCTTTATTAAAAGTATATGAACAAGTTATCGTAATATATAATCCCTGTTTAGGATCATTTAATTCTCTTCAGGGTTTGCGATTATTTTAGAATCTTCTTCTTTATTAAGAAGAAGTAATTATTCTTAACATTATCTGCCTAGAAAGGGATTGATGGACATGATGGGCAAAAAATCCACATACATGTATCAAGGGCACAGATTTTTTAGGTGATAAGATAACAAACTATAATCCACTTATCAAAACAAAATAAATGTTTTTACCAATCTTATCTCTACTTTTATATAAAAAACTAACTTGAAAAAATAAAGAATGGTTAAAAAAGCAATGGTAATCAAAAAAGTTATTTTAAATTAAGGAGATACTACTTAATAAATACATTAATTTACCAAAATAAAGTAGTAGGTACATATATGTAATTGGTAATAAGGTAATAAGTATATTTTTTTACATGTCCACTTTTTCTAGCGGTTATTAAAAAGCTTGTGATATCTCCTCCGAATTTTGGTTTTTCAGGAAGAAATATTTATAATTCCTTTTTGTGAAAAGATATTAGATGCTTCCTTAAATCTGACGTGTTTCTGTTGATCATTCTCACTTCAACCTTTCTATGTAGGCACAATTTACACAAAGCAATTTGGGATGCATGATTTATTTCTAAAAATTCATCAAATTTGCTTTTAGGTCTTTTAGATCTATAACTCCAACGCTCACTACTCTGACTAGAACTATTTGAATCTTTGTCCCTCATGTCAAATTGTAAACTTGTCACTCTGGGAACAACAATTATTAGATGAAAAAGAATTATTACATTAGACTCAAGGAAAGCTGAATTGGGAATGAAGTTAAGTGATGTCGAAAAAGTAACTACTATACTACTATTATAGTAACTTTATGTTCGTTACTATCCAATATCCTAAGTATCGAATAACAAACCAAAAATTAATTTACTTCGTTATTCTAAATATTTCCGTATTTTGTTTACACGATAGGCGATATTATCTGTTATTCATTTGTCTCGTTACTTTTGAATATTAGCCGCGCTCGTTCAGCAAATTTTGTTTAACCGATTGATCTCATCGCACACTCAGCAGAAACAATTTATAGTCTTAGGTCGATAAGATTTGTTTATTTAGATTCCTCCTGACTAAATTATAATGGGAAAAAAATTGAATTATTAAGTGGGTGTCCGTAACAATTATATTTTTTAATAGCTAGGGTGACATATTTTAAAAAATATCGATATGATATTACTATCGGCGTCGCAATGCAAGAAGATTATTTTTATGATTAGAGGGCGGCTATTCTCAAAATATGGACAATTAATTATTTCAGAGCGAAGAAGTGGTCTGCTGGAAAAGAATGTACAAAATATTTTAATTAATTATGACCTCTAAGCACGTGTCAAATGTGTTTTTTTAATGAATATTTTGATTCGGTATGTATATTTATGGTACTTTTTGCAATGCGCATAAGTCCAGTTTTTCAAATTTTTATTACATATTTTTTTGCGTCTCATAGAGTCTTTAAGCATATACCCGAACTACTATACTCGCTAAAACCACACTCAGTCCTAACTGACTAAGATGCAAGACACAAGAGTCTCGCAGGCTTAGTCTTGTTCTTGCTTAAATCTTGCATGGTCAGTCTTAGTCTTGGTCTTGCTAAAGTTAGGCGGTCTTGGTCTTGGTCTTGCAACAACACAAGAACAAGACCAAGACTGCAAGACCAAGACCGATTTTGGGCTACACTATTCAATAGTAATGCCATCAATTTCTATTTTACATCTGTTTGGTTCTTTACTGACTACTATTGTTTTAGTTTTCTGAGATGAGATAGTCATAATAAATTCTTTTGCTTTTATGTTAAATCTGTGGACCAGTCTTAGTAGTCTATCTTCATCTTGGGCTATCAATATTGCGTCGTCTGCTTAACAGAGTATTTTGATTTTTTTGTTTCCCATTCTGTATATCCCATACTTTGTTATCGCTTTTGATGATTTCATCCATGATTAAATTGAAGAGCATGGGGCTCAATGAATCCCCTTGTCTTATTCCGCTGCCTATTTCTATAGCTTCTGTAAGTTGTCCATCTATTCTAACTTTTATTTTGTTGTTTTGGTAGATATTATCGATATATTTTATAATATTTAGAGGAACTTCTCTATTATACAGAAGATGGATTACATCTTTGAGTCTTACTCTGTCAAACACTTTCTTTAGGTCAATCAGACACAGAAATGCTGGTCTATTATACTCTAGTGATTTTTCAGTAATTTGCTTTATAACGAATATTGCATCTGTACACAATCTTCCACTACAAAAACCCTGTTGTTCATCTGCTAAACTTATCCTCTGATTTATTAGCACTTGTAAAATGTTAGTTGTGAGTTTTAGCGTAGTATTTAAGAAGTACCTCTGTAGTTTTCTGGCTGTTTTTTATCTTCTTTTTTGAATAGTAGAATTAGTTCATTTGTTCTCCATTCTTCCGGTATTTTATTGTGTTTTACAATTTTATTTATTAATGTTGTTAATTGTTCTGTCATTGCTGCTCCACAATTGGCACAATTTCATCCAGAAACAGGATTATTTTAGAATCTAATTTAATAAAAGGCTAGGACGACACGTTAAAAGGAAACGCAGTATCCACCTAGGACAGAAATCTGAACTACCAACTGACATTTCAACCTACTGAGTCTTAATCAATAAAATTTAGTGGAGTGACTGACAGATAGAACTTGACTGGATCCCCGTCGCATGGCGACGTGCAAAATCACTATTATAATTAGTTTCATAATATGGCACGTACCGATGTGCCACTGAACCGTTTGGTAGTGGAGGTTTTTGTTGTTGGATGACTGTTTGAGATTTGTTGTTGATTTTTTTATTTTGGAACCTTGTGAGAGATTTTTTGGATTGTAGTCGGAGGAAGAAGAGTGCTATATGTTAAGGAGATGGTACGTAACGGTACTTTTTCAGATCGAGATAGAAAATAAAAATTAAAAAACTTTTGGTACTAATTATGTCTTTAATCAGACAGATTAACAGATCTGTTTGAGGATAATCGATAAGAACCGGAAGAAATCGACAGCGAAACGGGGCCAGAGATCATAATAGAGGATTTCGAACAAGTAATACGAAACGCAAAAAACGGAAAAACTGTAGGTCCAGACGAAATACCTGCGGAACTACTGAAATGTCTAGACGATGAAACTCTACCTGTACTTCTGGACCTATTTAATGAAGTATATAAAACTGGAAAAATCCCACAGGAATGGTTGGTGTCCACCTTTGTAGCAATACCAAAAACAGTATATGCCAAAGATTGTTCAGACTATAGGACAATATCACTAATAAGCCACACCCTCAAAATATTTCTAAAGGTGATTCATGGAAGATTATATAGAAAACTAGAAGATGATATGGATGATACTCAGTTTGGGTTCCACAAGGGACTGGGAACGAGAGAGGCATTGTTTGCTTTTAATGTCCTCTCTCAAAGATGCTTAGATATGAACCTAGATATTTATTCCTGTTTCATCGACTTCGAGAAGGCATTCGACAGGGTCCGACATGAAAAACTAATAGAAGTACCTACTGAGAAACAAAGATATAGACAGACGAGACTTACGAATCATTATCAATCTGTATTGGAATCAAAAGGCCAATATAAAGATAGAAGAACAAAAGTCCGAAAATATAGATATAAAGAGAGGAGTAAGACAGGGCTGTGTTCTGTCACCATTACTGTTTAACGTGTACAGTGAAGCCATATTCCAGGAAGCGATAGCGTATCTGGGTGATGGAATCTCTGTAAACGGAAGAATAGTAAATAACATAAGATTCGCTGATGACACCGTTATAATGGCAGACATCCTGGAATCGCTACAAAAATTGTTAAATAGAATTAACGATTTTGCATTAGATACAGACTAAAAATAAATAAGAGAAAAACTAAATTTATGATTGTCTCAAAAACGCAACATAGAAATGAAAGATTAATGATAGAGCAAACCCAAATAGAAAAAGTAGAGACATACAAATATCTGGGAACCTGGGTTGATGACAAAAATGATCAAAGCAGAGAAATCAAAGTCCGAATTGAAACTGCAAGGCAAGCATTTGTGAAAATGAAGACAATGCTTACCAACAGAGACCTTCAGTTGCATCTCAGATTGAGGGCTCTAAGAT
Source organism: Diabrotica undecimpunctata (assembly GCF_040954645.1). Classification (NCBI taxonomy): domain Eukaryota; kingdom Metazoa; phylum Arthropoda; class Insecta; order Coleoptera; family Chrysomelidae; genus Diabrotica; species Diabrotica undecimpunctata. The sequence goes on from NC_092809.1 coordinate 110,889,280, forward strand.
GTTACATATTTTCTATCTTACTATACGAAATGGAAGCTTGGACATTGAAGAAACAACACATAAGAAAAATAGAAGCGTTAGAAGTGTGGTGTTACAGAAGAATATTAAAAATTCAGTGGGTTCAAAGGATTACCAATGCTGAGGTACTACGACGTCTAAATAAGGAGTTAGAAATTATGAACAGCATGAAAAGAAGAAAACTAGAGTATTTGGGTCACATAACCAGAGGAGCAAAATATGAGCTGCTGAGAATTATTATGCAAGGAAGGATCCAAGGAAGAAGAAGCACAAGAAGAAGACGCATCTCCTGGCTGAGGAACCCTAGAGAATGGTTTAACTGTAGTTCACTACAACTTTTCAGAGCAGCAGCCAACAAAGTGACCATAGCCGTTATGATATCCAACCTCCGATAGGAGATGGAACTTTAAGAAGAAGAAGATGTCTTTATTGAAATATTATGTAATCTATGATTTACAGAAATAGTTGCGGCTAGTTCTTCTGGTAAAGGACAGGTACGTGTCTGTCCAAGAAAGAATTATGGAATTAGGACATACAGTAAGTAGTTAGTAGAGTAAAAAATAATTCATTTATCTTAAACAAAAATAAAATCAGAATCTTCAAAACAAAACGCCAAAGTGTGTTTTATATTTTATGAACGAAAACTTTTTTTAATTTTATTTGAAAACAGTTCATTTTTTGTTCGCGTAAAACAATCATATAACCGGTTGGTTCTAATATTAACTTTTATTTAACTGCCATTAGTAAAAAATTATGAAATTGCTTGGATATAATTAGGTCTTGGAGAACGTCCAAACAAACTGCTTGAAATCTCGAGAGTCCGCAAAGTAAACATACCGGCGATTAGAATTAAATTACTCTAGGTTAGATTGAATGGTTCTTTTGGCACAACAAATGTCAAATATATATATATATATATATATATATATATATATATATATATATATATAAATGGGTACGTTAATTAAATTTAAAATATATTCAATAGGTCAATTATTGGCAAATGAAAAATGTCAACTACTTCATTAATTTAATAAAATACGTTTTGCTTTTATTATTTTTTTAAAAGCATCCTCAGTTACCTACAAAAAGTAATGATATTAGAATATAAGTAAAAAACCAACAGGCTTCATACTTTTTTTTTTTTTTATTTAGAAAAAACATATAATCCACATCAACCACGAAGGGTTATTAGTGGAGTAACGTACACAAAAGTTCATTTTATTTACATTAAATAGATGTATATAAACGTAAATCTTTTAAATAATTTATTACATGGTCAGTGTTTATGGTTAAAGTGGTTTTGATGTCATCTGAGATTCCATATTTTCTTCTTGTTTCTTCGTGGTACTGGCAGTCAGTCAGAATATGCTTCACCGTCAATGGGAGAGAACAGTTTCTGCAGGTTGGAGAAGGTTCTTTGTTGATTAAGAATCTATGGGTCAGTGCAGTGTGTCCAATTCTTAGTCGGTTAATTATTACTTGATCCCTTCTATTGGATGGATTATTCAAGATGGTCTTCACAAGGGGATAAATCTCATATAGTTTGGTTCCTGAATCTTTCCAGTAGTCTTGCCATATGTTCATACAGTGGTCTTTAATTAGGTTTTTGAGATCGGAATATGGGTAATTTATTGTTTTGGTTGTGTATTGTGAGTTTATTCGACTTGTGTTTGCTAGGTTGTCCACTTTCTCATTTCCAGCTATTCCTACATGCGACGGTACCCAGATAAATGCTACTTCTTTTCGAGTTGATTGAATTACATTTATCTCATTTTTTATAGCCCGAAATATTGGATTTGTAGGGTATATTTGTTTTACACCTAATAGAGCATTTAATGAGTCAGTGATAATGACACATTTATTCTCACTACGCGTTTTGAAGAAAATTAAGGCTTCCAAAATGGCTGTGGTCTCGCCTGTGAGGATGCAGCAATTTGTAGGTATGGATATAGTGTGAGTAGTGTATTTACAGTAGTATGCAGCAGCATGTCCGTCATGAGCTTTAGAGGCATCACTGAAAATTTGGAGATGATTAGGATAATGAGATATCACTTCGGAGTAAATTTACACTGACTTGTAGAGATCGATTTAGCTTATCCATATCAAAGTTAGAAGATTTTATTCGTTCTATAAGGGGAGTACTATTTTTAGTGGGTTTTGTAGAACCAATATTCGGATGGCAAATTTGGGAGAATACCGGATGTTGTTTCTGTGCTGATATTTTCCCTATATAGTTTAGGGATAATTGTTGGCGTCTAATATATAGAGGTGGTTCTCTCGCTAAAACTTGTAAGCTACTAATAGGACTAGTTCTGAAGGCACCCAGGGCTAATCTCAAAGCTGTAGATTGTATGCTATTTAGTTTTTTTAAAGCAGTTTTGCTTGCAGCACCGTAAGATATGCAACCGTAATCTAATTTACTTCTAATAAGTGATTTGTAAAGGTTAATTAATGTTTTACAGTCGGCACCCCAAAATTTATTTAAACATAAATAATTAAAAACATTTATAGTATGTTTAACCGGTTTTGGCATGCTTGTTGTAATTTATTAATATGCACATTCCAATTTAATTTTTTATCGAAAGTTAGGCCTAAAAAACTTACTTCTGTTGACTGTTTTATAGGTAAATCATTTAATCTTAAATTAATTGTATGGTGAGTGTTATTTTTACTAAAAATTACGTATTGAGTTTTTTTTTGCAGAAAAATTGAATCCGGTTTGTAATGCCCAATTTTGAAGTCGATTTAATATAAGTTGTAATATATTTGTTGCTGAAACTAGGTTATTAGATTTGGTGTAAATAACAATATCATCCGCGTAAATGCTAGCTTTAATAGGAGCTCTGATTACATTTATGATGCTATTAAAAGCCACTAAAAATAGAGTTGGACTTAAAATGGATCCTTGAGGGATTCCATTATCTAGCATTTTTGGAGAACTTATGATTCCATTTATTCTAACTTGTATAGAACGATTACTTAAGAAATTTTTTATAAAAGCAAGCATGTTACCTTGAATTTCATAATTATTAAGTGTTGCTAATATAGAGTGTTTCCATGTCCTATCAAAAGCCTGGGTTATGTCAAAAAATATTGCAATCAACTTCTGATTGTTTGCAAAGGCTTCATTGATTGAGGTTTGCAGTGAAATATGATTATCTAATGTAGACCGTCCCTTGCGAAAACCACTCTGAAATGGGGTAAGGAGATCTTTTGTTTAGAATTTAGAATTTAGAATTTTTTCCAGTATTTTGCACATGCTGCATGTGAGAGAAATAGGACGGTACGATGAGGGTATATCTTTGGGTTTATTGGGTTTAATAATGGGAATAGTTATAGGGTTCATACCTACAAAATAATTTGTAGGTTTTTATGATATTACGAAAGCTCTTCGATAACTTAACATTGAAACCTAATGAACTAAACGAGAAAAAAAAACAAAAACACAAGAAAAACTGTATTTATTCGAGCACTATTATTCATTTATTTAATTTTTGGTCTTTTTCTTCGTCTTCCTTCTTGTATGTAGGCTTTAAAGCCCGTTTCTTCTTCAATATTAGCCTCCTAAATTGTTTAAATTCTCGCACCATATTTTTCTTGGTCTGCCAATACTTCTTCGTCCATTTGGTGACTTATCTAGTGCTATTAGTACTATTCTATCCTCTGCCATTCTACTAATGTGTTCGTTCCACTCCTGTTTTCGTTTTGTCGCCCATCCATTTATATCTTCTATATTGCATACTCTTCTTATGTTTTTGCTTCTCTCACTATCCAACAAACTTGTCCCTGATATTCGTCGGAGTATTTTCATCTCTGTTGTTTCTAGTAGTCGTCTCGTTTTAGATGTGTCAGGTCTTGTCTCCGCCGTGTATGTTAATAAAGGTCTAATTGCTGCTTTATAGATTCTTGTTTTTGTGTCTTGTCTTAGGTGTTTATTCTTCTTCTTGTTATACTTTCTCCTCCGTATTTTAGAAGCTCGTTGGTTATTCCGTCTAGTCCTGATGACTTTCTATTTTTGAGTGAATTTATGGCTATCTCTACTTCCTGTAGATACACAATAACGTACCTGAATTAAGACACGAAATAGAAATCAGTTTTAATTTTTGGTGATTTTTTAAATTTGACCAATGGCTCCATTTGGATGTTTTGTTACAGCTCTTTCAAGGGTCAAACCACACTGGTATACTTTCAGTTGTTTGCTATCCATTGTTGACGGTTATAGTTCCACATATGGCTTTCTTTCGTATATGCGTCTATTTGGAATGCAGTGAGGTACGATTACGAGAGAATTGGTAAAAGAAAAAAAAACAAAGTTTTTTTTGAAAAGGATTAAATTTATATATATATATATATATATATATATATATATATATATATATATATATATATATATTGAAATGATATTGTTTAAAAAATTAATTTATAAGTTATATACTAGATAATTTTAGATATAACAAGTATTTGGTTATTTTAAGAAGTTAAATACTAGAGAATTTAATAAAAATATATTTATGTGAGGGCATTTTAAGAAATTAGCATATAATAATTGTAAAAAGTTGTATTTTAATGTTGTAAATATATTTAAGTGAGCCATGTGCATAGGCAACCAACTATACAGTAAGTGACTGACAGAAATTAAGAATTTTTAGGAATATAAAGTGGGGTTATAATAATATATTGTTTGAAATGTGTATTTTATTAAATTAGAGTGTTAGTTACTAATTTAAATATTTATTCTGATCTGAAAAGCCTAAATGTCAACAAAATTATCAATAGAACATTAATGAATTCTCCAGAATGCAGAATTTGACCTGTGTTTATGTTGGAACATTCTGGAATAATGATTATGTCGGTGGATGGAACAGATATTTTTTTCGAGAACATCCATATAGAAGAAATAGAACTAAATAGAACATGATTTCTTACCAGATGGTTCTGGAACATCCGAAAAGATATAAATACCCGTGATTTGGATTCAAGATGGCCAGTTTATTATGAAAGTTAGTAGACACATTTAGTTAGTGAAGTAAATTGTTCAGAATTTTCAAGAAGTCAGTCAGAAAAGTTTAGTAAGAAATATGAAAGTTAGTTGGAGTCAGTGAATCAGTTACAAATAGTCCAATTGTTTGATATAATTAAAAAAAAAGTTTATTGGAAGAAATTAAAATTATATTATGATTGGAGATTAGTATAAATCAACTTATAATAATTGGATATTGGAATATTGAAAAGAAAAATAAATATAAATGTTGTTTTGCTGGTTTGCTTGGTGGTTTATAAATGCTGGTGAAGAAAAATATATCTTAAATTGGTAGAAGCTGATAATTGGAAAAAGTAATTTCACAAAAACAAGGATAACCAAAGTACGAAGACATTCAGTGGTGATTAGAATCTATATAGTGGAAAACAGTTCATTTAGGCATTCAGTGAAAGAAAGGTACAAAATTTTGTTAATATAATTTAGTTAATGTCATAACAATTTCAATTTTGAAGATCGTTTGTTTAAATTTTACATTGTCTATAGAATTTAATTAGTTTTATAAGAGTATCAATTTAAAGATAGTTTATTTTAAATTTACATTGGCTAGGTTAGATATATATGTGTGTTTCATAATAGTTATAATAAAGATAATTTAAAAAAGTACTTACAAGCTAATTCTTTGAGAACCGCGATAAAAACCCTATATTATTAAAATACTCATTGCTCATCATTCAAACAAACAATACATCATAACAATATATATATATATATATATATATATATATATATATATATATATATATATATATATATATATATATATATATATGCGGTGAAATAAGTATACTCTTTTAACTAAGTTTCAGGCTTTCGAAAATGTTTATTTTCATCTTCAGGAACAACTGAAATAAAGTGCGACTGTGCGAGTGTGAAAAATATATCAAAAGGGGTAACGGTTTTTTTTAACTTACGTTATTGAGATTTGTATTTCTTGGATGTTTTACTAATAGGTAACAATTTTACGCAACACCCAATGATTGAGTCTAATATTAAATATAGATGTTGTAAAAAAATTTTTATAAAATTGACAAATTGTTTTATAAACTGACACAAGAAAAAGACAAATAAAAAACAGTTTAAAAGCCAAATGTGCCGGCCAACTGTGATTTTTGACTTATGTCATTTCTGGACATTGCAAATGACACCACTAGGATGATATATGCTCAGTCCATGATACTATGATTAAGAAGATAAGATATTGCGCATAAGTCGTGACGTAATTGGAGACCTGCACGTTCGTAATGTCAGTTTTTTGTATGTGTCAATAAATAATCTTTAATAAATAGTTTGGAGATATCCTTTTGTGTACGATTATTGTAATTATTAAACCTTTTTTTAATATTATTATTTTGCTAATCGAATAATTTCATCACAGAATGTATAAAAATCCCATTTAACTTTAACAAGAATTCAAATTCTGGTCTCCAATGACGGCATGCGCGAACACGACCGATTTTGTGCTACGGGAAGATCCTATCTTGTTATTCATAGTATCATGGCTCAGTCCCCATTCTTGATGCCAGGTTCAACCGAACCCATAACAACTCCCTGATAATCGACTGGCATAGAAAACCTCATAGTTCTGGACGTTTTTTTAACTATTGGTCATATCATCATCATTCAATAAAATTCAATTTGCTGAAGCAAATTAAGGCTAGAAAATAACTTTCCTGCGGTTTTATTGTTTTTTAAGGCGATTTTAACAGGTAAGTTTTTAAAAAGTTTGGTAAACTTGTTCGTGGTTTTCAAAAACTTACCTGTAAAAATGGCCTTAAAAAACACCAATGTCGCACGCCACTGATGTGACTGGATGCAAAATATTAAAAATTTAACGAATTTATTAATTTACCAAAAAGAATACATTAAATTTATTGTCTTAAAAACATAGTGTTACCTGTTTAACATTAAAATATCGGGAAAGAATTAATTACCTGTCAAATTCACGTCGGATATTGTAGCTAGTAATGTGACATTAGTACCGTCGACTATCAGCTACATTTAAAAATATCAGCAGACTCCATCCTTAGTATATTATATCGATTGTATAGTCATAGAAAACTTAAACAGAACAGAAGTTTTCCACAATAAATTTGACAATGTCACTGACATTGACATTTTCAAGATTGTTTCCGGTACCTTTCACATAGATGTCACGTACTATAAAATGGCGTAGACTACATGATCATGTGAAATTTTAGTTTTATTGATAATTGTTAATCATTGCTTTTAAGCTTTGTTCATTGTTGTATGATGTAGTTTGTAATTATTAGATGCTGAAATAATACCATTGCTATCTTAAGATTCAGTTGCACCATTTGAGACTAGTCAATTTTTGTCTATGATAAAAAATGACAAAAAATTGGATTAAACAAAAATGTACCAAGAAGTAAGTTCTTAGATTATAAAATATTGACTGTATCTCCAACTGTAATATTTTTAGCCTTGCATCTGGAGATTTATGCAAGTGTATATTACAAAATAGAAGAAGGGGGCAAGAATTTGAAAATTAAACTTGACTGAATATAAAAACATTTTGAAGAATCTTTTCTTTTATTTGCTTTATTTATGATTTTTGTCATGGAATAATGAAGCTGGGGGTTTGTTCTATTAAATTAAGCTTATTCGCTCCGTGCGTGACTGATGCGACATCTACCGCCTTCATCTGACAGTTTTGGACCTCCCAATTTGAGGTTAAATATATGTTAAATAGATACGAAATTGACAAGTATTTGACAAATAGTTTTTTAATTATAGAAATTGACAAATAGTTTTTTATTTATATTTTTTCAGTTTATCTACAAAATAAGTTTAGTATTATAAACTGGGTTTCTAAAAATTCATCAACTTTATCTTTTCAACCACAAACAAAGAAGAAAGGGAAAATCTAGTACTGCCAAACCAAGTTTTTGCATGTGGAAGAGCATGTAATTAAAAACAATAATAGTAAAAATTATGATATAAAAGCTAAAGTCATCTGACAGGCTGCAGTTAGCTTGAAGCCTTATGAAATATCATTTAAGGTAAATTATTTAAATTTTTCCTATTTCAATTGCATAAAAATGAAATTATGTGATATTTACTTTTTCATATTAATAGCACGAATTCATATTTTTCTTTTCTCTAATTTATATGTAATCTTTGGAAACCTATAAAAGCTACACTCACTATTTTTGCTATTATTAGCACAAATAAATACGCAACATGTATTTGCACCCAATTTTGATAAAATGTATGCGTAAAAAGATCGCAAAGGTCCAATTTTGTCATATTTCGCCGCTACGCACGCTGGCATCGTTTCAAGGTACCCCTACCATGGTCACGCACGGAGCGAATAAGCAAGCAAAAAGCTTGTTTTAGTTCAAAATAATTACAAAAAGGTACCCCTCTGTTTTCCGTTTCTTTTCTCGTAAAAATACACTTGTATTAGTAAAAAATGATTAGTTTTCAACCAGGGGATTATCTTGATTTAAACTTCCTTACCACTCTCACAAAATTTCAAGTAAATATAACGAGAAATAAATGAAATTTCAATTGGCTACATTTTTGCCCGTTTATTTCTGGACATCTAGCGGACACGCGCACTAAACTATAGATTGACAATAATGTTGATATCTCTTTCATCTAAGTTTCTTTCAGTAGTAGCTCATCTAGTTTCTTGTTTTATACTTATTCTTTACGTCAAATAAAGAATACGTGTTACATTAATTGATAAATTTCGCAACACTTTTTAACCATAATCATGCTTACGTTTTTACATGTTTCCATAGTTAGTTTAGTTGATATATTAAGTTTATATTCTAAAATTGCATTAAATCAGAAGGAAAATAGCTTAATCCCTTGTGTTAAGTTTTCCTATTAACGGGCACAATATTGCCGAGTGGAGATACAAAAAATATCATAATTTAAACTGACAGTCTCGGTTGCGGTAACCCCTGAACCGAACTCTATGCAAATTTTCTACTAAATTTCACGTCCAACGGTGTGTGTAATGGTTGACGCACAGATGACTTAGCGTTTTAGAACACATTACCAAACGATTTCTTTGTAATGAAAAGAAGCCATTGTTAATAAAAGCATCGATTAAAGTATATTATAACATAAATACAGAAGATGAGTGATCAAGTACTGTATAATTAAAAATATCTGTGCAATAAAGCTAAAATTGTGCCTGTTAAACATTTCCTAACGAAGAAAATATTAATAGAAAGAGCCAACGAGTGTATGATATAAAGATATACCCCTATTTATAGCGCTCGTTAACTTTTTTCAAACCAAATATTATATTATTTTTATTAAAGTTTAAAATATTATGTTATTCTGTTGAACAGCGGACCGTAATAATTGCCCACAAATATCACTTTAACTAATGTCTATTAGGTTAAATCTTCTGGTAGAATTTAGCGGTTTTTGGAAACTGTATAGTTTTCGGGAAACAAATAATAATTATATCACTTCAAATAATGTCTATTTGGTTAAATCTTGTGGCAGAGTTGAACGGTTTTTAGAAACTTTATAGTTTTTGTGATCTCTCTAGGGTTGTTGAGCATTTTTTTAAGTTTATGGTTCAAGTTCAGTGCTTTATACAGGTTGGTGAATTGTTTACAGTCGGTGAGGATGTTTTTTACAATCAGGTAAACATTGCAATGGTGGCAAGTTGGACGAGTTCCAGAAGATATCAAGAAACCATGGGTAAGTTTGGTGTGGTTGATTCAGAGCTCAACTATTGATTGATTCAAGCTATTCTTATAATAATCGATGCTTCTCTTCTAGTTAGGAAGTCCAGGGAGAGGTGACCAATGAACGGTTGGATTTCATGTACAGTTGTTTTGCTCTTTTGCCATAAGTTTTGCCAAGTATCCTCTACTGACTTTTCGAAACCGAGTTTGAGATCGTTAGCTGGTTGAATTAGGGTGACTCCAGTACTATGATTGGTAGCTTCTTTGGCAAAATGATCTGCTGTTTCATTACTAAAAATTCCAGTATGAGAAGGCAACCATATGAGAGAGACTGTTACATCGTGAGCAGTGAGAAAATCTACCATAATTATATTCTTTTTTTTTTAATAAACAGTAACGGTTTATGAAATTCTTCAAGCCTCCCATATGTTTTGAGTTGGTAGCAAGGTTGAACACAATTAAATATCACTAATATAATTTCAAAAGCTAGTTTGCTTTTGACGCCAAAAAACAAACGGAAATTATCGTGAGGATTCTTCTGATAAGATAAAGAGTAGCAATCACTTGAATCTAGAAGTAGGGACATCAGACAATGACAGCTTTTTCCAACAACGTCACCAAAGAAGAAATAAGCCAAAGAGATTGGAAGCAGCAGAAAATTCTACTAGTGGCTTTGTTGGTGTAGTTAAAAAAAATCTTGGCTCTATATGTATATCGAGTCAAAAATCATGTAACGGAAAGTATGATAAAGAAGTATATTGCAGAGAACGGTAAGATAAATACTACTCAAATAGGAGTTACAGAAATTACATCCTGGTAGGTTAAAGCGGTTTGCTGTGTCTGTACCTTTTGAAAACAAGGACGAAATGTAAAACATGAGTTTCTGGCCAAATAGAGTAGAAATAAAGCGATTATATTTGGCTAAGCACCCTAATATATTTAATTTAATCAAGGTGGGAATTTTTAATAAAGCCAGTAAAGGACAGTGGCACAACTAGCACTTCTAATTCAAAGTTACAACCTATTGTAAGTCTTATGTAGGAACAGAATTTGACAAACATTACAATAATTCACAAAAATTTGCAATCAATTGGAAATTGCATAAATAGAATAGAGGAATTTCTACAACATTTTCCTAGTTGTCTATTTTTTGTAATCGAACACTGAAAAATATGTGGTCAACTAAAAAACTATATGATCAATGGATTGATTATACAATATTTATAAAAGATGATATTCAGCATAAATTGCTACCTGAAGTAACAGCCTTGTCTAAAATCGGAATTTGTGAATGCAGTTTTTGTGACTGTGTTGTTCAGTGTCAAAAGTTTTTAATATGGTGTGTACATACCCCTGGTGAGCAAACATATGCTTTCCTTAAACGTTTGGAATAGATTTTAATGAATACTGTACATTTTAATGTAAACATTTTTTTAGTTGGTGGTTTTGATATACATATGCATGATACTGTTAAAAATAGGGATAAAGACAAAATAATTTCTTTGTTAGGATCATATAATTTATTTCCGTGTGTGAAGGAATATACTCAAATTACAAACACCGGAAGTTCACTGATTGATAACATTTTTTTTAATTATAATGAAGAATATACATTCACAATTCATAAAAATTTAATATCGAATCACACTGCTCAAAATATGTTTTAATATATGTAAACAAAGTACCGACTTTTGTTTTAAAAGAATCTTTAGTGATTTTAATGAACAACATTTTCAAAATCAGTTGTCACGAGCAAATTGGAAAAATAGATCAATCTGATAACAAAACCAAAACAGTATGGTCAATAATTAATAGCATAGCTGGTAATTCAACAACACAGAGGGAAATTCAGATCCCAGGAAAACGTAGTACAGTGGTTTATATTGTTAATGACTATTTCTTAAACTGTTCATCACTGTTGGTGTTTCCACAAATTCTTACGAATCATCTATAGAACAAAGGAAGAGATCTATGTATTTGAGGTCTGTAAGGAGGAAGAAATTGTTTTTATTATAAAAAATTTGAAAAATAAAGAGAGTAGTGGTAATGATGAAATTTCAACATTGATCATAAAAAAATGTGTAAATGAGATTGTCACGCCATTAACGTATTCAGTAAATACTTCATTTAAATCAGGTGTGTTTCCAGATAAATTGAAATTAGCAGTGATTAGACCTTTAGACAAGAAAGGTAGCATGACACAATTGAGAATTATCGGCCAATAAGCTTGTTGACAAGTTCTTCGAAAGTATTCGAAAAATATTGGACATCAACAAGTGGATGGAATATATGTTACAATATAAAGTATTCAATAATAGTCAACATGTTCACCTTAAAGACAAAGGGATACAAACAGCCATATATCAATTTATTCAAAGTGTCTTATAAGCACTAAAACAGAACGAGGTAATATTCGGGTTGTTTCTAGATTTAACAAAAGCATATGACTCGTAAAATACGATGGGCTACTGAAAAAACTAATCTTATATGGTATAAATGGAGTAGCTCATAATTGGTTCAAATCATTCTGATCAGAAATATCACAAAGGGTAATTTTAACAAAGAAGAATATGAATATAAAGGCCGAAATTAAACCTATAAAATTTGTCATTCCACAGGGCAGCATTATTGACTAATTTATTATTGACTAATAATTTTCATTTTCTGCATAAACGATATGCCTTACTATGTTAATAGTATATTATTGTAATTGTAATGTAGTTTAATTAATTATGCTGATAATACAAATGTTCTAGTAACGGCAAATCATTTGGAGATTCTACTTAATAAATCTGTCAATATTTATGGACAAATGTTGAAGTGGTTCTTCAGGGAAGGATTAATTATAAATAGCCAAAAAACGAATTGTTTAATGTTTAAAACAACCATATCAAATGTAGAATGTCCAAATAATCTTCTATTAGATGATACAAACGTTGAAATTTGCACAGAAACTACATTTTTAGGCATGGCAATTGATGCAACATTGACATGGGAAAGTCATATACAGTAACTTTAAGAGTATTATTATAATATTTAAATCAATATGACCTAAAAACATTTTACTTTTCAAACTTTTAATCTTTGCATGATTTTTCTGTATTTCAAATAAATAAATAATTTCAAATTTTAATATTAATTTAATTATTGCAAAAAAAAATCTCATGTGTAATTCGAGCCCCGAGTGTCCGCGTAAAAGCTACGATAATTCTGTATTGACAAGAGTATGCGACGTCTCAAATCATACTAGAAATTATTCATAATCAATAATTTAATTTTGGATTAAAAAATTACTACTAATTAAACTGTTTTTATTTTCATTTACTTTATTGCCTTCAATCAGTTTTTACTTTATGAGTAATTAGAAAAATGTTAATATTCGCTGTCATACGTATAATATTATGACTGAAGTTAACTACCTCATAAGCTAACGTCTAAAGGTAGGAGGCTATCGATAGTTCTAATATAATATAATGTAAATTATAGGTTTTTATCGATAATTTCCCACCTCTAATAATTTCATCATCATCATCATCATTGGCTCCACAACCCATGGTGGGCCTTGGCCTGCTCAAGGATAAGTCTCCATTCTCTCATATTCTTTACCTTGGCTTTCCAGTTTCGTACTCCCAACATTCTCAAGTCTTCCTCCACCTGATCCTTAAATTGTGCTCTGGGTCTGCCTCTCCTTCTAACTCCATCTATTCTTTGGATATAAATATGTTTTGGCGGCTCCATCTCAATCATTCTCTCTATGTAGCCTAACCACCGCAGCCTGTTTATTTTGATAGACCTAATAATATCAGGTTTGTCATACAGGCGGTAAAGTTCGAAATTAAAGCGTTTACGCCATAATCCGCCCTCCTGTACTCCTCCATAGATATGCCGGAGAATTTTAAGTTTAAAGCTTCTTAAACGTTCTTCATCGCTCTTTTTCATCGTCCATGTTTCCGACGCGTAGGTGAGGATAGGCTTGATAAGAGTTCTTTATATCACTAGTTTCGTTCTTTTTGTAACTAGGCTTGTTGTTAAAAAATTTTTTTAATCCATAATAGGCTCTATTTGCCAGATATATCTGTCTGTTAATTTCTGCACTTACTGCATTATTCTGATTAATTTGTGAGCCCAGGTATATAAACTCTCTTACTCCTTCGAAAGTATATGTTCCGATCGTTAGATCTTCGGGTTGTGCTGCTTGTATATAATTTGATACTTTCATATACTTCGTCTTACTAGTGTTAACCTCTAGTCCCATTCTTTTTGTTGCTGCTTCAAGCACATTGAATGATTCGACCACGTTCGCCTTTCTTCTTGCAATAATGTCGATGTCATGGGCGTACGCTAGTAATTGTACGCTGCGATTAATAATAGTTCCTCTGCTTGTTATTCCAGATTCTCTTCTCTCTTCTTCTCTTCTCGCTTTCTCTAGTGCAATATTGAATAGAAGGCATAATAGGCTGTCTCCTTGTCTAAGTTCTATCTGAGACTGGAACGTTCTGGAAACTCCGTTATGAACTTTACACTCGACTCTTCAGAGGGTAGCTTTTACCAATTTTACTAAGTGTACTGGTATGCTGAATTCTATCATGGCCTTGTACAGTGCGTTTCTTACAACACTAGCTTAGGCACATCTAAAATCAACAAACAGATGATGAGATTCAATGTCATACTCATATGTTTTTTCCAGAGCTTGCCTTAGAAGGACTATTTGATCGGTCGTTGATCTTTCTTTACGAAACCCACACTGATATTTACCTATTATGTCTTTACAATATCCCGATAGTAGTTCGTAAGGAATATATGCCAATATTTTGTATGTTACGTTTAGGAGGGTTATTCCTCTGTAATCACATATTGTTTGATCTCCTTTCTTGTGGATAGGTACAATTATACCTACATTCCAGTCTTCTGGCAACTTTATTTGCTTCCAGATCAGTTCTACCAGTCTACATATACAGTGTGTCAGGTTTTTTTGCCATGCTTTAAAAGTTCTGAAGGAATGCCATCTGCCCCAGGAGTTTTGTTTTCTTTCAATTTTTGTATAGCTTTGATGACTTCTACCTCTGTTGGGATGTTATCTTTCTCTGTTTCGTCGTCAATGTCCTCGAGTTGGATTTCTGATTAGTGGAGCCCTGTCTCACCTCTTATATTTAGCCTTTCCTCGAAGTTTTCTGCCCATCTTTCTAGTATCTGGTCCTGATCACCAATGATCTCCTCTGTTCTATTTCTAACGATTGATAATCTAGGTTTGAATTCTTTCCTATTCTGGTTAATCCTCTTGTAGAACTTTCGCGTTTCTGCTTGTGCCTTATAGTTCTCTAGTTCTTTTAGTTGACTCTCTATATGCCCTTTCTTTTTTTTTAAGTATTCGTTTTTCTTTTCGTCTCAGCTGCCCATACTCTTTCTCTGTTTGTCTCGTTCTTCACTCTTGGAGTCTTCTATATGCCTGATTTTTTCTTTGCGTTGCTTGTGCGCATTCCTCATCGTACCAGTCTGATCTTAATTTTTTACATTTTTGCTTTCCAATAACTTCAGTTGTCACTTCTTCCAATATGGCTCCACACTGCCTCTAATAGTTGTTAATATCTTCAACTATAACATAATAGTTTCATCTCCTTTTTATTTCATAACGTATTATGTTTTCTATCTTTTGCATTATTTTGCTGATTCTTAAGGCACTTATCACTGTATATACCCCATTTACAGATTGACTGACTGAAAAAGGTGCCAAATATGCTTGCCCGAAATTATTTAATAAATTGTCCCATGACATTAGATGCCAAAATTAACTCAGTATAAAAAAGCTGTGCATAAATTACTGTTGCAGATTCAACCATACAAGCTAATTGACTTACATTAAAATGAATTCATATGTGTAGTAAATTTTTTTTGATTTGACGTGTATTTCGCTCTGCGTATATGTATATGTCTTTGTATATACGAGCCCCTTCCCATATCAGTTGGCCCACCTATGGAATTTGCAGTTTAAGTCGATTGCCATAAACAAATTATAATCTGCATGTTTTTATAAGTTTCCATATTAATTAATATGGCATTTTTATTAATATTTATTGAAAACACTAGCCCAATGGTTTTTTTTATTTATTTTTAACAATAAAAAAATTCACTAAACCCTGGCTATGCATTCACTTATATCAACATACGTTGATTTTTTCATAATTACGTTAAATCCAAAGGTAGCTATGGAAAAATGGCATCAAAACAAGAATATTGTCAGTTAATGTCAAATGTATTTTGAAGTATTGTAAAGTTTTTGCCGTTTGTGGATAGGTCGAGGTTTGTTCAATTTGTTCAATCATTATTAGATTTTTTAATTCTGGAAAATCCAATTCAGAAATCACGAATATGTTGCAATTGTCACGCTATACTGTAAGAAATATAGTCAGAAGATACAAAACTACAGATTCGGTCGTCACAAAACCTAGAAATGTAAGAAAATAACACTAAAATAACCATCGAAGTAGAAGCAAATAGGAGGACATTAAGACGCATTATAGTGAAAAATCGACGAGCAAATTATATAAAGTTAATCGTTTTATGGAGTGACGTTATTGGAAGACACGTTTCTAGATCAACATGTCACCGAGAGGCTCACAAATTAGGATTTGGTACTTACAAAGTAAGTTTTATAGTTGAAAAAATTAGTACGAATTATTTTTAATCAATTTCATTTTATTTTAGGCTAAGAAAAAGCCAGTTTTAACATTACAGCAAAAGAAAAATAGACTTAGATGGTCAAAAGAGCATAAAGATTGGACTCAGTCGCAATGGGATTTAATACAATGGAGTGATGAGTCCAGATTAGAAGTGTGTGTTGGAGACAGTAGGAGTCACGTCATTCGCAGAAAAAATGAAGCTTTCCATTCCGACTGTCTGAAGAGAAAAGTCAAACTTCCTGTTTACATTTTAGTTACATTTTATTGATAGGATTATAAACATGGACAAATGTTTGAATATTTTAGAAGAATCTCTCTTACCGATTATGTAACTCCATAACATCAGCGGAAGATTTTGTCTTCCAACAGGACGGCGCAGGTTGTCATACCTCAAAAAAGAGTTTAAAATGGATTGAAGACCATGGCATATCACTTCTCGAATGGGTTTCTAACAGTCCCTACTTGTCCCCAATAGAGACTTTGTGGAGCGAAATGAAAAAAGCTTTGAGAAAACATCCTCCCAGGTCCTACAACAAATTGAAGGAAAAATTGCAAGAAATATGGGATTCGTTTACATTAAAATTTTGTCAGAGCTTGGTAAAAACTATGCCTCGAAGAATTCTGGATGTCATTAAAAATAAAGGGAATGTAACTCAGTGATAAACTTTCACATTTTTTTTGTTAATATTACATATTCTATGAGTTTTTTCAAATGTATGTTTTATGTTTAATGTTATGTTTTTTCAAATGTATTATTATTCTCTTTAATCAATAGTTTTCATTACGTTTGTTCTCTAAAATTTAATTTTCAAATCAATCTAACGTTGGGCCAATTGATATGGGAAGGGGCTCATTCGTAAATATATCTTGCATAAAATATTTTACAGAGGATATATACAGAAACTTTTTGAACTTTGCTATTCATGAAAATAGCAACATTTTAGGTACTTGCTGAAAAAGTTACTAATGTGTCTTTAACAAAAAAATTTTGTATTGAATACGAAAGTTGTCAATTCGGATGTTTATTAAACTGAAGAATAGTAAGAACTAATGATATTTTATTTAAATCATCTAAGCGTAGTAGTCACTCCCAGTCTAATTCCGAACTGAGCATCGAGCTAGTGGTTGAAAGGCGTCGCGATGCCATGTACTCAGTTCACTACGTTATTCTAGCGGCGTCGCACGCGTACGAACACGTGATGCCTTCATGCTGATGACGTTTCTATTGAAAATGACAAACGACGTGCTTACTTGTTTTCATTGTGGATATATTTCATTGAAAGTGACAATGTTTTATTAGGATATTTATAAAATGAAAGAACTGAAAATGATCGCTCCGACGCCGACTTTCAAGGCGACTTCTTTGCCGTCTAGTCCAAGTAGGTATTGGATAACGATTGCTCTTTTATGTAATTATAAAGTAAACACATCAACTATTTTGTGGTTCATAAACAAAAACTCTTAAAATAAAAAAGAAAGTATTTAACCAGTTTTATATAACTAAAATGTTCGTGCATTATTCAAACTAATTTTTTAGTTAAGAAGAAATGTAATCCTAAATAAATTTGTTTCATTCAGAATAATACATCAACTATTCTTTTTATTCTTAACATATTATTAAATTCTGCACCTACTTATCGTTATTTAGGTACATTTGGTTAAAACAAATTACAACAGAGTATCGAAGTACCTGACATAATTCTTGCACGTAACGAAAGCTTGTGCCAAACTGCAGTCTAACGATTTATTCACTTCTTCTTCTTATTCAATTTCCTGAAACCGTTCTCTACCGGCTGCTGCGCGAAATAATTCTGTTACTGTGGTACCACACCATTGTCTAATATTGCGAATCCATGAAAGTTTCTTTCGACCAATCCATCTCTTTCCCTTCACTTTTCCTTGTATTATAAGGCGAAGTAGATGGTATTTGGGTCATCTAATTATATGGCCGATTTATACTGTTTTTCTTTCTTTATGATGTTTATGTATATATGTATGTATGATGTATGTACAGCGTTAACAGGTCTTTTAGGCCCATTTCTGGATGAATAATTTCTATCGTTTTCTGTTCTTAGCTATCAGATTCCAATCTCTGATTCCTATCTCTCTGACATCTTCCGTCACTACATCTCTCCGTTTCTTTCTTGGTCTTCCTTTCTTTTTTTTGCCCTCACGTAGTCTCCAAGCGATATTCTCAACTAGTCTATTACCTTGCATTCTTTCTAGATATCCGAGTCATTCTAGTCTACGTTTTTTCACCACTTTTGTTATTGTAGGGTTAGCATACAAACGGGACACTTCTGCATTCGTTCGTCTTCTCCATTCTCCCTCTACTACTTTTCCACCAAACATTCTGCGAAGTATCTTTCTTTCCCATGTTTCCAATCTGTTCTATATGGTTTTGTTTATAGCCCAGGTCTCGGCAGCGTATAGCATTGTAGATCTAATTACCTATAGTTTTATATACTTTTACTTTTGTATTACGAGATATATCTTTGGCCTTAATTATTTTGCTCATGAAGTGTTATTTTGCTTCAAGCAAAATAACACTTCAACGGTCGCTTCAAGCGTTATTTCTAAGAGAACGGTTCATTCTACACAAAAAATACTTATAAAAGTTTTTGTTTAAAATTATCTCAGCTACATTTTTTATTTAAAACATTTTTCTACGGTGTTCAGATTTTTGGTAAATCGATTTTTTTGCGTTTTTGCCCCACTGCAAGTGGGGTTTTGGGAGGAAGCCCGGGAGTAAAAGTGGTAAACTTTTTTGCATCTTTTTGGGGTCCGAAAATTAATATTCTCGACAAAATTCACCTTGTTCGTATGATTTTTAGAGGTTCAATGGCATTTTCGTCTCTGGCCACTGGAGTAAATTGTTTTAATTAGATACTTTATTAATATTCCAAAGTTAATCCTATTAGTACAGATTTAACAATTTAAAAGAAGGAACAACCATTTGATTATTTCTTCAAGAAAATACCTCTTAATGAAATTTCTTTATTGCCCGAATTACTAAGTGCTCATTATAAATGAATTAAAGAATTACACAAAACAAACGTTAGTTCCTAAGTATATAATATATTACTATTTTATTTTCGTGTGACTAGACTAATCCATTTAAAAAATTTCTCTTACTTTTCGGTTGTCTGTTACCTAAATCCCAAAATCACATTCATGCATTATAAATTACGTCAAAAACATGAGGAAACGAAAACGTAAATAAGCTTCGGTTTTCATTCGCATTCCACGGGCTTGTGGAAACGGTTATATTAGTAAATTGGGTGATGTTGAAAGACTTTCAGCAGATACTTTTTCGTTTTATGAAAGTTGAGATAATTAACCTTGGGTTTGTACACAAATGCATCCCGTCTGACTTTTTTAAGAACGTAATCGTAGGAGAGAGCAGTTTGAAACTAAACTAATATAGGTAGCAAACTAGTCAGAAGTTTGGTAATAAAACTTTTCTGTAATTTCCGAAGGTAGAGAAATGTTATGTCAACAAAGTAGAGACATATTACATTACTTATACGCGCATTTAGCAATAAAACCCCAATAAAACATATTCAGCGTTTCTGTTAACCCCTCTTTTTTTTGCTTTCTGGTTTATGTTTTACTGGCAAAGACACGATAAAGATTTGTTACATTGTATCTTTGATTGTACGTTTCCTTTTCTCACCTATGTATTAATGAATTCTACAAATCGAAGTTGTCTACTTGTAATTGCTATTTTTATTGGGAATAAGCCACCATTTAAGTTTAAGATAAGTTTATTTTTGACGTTTCAATTTTTACTTCGAAGTGGATTTAATGATTCTCTTTTTAATATTGATGTGATTTAGATATCTGGTTAGCCATATTAAAAAGGAAAGTCAATAAAAGGAAAATATAATTATTAGTAGGAGGTACAAGAACTTCGGAGTCATGGAAAGTACTGAGAGGATTGAAACAAAACTCAAAAGAAAAAATTAAATTGGGAAATATACAGGACAAAGAATGGAAGGACTACTACAAGGAACTATTAACAGAACAAAGACCACAATTCATTGGAAAAGAAAACAGGCGAAGACGAAGCAGATTCCCACAACACGAAATAGAAATAACAGATAGGGAAATGAGAACGGCCATAAAAGCAATCAAAAATAAGAAAGAACCGGGACTAGGAGGCATCTCATCTGAGCTCATAAAATATGGATCAAAAAAATTACACCGGATGATACAATGGATATTTCAGAAAGCCATAAATGGAGAACAGCTCCCAAAGGAATGGACGGAGGCATATATGACATCTATATTTAAGAAAGGAGATAGAAAACGATGCGAAAACTACAGAGGAGTAAGCGTAATATCATCAATAGGAAGATTATATGGGAAGATACTGCGAGAAAAGATAGAGCAAGCGATAAAAGGCAAAATCGGGGAGGATCAGGCAGGCTTCACGGCAGGAAGATCATGCATAGACCACATATACACACTGGAACAACTGTTGGAAAAGAAAAAAGCAAAAAATAGAGATATACACTTGGCATTTGTGGACCTGAGAAAGGCGTATGACTCTGTACCAAGGTCAGAACTATGGGAGGCAATGTACAAATTAGAAATACAGACGGAGCTCATAGAAGCTACAAAAGCTCTGTATAAAGAAAATAAAGTGTCCATTAAAATGGGAACAAGAATCATAGGAGACTTCACCACAACAAAAGGGCTCCTGCAGGGTTGTTCCACATCTCCAACCCTATTCAAAATATACTTAGAAAAAGCCTTGACTACATGGAAAAGAAAATGCGAAGGCATGGGAGTACCGGTACGGAACGAATACCTATATACGTTAAGCTTTGCAGATGATCAGGTAGTGATTGCACAAGACCAAGACGACATCAGCTACATGATGAAGAAACTACAAGAAGAATATACCAAGGCTGGCCTAGATATTAACCTCGCGAAAACAGAGTACCTATCTACAAGTGAAGAAGACATAGAAGATCTACAGATTGATGACAACGTAACAATCAAAGGAAAGGATAAATTCAAATACCTGGGGTTTATAATCACGAAAAAGGCAACAACAGAGGAAGAAATTACACAAAGATTAGGACAAACAAGAACAGCAATCCGACAACTTAACTCAGTATGGTGGGATAGACACCTAAATATGAAGACAAAAACACAGATTTATAAAACATTAGTGCGAAGTATTATGACATATGGGGCTGAAAATTGGATCATAAACAAGAAAAACAGCAGTAAGATAGTAGCAACAGAGATGGAATGCCTGCGAAGATGCTGCAGAGTAACAAGAATGGATAGGAGAAGTAATGACGAAATAAAGCAAAGAACATCAATAGAAACAGACATACTAACATATATAGAACAAAAAAGATTAAAGTGGTATGGACATGTAAGAAGAACTAGCGACAGCAGATGGATAAAGAGAATAACCGAATGGAGCCCCATAGGAAGAAGGAAAAGAGGACGACCCCGAAAATCCTGGAGGAACGAAGTAGACGACGCCATGAGTAAGAGAGGCCTAAACGATGGAGAATGGAACAACAGAGAGAGATGGAAACGGTTGAGCGAGGGAAGGCAGTGAATACTCTAGAATCCCTATATATATATATATATATATATATATATATATATATATATATATATATATATATATATATATAATTATTAGTAAGTCAGTAACATATCGGGGATACATCAATCATGTTTTTAAATAACATACATATAAAATCAGAGTTTGGTGTTTATTGAGAGTAAACTAAATATAAGACCAAATACTTACTACGTCGGGATAGTATTATTAGGTTTTTTTCCTGTTTTTTTTCCTCATGATTTACTATGGAATCACTACAGGAGAATTTTACTGTCATCGTTGCATGTGGTTACCTTTTTGGGTCTCGGACAATTGCCCGAAAATAGTTTCCCGAAAGACAATTCCCCGAAAGCAATTCCGCGAATGGACAATTCCCCGAATGGACAATTCCCTGAATGGACAATTGACCGAATAGAGAAATGGTAGATAAGCAATTGACCGAAAAATATATTTAAATAGTAATTGCTTTATATATATATATATATATATATATATATATATATATATATATATATATATATATATAGTAATACGGTAACTTACGTGCTATTTAAATAGCTATTACTGCTTAGATTGTGCGACCTAGTTATCTCATTAATTGATTTATTATTATAATGTATATTTTTTATTTCATGTCCCTTCACACTTTACTCAGGCTTAGGACTGGCAGCATACCGCTGGCGTGTTTAGCACTTGGAATAAACATCCAATTTGTAATTTTTTTGAGATTTTTTATTTTTTGTATTTTTTTACAGTTTATTTTATTTTTTATTTTTTTAAATTTGTTTTACAGTTTAATTTAAATTTTATTAAATTTTTTAAATTTATTTATGCATATGATCTTTATATGCATTTCCTATATACTAATACGATAAATTATGAGCTATTCCCTGCAAGAATTCGTAAGTGTTCGCAGGATCGTAACTGTTTACCAGACTTGCAATCCGCTCTGCACAATCTCTGTATTTTTTACGTGTAGGAGGACCTGCCAAGCCTCCTATATACTGTTCAATTTGAAGTTCATGTAAGCTCTGCTCCAGCTGAATGCCTTTAATAAATCTCCAAATGTTTGGATGATCTGCGGAAATCTGTTGTTCAAACCCTCGATGCCATCCTTCTATGGAATTGTTTGTTTTTGGTAAACTTTCTTGGACCCCATCATCACAATTTCACAGATCATGTGAAAATAAGTGCAAACGACGTTGTCTACCTCTTTTTGGACGCTCGATCCAGGTATTTTCAAGATAATCAATTACTGACTGGGCTTCTGCTGGCAACACATCTTGTTCGCAAATCGTTTCAAATACCTCCACTACGTCTGCAGTAGGAACGAATGCTAAGGCCGCTAATAATCGGAGCTTTAAAGCAAAATCTGAATCAGTTTCATATCTTTTTTTTAAACCGTCTGACTGGATTCTTCTAAAGAGACATTGAGTGAATTGGAAAAAACACCCATGATGTCTTGAGTCGGGATATTTTTGTCTTATAGCACTTATCATACCGCTTTCAAAATCTGTTAATATGGTTGCAGGTGAAGCTCCAAGCAAAAGTTCTTTTAGTTTTGAAAGTAGCCAAACATAAGTTTCTTTTATCTTGCTAGGTAGTAGTGCGTATACTAAAGGAATCGCAGTATTCTTCTCTAATTCGTGAATTGTATATAGTTGATAAAAAAGGTGAGGTACAATTTTGAAAGTTCCGTCGGCAAACTAGTGTTGTGACCTTGCCAGAAGAAAAAGATTTTGTCTTGTTAAAAAAATTAACAAGCGATCATCATGTCGGTCTGAATCAAATAGTAAAAATTGTTCTCCATGTTGTGTTAGTTTATACTCTTCTTGAAAAACATTGTCTCTTCTGTGACGAGGTAAAGCCGGAGCAGCTTGCTGATTACTTCATACACGCCTTATTGTTCTTTTAATGCTGCTCACTTTTGAAAGCGTGGCAGCTATAGCTTGACTAAGCTGAATAGATGCAGTGGATATTATATGATGTGGCCCATTTTGGGTTTGTGTAGCGTTTTCACGTATTCCATTGAAACATTTTGTTTTTTCCACTTGCCTTGCATCCGCTATATGGTTGTGTGTCCCACTTCTTTTTACTACTGCATCTTCTAAGGTTATAACACGAGCTTTACACTTGAATGTCTTGTAGTAATCACATTTCCAATAAATGTTTGGTTTTTGTTTATCTTTCTGGTAAAAATAACCGTTGATCACCCATTTACTCTTACCCTTTTCATCAAGTACACACTCCAAAGCCATTTTGCGTCGTGACCCTAGCTCAGAGTTTTGACAATAACGCAATAGAAAACTTTCGTTCAAGTATTTATATGAAATTTAGTTGTTTTGGTTAGTATTAAGACTAATCTCTGTTAATGGGGTGTACTTATAAAGAATTTAAAAGTGGGATTTTCCAACTTCAGGTAATCAGGTAAAATAGAATTTATTTTAAGGTATTGTTATCAAAAAGAACAGAAAATAAATATTAGAATATTTAGAAAGCTAATTAGCAGTTTAATCACTTTGTTAAAGAAAACATTAAAATGCAATTGGCAAGGGATTATTGCCCTCAACTCTTGCGGGGAATAGCACATAATTTATCGTATTAGTATATAGGAAATACATATAAAGATCAAATTATAATAATAAATTAATTAACGATATAGCTAGGCAGAACACAATCTAAGCAGTAATAACTATTTAAATAGCACGGAAGTTACCGTATTATTATATAGGAAATACATGTAAATCAATAATTATTTAAATATATTTTTCGGTCAATTCTCTTTTCGGGCAATTGTTTTTCTGCCAATTGTCTATTCGGGCAATTGTCCATTCGGTCCATTCATGTTTCGGGGAATTGTACATTCGGGGAATTGTCCATTCGGGGAATTGCTTTCGGGGATTTGTCTGTCGGGAAACTGTTTTCGGGCAGTTGTCCTAGATCCGTCTTTTTAAAGCCAAAATAAATGCTATGATTTTTCTGACGAAAATTCTTGAGCTAAAGTTGGTTTCATGTAATCGAATAAACTATCTTACAATAAAGTCGTCCCAGGAACGGAAGTCAGCAATATTGACAATATCACTTTAAAGTCGTTTACTTTAAAATGTATAATATATGTCTGAATTTTCAATATGAGTGAGTCAGATAAAATTAAATGATTAGAAGAATTTTTCACCAAGTAACAAAAAACAAAATTTGTTTAATTTATTAATGTTTTTTTACTTTGAAAACGATTTGCGAAGTGGAAATTGAAACGTCAAAAATAAACTTATTTTTACTTAAATTGTGGCTTACTCCCAATAAAAATAGTAATTGCATTAAGATGCCACAGGGAAATAGCTTCAGAACAATATTTCTACTTGTGTCGATTTGGCATGTTGCATATTCAGGATTTATTCATAGTTGTAACATTCTTCCTATAAACCTTTATTTAAGTTTATGGCATTTTTTCATGTTGTGCAATCACTCTTCCTACATTTTCCCTCTATATTTTCGTAGGTTATAAAGCCAGGATATTCTTCTTCCTGGACCCCTTTTTCCATACACCTTACCTTGAAGTATGGTCTGAAGTAAGTCGTATTGTTCTTCATTACGTATTATATGCTCAGTCACAAAAAGGGAATCGAAATATGGACCAGTTTTGTCCTGGTATAATACCAAATTACAGTTTATAAGTAAAACAAGAAAAAGCAGTTGCTGTTAGCAAATTGATAGAAAAACGTTATGATTTGAACTGGAAGAGTATTAAAGAATTAAGCCATTTTAACTACGTTTTATAACAAGACAACTTTGGAAAACATCCACCTTCAGACAAAGTTCATAAATAATTAGTTTACTTTTAACAACAATGCTAGTAAAATAAACAGGTTCACCTGTTTTTCTGTTTATTGACACGATATAAATAAATATAAATAGTCACAAAAAGAAATTGAATTATGAACCAATTTTGTCCTGGTATAATAACAAAGTAAGCATGGCAAGGATATATAGTATTTGTTTGATTTAGTGACATTATTATTATTATTGCTAGGTATGGTTTGGTGTTGGATAGGTACCGGAGATGTATTTCTTAGTTCGTTATGATAGCATCCTTTTTTGCCCTCGAGAATACCAAAGTGGTGAATTCATTCTTTAAATATTATATTTAGCACCTGAATATCCAGTGAACGAATTTTAATTGGAAATGATTTTATTTGAAATTAATTAAATAAAATACTTCACGTTCCAGTATAATCTCATAAATCGTTCGAAACAAATGGCAGTTATATTTCATAAATAATAAAGTCACGGCCAAGTAAATTGAGTTTCAAAAATAGAGCTGCAATACCAGCTTATTCAATTATTCAGATGCGGATCGTAAATTACTTTGGGAAAATTGTTAATTTTAGAACAGAGCAAGAAAAAAAAAACATAAACCATAAATATTTGTTTGTTCTATCGTTAAATTTCTCGATATTTAAGTAGGTATTGTATACATTTCCGTAATTTTAATCGAGGTAAAATCAGTCGTCTTGTTACTAACAGATTTTAAACCTTAAATATTTTGTTTCTCAAAAGATATTAGCGAATAAAATAATCACAGAGTTATTATTAATAAAATAAAGTAAAAAGGTGCAAATTTTTAGGTAAAATAGTTATTCTGAAACACTTGCTTTTTGTGTTTTGCTTGTGTAGACAAAATTAGTCCTATACACAATAGGACAAACAAGAAGAATGTCTTAAATGAGAGATAGTGTATACACATAGGACGCTAAATACAAATTGGAGCTCTAAGCTACAATTAAAAAAATATCTCAAACACAGTTCAAAAAGCTATCCAAAGGTACGAATTTTTTTTTTTTTTTTTCGAATTAACGTATCTCGACCTCTTTGGTCATTGACACGCAAGCAAAGATTTACAATAGAATTATGATACAGAGTTTTCAATAGTAAAGAATAACAATATTATGTAAATTATATTTTGTTAAACAATTTAAAAAGTCCATTAGGCTCTTGGGTCGGCTTGAACAGTTGAGAAGTTACTTTAAACTGTGTTTTATATTGTTGACAATGCGAGTGGCTTGGTAGTGTTGACATTCTGTGATGATGTGCTTGACGGTAATAGGAATATCGTTGCAGTGGAAGCACAACTGTTGATCTGTAGACGACATAAGATGACCGTGTGTTAAACGTGTGTATCCTATTCTTAATCTTCGTATTCCTATCTTCCCTTTTCTGTTCAGTAGGGATAAATAACTGTTAACATTAGATTGTATTTCTCTGAGCTTTCTGAGCTGAGTTTTTGGTGATCCAAAGTTCCTGCCACTTGTCTTGGATATTCCTTTTGAATTTTGCTTTTATATCTTCTTGGAGTTGTATGTTGTAGACGGTAAGTTAAATGTAGATGCTTCTTTTGCAGCGCTGTCAGCCATCTTATTTCCTTGGATGCCAATATGAGAAAGCACCTATAATATTCTTATTGATGTCCCTCGGAAAGTGTCTCTCAAAGCTTTGAAATATGGTGCTACCGCCGTATACTAAAAATACGTTAGGTGGATAAAATTACAAATGAAGAGGTAATAAGCAGAATACATAACGATCCAGAAGTTATACTGAATATAAAAAAAAAGAAAACTTGAATACTTAGGCCACCTGATGAGAGGACAAAAGTACACATTCCTACAAAATATAGTGCAAGGAAAAATCCAAGGACGCAGAAATCCAGGCCGTAGAAGAATGTTCTGGATGAGAAATTTAAGAGAGTGGTTTGGCTGTACCACTAATGAATTATTCAAAACAGCACTAAATAAAATTAGAGTCGCCCTAATGATATCCAATCTCCGATAGGAGAAGCACTCAAAGAAGAAGAATGGAAGTGTGGAGATGGATCGATTCTAGTATTTTTTAAATAGGTGATATTGATTGTAAATATCTGTTAACGAATGGAGTGCGGATAAGGAATCGGTAGACAGAGCTACACTTTGATGATTGTCAAAAGGGAACTCGAGAGCTTTTGAAATACTAAAGAGTTCTCCAGAAAACACGCTACGTTCGGTGGATATTTAGTATTATCCTAATAAGTTTCGGGATGTATAGGTATAAAGCACCTTATCATATTGGGATGTATTCACAATATACTTAAGAGCTTGGCGAAAAATGATATTATTTGTTTGTTGCTTATTAATTTTACAGAGGGAAGTAAGTGTTTATAAAAGGAGGTGTTCTAGATTATGGCGGGGACTCTGATTTTATAGATGTAAGTAGGATCTGTGGGATTGAACGAGATACATCTGCGCGAGATTATGAGTCCAGGTCTTGGCGAAGTCAAAAGATTAAATACAGGGTTAGTCGGATTCGATTAAATTCTGCTAGCATAAGATAGGAGTAATTGATGCCTCCGAAGGTAAAGTTGGAGTTAATGAAATTCGCAATAGAGACTTTCAGCGGGACTGGATCGAAAAGCTTCTAATCAAATTCGGAGAGAAGTGTTGTGAACAAAGTTTGTAATAAATTATTGGATGCAAACAAGTAAACTATACAACCATAGTCTAATTTGGATTGGAATATAGCTCGATATATTTTGAGTAGTACAGTTTCATCGACACCCCATTGATGGTAGGACATTGTCTTCAGAAATTCAGTCTGCTTGGTAAGTTTGTTATCGACAGTTAGTCCTAAAATCTTGTAATGATCAATTCACTCTAAATTTACACCGTTTAGTGTTATTTAGGGTATTTCTGCGGTGTTGTACCTCCTTGTGAATTTAATTATTTTGGATTTATTGAAAGAGAACCTGAAGCCAGTTTTCTCGGACCATGTAGTAAGGGAGTCGACAGAATTTTGTAATAAAGATGAGGTTGCAGCTGTGGATTTTCCTCGGCAGTATACAATAAGGTCATCTGCGTATAGGGCAAATTTAACAGGGATTTTATATGAGAGCAAATATCATTGATAGCTATTAGAAAGAGGGTAGTACTTAAAGTAGAATTTTTGGGTACACCATTTTCAGTGACATAGTTGTCGGATAATACTCCGTTAACTGTGATTCTGAAGTTTCTATTATTTAAAAAGTTGTTTATAAAGCATAATATGTTGCCCGTAAGATTATTTTCTACCAGTTTTTTAAGGATAACCGACTTACATGTCGTATTGAAAGCACTTTCTATATCAAAAATTACTGCGATTACGTCCTGCTTGGAGGCCATAGCGTTTGCTGTATTTGTTTGCAGGATCACTAAATTATCAGTGGTGCTTCTATTAGGTCTAAAACTTGATTGAGCAGGGTTAAGGATATTGTTTTTT
Organism: Diabrotica undecimpunctata; assembly: GCF_040954645.1. Taxonomy (NCBI): domain Eukaryota; kingdom Metazoa; phylum Arthropoda; class Insecta; order Coleoptera; family Chrysomelidae; genus Diabrotica; species Diabrotica undecimpunctata. Next base: position 110,918,572 of record NC_092809.1, read on the forward strand.
TCTAGAAACCAGATTAATCGCTTGTTGATTATTTTTCTCCAATAATTTGCAAAGGGTAGATGTTAGAGAGATTGGCCTAAACGAGTTTTTACAGTTGGGAACGGAGCTGCCTTTTTTATAGGAAATATAATGATTTTCTCCATTTGGAAGAAAATTCTTGTCGGGACCAGATTAGGTTGTACAACTGAAGCTATTTATTTATAGTTTTTTCTAAGGCCAGCAGCTGAGTTTTTTGTAGTGTATAGGGCTAGAGTCAATTCTTGTTGAGAAAAGGGTAGGTTTATTGGGTTGGAAATATGGTCACTTTTACCACTTGGGATGTTAAAAGAGTATAAAAGAGACTTATTTTGGTTTAGTGTTTTGGATTAAAAGTGATTAAAAGCGCAAAAATCTTGGCGATACTTTGACCTTGAGACACTATTTTGTTGTCATGAATTAAGGCGTCGATTTTGTAGGCGGTGCTTTGACCTTTCATATGTTTAAAATTGTTCCAAACTTGGCTTGGAGTGTGTCAGAGAAAATATAATTGATATAAAGGTTCCATGAAGTCTTTTTGCTTTCCCTTATAACAGGTTTTGATTTAGTTTTCGCTAATTTAAACTTGATTAGATTTTCATTAGTTCTTGTTCATCTATATTTATTCAGAGCTTTCCCACATACCCGAACTGCTACAGTACAGGAGTCATTCCACCAAGGAACTAATTTTCGTGTAGGTTTAACAGAATATTTTACTATATATTTTTGATCGAAGGAAAAATTTATTGCATGAGAGAGAAATACAAATAACATAAAAAAAACTAGAACATAAACAAAATCCTAGAACTTAAATACTACTTACTATAGTTAATACAAGTCTTTGGAATGTATGTGTGCATTATTGTCCATCCATGTTACTATCAGGCAGATCTTTATGGTAGAGATATGGAGATGTAGCAACACTGGGTGTCCAAGGGTTCCAAAAAACTATGCAAAAACTTAACACAAAATTAATTGTTATGGATACTAAAGACTTTTAATTCCTTATTTATAACAGAAGGACAAATCTTTGACAGACAAAAATTTTGCTTCTGACCCATCTTAAGTTTTTGTAGGCCGATGTCTGGTAACTAGCTATGTCTGTTATGCACATAGACTAGAACTGTTGTTATTTATATTTACACATTTCGCAACGTTGTCAAATTATTTTAGAAGTGGAGTGAAAACTTTGTTTACTAAATTTAAAATATTTTTATTAAATAGTTTTAGATGTTCGAATAAATTTATTCGAACATACTCTTCGATAAGGAAGCCCAAGGCTAAACATCTGAAAAGAGAAGAGAGCAAATGATCAGGAGTCTGCAACAAAGATATACACAAGAAGTGAAAGACATACCAAAGTGATACCAAGAATGGGATTGTCACAGTTATAGCCCAAGCTGTAGAGAAAAAACGTGAATTAATTAGTGAATTTTTGAAACCATCACAGCGATATGAAGGACAATGCCTGGAGTAACCTCCAAGTGTTTGTAACTCCAAACTCTTAATAATAATTTTTTATGACACTTGTATTTATTTTCAAAAAACAGTATTTTTTAAGTCCAGACTTAAACCCTATGAAGGATTTGTGAAATAATATGGGAAAGAAAGTAAGAGCTCTACACCCAGCACCAGTAGACTTAAAGGAGCTGACAATAGGGCAAAAAAAGGGAGACACAACAGTTCGCAAAGTGAGTTCTCTTCTAAATGCAGTAAGAGTAACAATAGAAGTAAAAAGGAAAAAAGAAAATAAATATGACAAAAATGATGATAATGATTTATATTTGTTAAATCGTTAATAATAATCAAGATAGTAAATACTCTTCGAAAGAGTCCTTAGATTTCATTTTTATTCTTGTCTGCCTTTTATTAAACAAAAAATTGATCACATTAAAGAAAATGTATTAGATCAAGATGTTAAAACTGTAAAAACAATATTTTAATGAGTTATTTTAAAGAGAATAAAAAATATATTTAAAACAAGTAGACAACTGTTTAAAAGTATTTACAGGCATTCAAACTTTACATTAATTTTTATATATCTACCACTATTTAAATAATACGTTGGGTTATTGGCTTAGAAAAAGTAAATTATGAAATAAATAATAAGGATTTGGCACAGAATCACACAGTATTAGTTGGCTGTGAGAAAATTCACAAATAGATTCGCAAATATAGGAGGATGTTGAATTGGTGTATTGCGGATATAGTTGTTATGTAAAACTGTAAAACATGTGACTTACCAGTGATCTGATGTTATAACTAAGTAAAAATATAAAAATATAAAAATATAACTTTGAATTAAAAGGAGGGCGCTAGAGGGTTTTCTAGAGTTCGCCTCAAAAAAAGGTGTTCTATGGCGGACACTAATTCCAACGGGATTACTTGAAGAAAGAGTCCTTGCACTTTCAATTAATTTTGACATGCAAAAATTGGTAAAAAAATCGTTTTTTTTTCATCTTTTGTTTCAAATGTCCGCCGTAATCTTTTTTAATTTTAATTTTCGGTTGAAAGTGGTTGATTGTCTTAAAAGGGCACTTTCTTTAGGTAATCCTGTTAAAATTTTTTGTTTAAGAAATACCACTCCTGAGAATAGTGTTCGTCTTTGGACATTTTTTTTGAGATGGTAACTTAAGCGTTTGTTGTCAAAGAAATTTTGGTCCCTAATAAAACATTTTTGCTTCATCAAAAAATTATTTTTATATTATAAAATAAATCACTAGTGTAGGGTATTATCTATCAGCCTTTTCCGTTGACAATTTGGTGCCAATTTGCTTCAAGGTTATATTTAATACAGTGTCTGCAGAATGTAAAGTCTTGGATGTATTTCAAGTATATTCAAATTTGGATATACCAGCAACTTAGCAAGTATTTTCCAATTTTACTGCATGCAAAACCATTCGTATAATTTTCACTCTAAGCAAAATAGATACTTATGCAGACCTTGATGAACATTTGATGTCGACAAATAATTTCGAGTATTCGTAATATTCCGTCCCACTTCTTTTAACACGCCATGTATATACATATTATATTCATTTTATTTGCCTTTGATACAGTAAAATCCAATATTATTACTGAACATAAAATACAGGAAATTATAAAATACAGGAAAACATAAAATATTTTTACTTTTCAAGCGATCGGAATTAAATATTAACGCCCCACTGTTTGAGACCCACTGATCATATCTTAATTGCATATCGGCTGTCTTATCGGGTAAAAGGACTTTATTACTTTCATGCAATCATGAATGCAGCGATGTATAATGGAGCTAGGATTTCAAATTCAAAGATTAGGCAACGTTGAAATAGTGGCAGCATAAAATTAAGCATAATAATACCTAATCAATAATTTAACGGAATCTTGTCGGATAATTGATTGATTTGACATATCTACTTAATATATATTGTCTTAAAATTATTTATTTATAAATAAATTTCATACAAAAAGTGATAACATTAATATAATTTCTTTGAACATAACATTTTATATACCTAACCTAATTTTTGGAGATTTTTTTGTAGACTATATAATAGTTATGAACAGTTGCCAACATGAAAATTATTTAACTCTCCGCTTTTGTACCCAGAAATTATAGGTAATTACCTGGAGACCCGAATGAGTTTAACTCAGTAATATTAGACATGGTTTACGAAATTAGATTTTATATATTTAGCGAATACATATGCCCAATATTTGCGAAATTTGAAAACGGAAACACGAGTAATCAGTTAATTACAACAGAAAAGAGCATGTACGTTACTCATTAGTAAGAGTTTATTATTACATTAAAATATTTATATTCTGTGTAATTATTCTGAAATAATGAAAAAATGCAAACATTTTAAAAAAATTTAAATTAAAAAAAAAAACAAAACAAACATCCCTTTCTAATAAAAAGTATTGCCACCTCTAATCCTAACAATTTTCTTCTGACGCCTCGTTGGTGTACTTAAAATCAACCATCTCATTTGGTTCTGGTTAATTTGGTTCCACAAATCCATTAGCCTTATTGTCAGCTCCTTCAAGTCTACTGGTCTACTTCGTCCCAGGAAGTTTGGTATACTGAGAGGCTTTATGCTAGGTAAATTCTCATATTTTATCTAATATGTTTCTAGATAACATGCTTTGGTGTTCCGTAGAGAGCATGATGCATGAGCAGATGCTCTTTATCAGACGACAGTGAGCTATAGGTAGTCTTGTTAAAATACGTGATTCCTTTGTGGTTTAAACTAATTCAATCTTGAAATAATTTATGGTAACATGGCCCTAGAAGCCCTATTTTTGATTGGTATGTAAGCCCTACTATGTATTTATTTTTTGCGATCTAGTTTTCGTTCGATTTGTTCTAACATTAAGTTATTTTTAATTCTACAAATAGTTTGGGTTCCATTTAGTGTTTTTGGCTCACTTTTGATTAATTCTTTGGTAATTCATTTTGGCAACAATTGTTACTACCCCTAGACTTTCCTTAACATATGTATATATATATATATATATATATATATATATATATATATATATATATATATATATATATATTTCAAGGTTGTTCTCAAAAATAAAAGGTAAAACTCCAAACTCATTTGAACAACATAATTTAGCGAATAAATTGCGGAGAATGTCAAAGTTGTTACATTGGTCAAAGCCAACAGTGACTTAAGCAATGTCACTCAACACAAAAGTGACTGCAACATACGAAAAAAGTCTTGTGCCTAAGTGAACCACTACTTAAAGGCAGGACATAAATTTGACTTAAGTAATGTAAAAATCTTCGAACAAGTTGACAATTATAAAAACCGTCCTTATGACGGTACTTCTTCTGCTCTTATTTGTCAACCATTTTCCATCCACTCCTGAATGTAGGTCTTTCCCAATTGCTTCCATCTTTCTCTATCTTGCGCCAATCTAATCCACTGTTTGCCTGCCACTGCTCTTATGTCATCTACCCATCTTTTTTGAGACCTTTCCATGCTTCTTGTTGTCGTCCTTGGTCTCCATTCTAGAATTCTCCGTGTCCACCTGTTGTCATTATATCGGGCTACGTGACCTGCCCAGCGCCATTTCATTTTTGTAATTTCTTCAACAATATCCCTAATCTTCGTTCTACGTCTTATCTTGGTGTTTCTAATTTTGTCTCTCAGTGATATTCCAAGCATGATTCGTTCCATTGCTCTTTGCGTTGTTTCTAATTTTTTAGCAGATTTTTTGGTAAGGGCTACTGTCTCCAAGCCGTAGGTACAAACTGGTAGTATGCATGTGTTATACACCTTTTTCTCTGAGTTTATAGGAATGGAGGTATTTTTCAAGATATATGCTAGTTTACCGAAAGCGCCCCATGCCAGTTGTGTTCTTCTTTTAATTTAAGCATCTTGATTTGGTTTTCCTAGTTTGATGACAAGATGACATGACCTAGATATACATAATGGTCTCGGGTCAATATTTTTGTTTTACTGTAGTTCATTTTTAAGACTACCGCTTCTGAAACTGCATTTAATTGTTGTAACATATCATTTAGTTCTTGGATATTATCGGCTATTAAAACTATGTCATCTGCGAATCTCAAGTGGTTTAAGTATGATGCGTCGACGTTGATACCCTTGTTGGTCCATTCTAGTTTTTTAAAAATGTCTTCTAGAGCAAGGGTAAATAGTTTGAGAGAGATGGTGTCTTACTCTTACTCCCTGATGTAGTCTTTTGTTATTAGTTTTGTGCTTTCGTCCAGCTTTATCTGCATGGTGGCATTTTCATATATGTTTTTAATTATGTTAGTGTATCTTGAATCTATACGTGCATTTTCTAGAGATTCAAGCACTGCCCATAATTCGATGGAATCGAATGCTTTATGGAAATCGACGAACGCCATATGAATTGGAACATTATACTAGGTGCATTTTTCTATCAGTGTTTTTACGGTGTGTGCAAATGGTCTATGGTACTAAAGTGTTTTCTGAATCTAACCTGCTCGATAGGTTGATAGAAATCGAGCTTATGTGTTAGGCGGTTGGTTATGATTTTAGTTAGTAATTTATACAGATGTGATAGCAAGGGTATTGGTCGGTAATTCTCGATGTTTGCTTTGTCTCCTTTTTTGAATAGTGGAATGACTTCGGAGTTGTACCATTCTTGAGGAATCTTTCCTTCATTAATTACTTTATTAAAAAAAATATTTAATACCTGTTCCATTTTTCTGCCACCAATTTTCAACATTTCAACTGTAATTTTATCCTCTCCCGGACATTTATTCGTTTTTAGTTGATTTAGGGCCATTCTTATTTCATAGTCGGTTATGTCCGGTTTTTCTTCTGAGCCGGTGTTAATTATTGTTCGTTCAGTACGTCGTTGTTGTTGTTGTTATGTATTTACCGAGTATAATTTAGTGTAGAATTTTTCAATGGCCTCGCTTATTTCCTTTCTGTCTCGGACGGTGACGTTTTTCTCATTTTTTATTTCTATGATTTTTGTTACACCGCTTGAGTTTTTTGCTTTCATTACTTTCATATTGCAGTTATATTGTATTATATCTTTTATTAGATTGTTAGTATAGTTTCTATGATTGTTCCTAATTTCTTTCTTCACGTTTTTCTTTAAACTTTTGAAGCTGTCCGAAGTTCGATCTGTTCTGTTTAGTCTTTCTTGGAGTAGTTTAATTGTATTAGGTTGGAGTTTAGATGTTTTGGCTGTTTTCGTGTTTGAGCATATTTTCTTAACCGATGTTGTTACAGTTACTTTTATTTTATTGGCTAGTCCGTTTATATCCATTTGTTTCAGTGTCTCTATTGATTTTAGTCTTGTGCTTAGCTCTTTTTGGTATTCCGTTTGTTTTTGAAACAGGACATCGGTGGTTGGGTATCGTTCTCGTTTAATAAGTTTGTTTCGTTCTACTCTCGTCTGTATTTTAATATTCTCTCTAACCAATCTATGGTCACTCCCGGTATAGAATTTGTTTAGTACTGTCACGTCGGTGCATATGTTTTTGCTATTGGAGAGTATGTAGTCTATTTCTTAGTTTTCTTGTCTGGGCTGATCCACGTCCATTTACGTTGTTTAGATTTTTTAAAGAAAGTGTTGAGACAAAATAAATTTTCGTTGTTTAAGTAGATGTACAACATCTCACCCCTTTCGTTCCTGTAGTCCAGCACAAAGTGACCGATATATTGTGTGTCGCCATCTTCTTTTGTTCCAATTTTTGCATTAAAATCTCTTGTGATTATTACGAAGTGTGATTTATTTGGTTCCTTCCTGTTGTCAGATCCTCTTAAAATGATTCAGCTTTCTCGTCTGCTGAGTTTCCTGTCGGTGCATATCCATGTATTATCTGTAAGCTGTATCTGCTGTTCAAATCGATGACAAAATATATGACTCTGTTTGATACTGCACAGAACTTCGTTACTTTATAGGGAGCTCATTTGTTTATCAGGAACGCTACACCGCCTATGTGATAATTTTCTACGGAGTTTTTCTGGTATAGCTGGTGACCAGATTTTAAGATGGTACATGCTTCTCCTAGTAAGCGAGTTTCGCACAGTCCAATTATATATTTGAGAGCTCTTGTTCTAGTTCGTCAAGGTGTTCTTGGGTCCTCATAGTTCTTATATTTTAAGTGGCTATACGAAGCAATGATGGGTAGTTTTTCTTATTAGATTCAGTCGAATATTTGACCCCCCCCCCCCCCAGAATCCATGAGGCTGACTGATTGCTCAGTGTGAGATTCTGAGTGTATAACTCTACTCACCTGGGGTAATTTCGTATTGATACTCGATATCTTCAACTTGGGAGGTTTTAGCATATTTAAAACGCCACGCTTGCCGAGCGGGTTGGCGAGTGATTCTATACAATCCCTAAAATCGGGGGATTGCCACTTCCGCCATCCACGCCGTACCGAAGGTATTCTTCTCCGTCGTGGCTGCCGTTGTGGACTTCATCCGTGATCCTGGATAAGGGACCCTAAGCAAGGTACTAGTTTCCCGGGTCAGGAAACTCCTGAAATGTGCGGAGGGCAGGGATTGATTCATTTTCTAGCGGGAGTTTCTACCCGCTAACCGATATGACGTTACACATTAACAAAACTTCTAAATCTATCAGTTTAAGACTGACCCAAACCATTTTAATACTTAATATCTACTGCAACAGTCAACAAAGTAACGCATGACCTTAACACATATCTTAATTACTTTACCTATAATTTTATTACATTTCTGAATATCAGTCTTACAATAACTTACTATGGGTCATCGATTACCTTTTATAGATCAATTTAGCATGCTATTGATCCTTTTTTATTCCTTTGACATTAATTGCATCTTTCCACCTTATAATTTCGGTAATAATGTCTTGTTTCTCCGAAAGCTATCCACACTTCTCCAAGGATGTTATCTGATCGTACTACTTTGCCCCTTTCTTTACTACTTCTTGGGCTAAAGCTCAATCATGTCCCCTAGTATTAATTAAAAAATTATTGTAAGTGGTGTCTTCAAGCTCTATTCAAATATAATCAATATGCTACATTAAAACTGCCGATATTTTTAACTCTAGAAGCATATTTAATGATTACTTTATATAATTGCTTAACAAACAATTCCTTATATTCTTTCTTAAATTTTGAGATCATTTTTGACTCGTCCAAGGTTTTGTTATCAATTACGTATTTACATAAAGCATTAATTAACGAGAGACTACGAGATGTCGTAATTCGGAACAGAATAAAAATAGGTATTTTTGTTTCTCCGTATTATTAATAGAAAAAAAAATATATAGCGGAAATTCGTATCATTAAAATTCGAGCCAAAAATAATTCAAATCTAAAATTAAAAGTTTGAATTAATAGTGGGAATATTTATTGTTTTTAATAAAATAGATTTTTTTCGTATACCTAACTGAAAATAAGTCGACTGGTTGTTCATATTACTGGCAATAAATACACATATGAAAACACATATGATATAAGGTGCTTCAATTTGAAAATTACCTTTTAAAAACTTTAAATTTGATGTAACTATTTCTAACAAGAATTATAAGCATTATCGCCATTACTCTGTCTCGATCTACTGGTACTCTTCTACGTCTCTCTATTTCTCAAGTATGTCCAACTTAATCCCTTCTATTTTATGGTTACCCCCGCTATTTCATGGTAACACTTTTTCGTATACTATGAAGGTTTCTATATCAAGATTTATTTAGATATTCTCTTCTGTATTATTCGCTGTCCTTTTGTTTCTTGTTGTGAGTGGAAATTACGCTTGGCTCTTTTTGGACTTGGTGTTATTTAGAGCATATTGCTCTTTCCAAATGTTTTAAGTTGTCTCGCAAATATTTAGGTTCACATATTCGGGTAGCCCGATCCGTTAAGGTTTTTGGGATTTCTAGTTTTTGTTTAGGTTTAGGATGATAATTTGAGTTGTTCTAATAACAGTCCGTGTGTGATGATTTTCGGTATATATTTACTTTTACTCTAAGTTTTCGCTGGATTCTCGTTCTACTAGGACATCTAAAAATACGATATGTTGGTTGTTTGCAACTAACTTGTTGACACCCCACCAATCTATTTGTAAAATCCACTTTCTCACTGAAAACATGTTAGGCAATAACGAAAATCTTTCGGACACTATTGCCTAGTACATTTCATACCTCACCAACTGGCAACATGTTAAACCTGACTATAATATGTCAATATTCACTAATGTATTTTTGGTCTTAGTATAAGACGGTAACGGTAATTTCAACCTGGCCAACTGATGATTTTAAAGGCTCGTTAAATATTTTGTGACACCGTCTGCCGGAAACGAAATTATCAAATTGTTAAAGAACATTCTCCTTGTGAATTTTGCTGATGCTGGTGCTCCAGAACCAGCGAACAGGCGCTGGTGCTGTTGCTTCACTCTTACCTGCACCTTTATTAATTTGTTTTACAGTAATAGTGAGTAGTAGTACAATAGAGTATTGTTTCACTTCCTTGTAACTAACAGTGAAATTCCTTTTATCAGCTGTTAAAATTAAAATCTCTACAAGATTTTTAATTTTCTCTTTTCTAGTTGCTTGAGATTCCTTTAAAAGATTTGGTTCTTGAAGTATTTCTGATACTTTCATGAGGATTTCGTCTGCGATATTTGGCCTGATAGTTCATTCCGGACTAAATATTAGCAATTACATAAATAAATTCTATATTTCTAAAAAAGATTATATGGGAAGATACTACGAGAAAAGATAGAGCAAGCGATAAAAGGCAAAATCGGAGATCATGCATAGACCACATATACACACTGGAACAACTGTTGGAAAAGAAAAAAGCAAAAAATAGAGATATACACTTGGCATTTGTGGACCTGAGAAAGGCGTATGACTCTGTACCAAGGTCAGAACTATGGGAGGCAATGTACAAATTAGAAATACAGACGGAACTCATAGAAGCTACAAAAGCTCTGTATAAAGAAAATAAAGTGTCCATTAAAATGGGAACAAGAATCATAGGAGACTTCACCACAACAAAAGGGCTCCTGCAGGGTTGTTCCACATCTCCAACCCTATTCAAAATATACTTAGAGAAAGCCTTGACTACATGGAAAAGAAAATGCGAAGGCATGGGAGTACCGGTACGGAACGAATACCTATATACATTAAGTTTTGCAGACGATCAAGTAGTGATTGCACAAGACCAAGACGACCTCAGCTACATGATGAAAAAACTACAAGAAGAATATACCAAGGCTGGCCTAGATATTAACCTCGCGAAAACAGAGTACCTATCTACAAGTGAAGAAGACATATAAGATCTACAGATTGATGACAACGTAACAATCAAAGGCAAGGATAAATTCAAATACCTGGGGTTTATAATCACGAAAAAGGCAACAACAGAGGAAGAAATTACACAAAGATTAGGACAAACAAGAACAGCAATCCGACAACTTAACTCAGTATGGTGGGATAGACACCTAAATATGAAGATAAAAACGCAGATTTATAAAACATTAGTGCGAAGTATTATGACATATGGGGCTGAAAATTGGATCATAAACAAGAAAACCAGCAGTAAGATAGTAGCAACAGAGATGGAATGCCTGCGAAGATGCTGCAGAGTAACAAGAATGGATAGGAGAAGTAATGACGAAATAAAGCAAAGAACATCAATAGAAACAGACATACTAACATATATAGAACAAAAAAGACTAAAGTGGTATGGACATGTAAGAAGAACTAGCGACAGCAGATGGATAAAGAAAATAACCGAATGGAGCCCCATAGGAAGGAGGAAAAGAGGACGACCCCGAAAATCCTGGAGGAACGAAGTAGACGACGCCATGAGTAAGAGAGGACTGAACGATGGAGAATGGAACAACAGAGAGAGATGGAAACGGGTGAGCGAGGGAAGGCAGTGAATACTGTAGAATCCCTAAATATATATATAAATAAATTCTTAATGGGTAATGTTGATGGTTCTATTCGAAAGATAGACAATTGTCCTTGTTATACCATCTATTATATTAGTTGGTTTTAACTTACTATAAATTTCCAAATTTGTTTTAGGCTCTCTGATCATGATACGGTTGCAGCTTTCGTAGAATATCAGTTAAACGGTTGGTTTTGTTCCAGTCACTTCAGTATAATGAGTTTCTTAATTGAATATTTATTGTCAGAAGTTTCGTATCTGTTTGGGATAATTATCCTCTGGATTGAGAAATACATTCACGAAGTGTAAGTTCCATCTAAGTTGATTATCTGTGATATGGGAAAGCGTTAACCAAAGGTCTTTTTTTGTATATATCTGTGTATAATTTTTAAACATAATTTCAGTGTACGGTTCATTAAATATTGTTCTATAATATTTACATTTTTAAGCGTAGTTTTTTTTAGAGATTGCAATGTAAGTAGAAGTTAGCCAATCATCCGGTATTTCTCCTTTTTCATAGACTGTATTAAAAAGTTTGGTAAGCAATTGTATATTTTGAAATGAAAATGAAAAAGACAGAAAAGATTTTATTTCACGTTCAAAGCGTCTATGTATCTATTGATACGTATTTCGACTTAATAAGTCTCATCAGAATAGTTATTCATAGCCGTTCTTAACGTGAAAAATAAAATTCTCTGCCTTATTAGAAGCAACAATAACATGGCTTCGTTATGGACGCAATAGCGACATCTGATAGAAAAATCGGTAAGATAGTTTCGAAACAAATTCAGATTTCTGCTTTAATCTGGAGCCTTCTAAAAATTGCAAGACATGACCAGACGATGATAAAGATGTTAAAGAAGACATGGGGAATCTAAAATTTGCATTCCACGACATGTCTTTTCATCTAGGCAGAAATCCTAACGAATTTGTTTCTCGTACTCATACAGAGTAGATCCGAATAAAATGAAAAAGACAGAAAAGATTTTATTTCACGTTCAAAGCGTCTATGTATCTATTGATACGTATTTCGACTTCATAAGTCTCATCAGAATAGTTATTCATAGCCGTTCTTAACGTGAAAAATAAAATTCTCTGTCTTATTGGAAGCAACAATAACATGGCTTCGTTATGGACGCAATAGCGACATCTGATAGACAAATCGGTAAGATAGTTTCGAAACAAATTCAGATTTCTGCTTTAATCTGGAGCCTTCTAAAAATTGCAAGACATGACCAGACGATGATAAAGATGTTAAAGAAGACATGGGAAATCTAAAATTTGCATTCCACGACATGTCTTTTCATCTAGGCAGAAATCCTAACGAATTTGTTTCTCGTACTCATACAGAGTAGATCCGAATAAAATGAAAAAGACAGAAAAGATTTTATTTCACGTTCAAAGCGTCTATGTATCTATTGGTACGTATTTCGACTTCATAAGTATCATCAGAATAGTTATTCATAGCCGTTCTTAACGTGAAAAATAAAATTCTCTGTCTTATTGGAAGCAACAATAACATGGCTTCGTTATGGACGCAATAGCGACATCTGATAGAAAAATCGGTAAGATAGTTTCGAAACAAATTCAGATTTCTGCTTTAATCTGGAGCCTTCTAAAAATTGCAAGACATGACCAGACGATGATAAAGATGGTAAAGAAGACATGGGGAATCTAAAATTTGCATTCCACGACATGTCTATTCATCTAGGCAGAAATCCTAACGAATTTGTTTCTCGTACTCATACAGAGTATCTTCTTTAACATCTTTATCATCGTCTGGTCATGTCTTGCAATTTTTAGAAGGCTCCAGATTAAAGCAGAAATCTGAATTTGTTTCGAAACTATCTTACCGAATTGTATATTTCTTCATTTATTACTTTAATAGTTCAACAGGCATCTCGTCTAAACTAGGAGCCTTTCAGTTTTTGATATTTTGGGGCGCATCTAGTATCTCTTAATTTATTATCGTAGTAAGTACATATTTCATCGGTCATCCAAGATTTTTTCTTTTTCTGGCACTTTTTATTGAGTTCATGTTTACTTATTTGTAATACGGTATCTTTTAAATTTTGTCATTGGATGTTTGCATCCTGACTTTTTCTATTTTTAATAATTATAGCTGGCAGTAGTTCTTCATTTATCTTTTTTTTCAACGTTTAATTATATTTCCCTGTTTCTCAGTGTGGATAAATCAGTTTAAATTTAACCTGAATTCAGCAACGTTTGGGTTGTGATCAGAAGCTAGGTTAACACCTGGTCATCGATCTACCTCACTAATAAATAATCGAAATCGCTCCATAATCAACAGAGATATAACGAAGTTTTACCTTCAAGTGGACTTTTGCAGCGCGAAGCAATCATGAGCGGTGGTTGTTCCGATTTGAATTATTTCCATTAAAAAATAGTCATTGTTTTAATTAATAGTAGGTACTCATCAGTACACGATTTGTGCTATTTCTCAAGTTAGAAACGTTAATGGTAATGAATATATAAATTACGAATTAAAAAAATCACATTAATTCCTAGGCTTACAATACTTAACTGGCATGTTTGTTGAAAAGTTATTTGCAAAATCCAAAACCAAATAATATAATACATTTTTTCATGAAAGGTGTAGGAATTTGAATAAAGTATATAAAATGTAGGTCTCGCCAAAAAGAGATCCTCCGACATATCTTTTTAATAAACAAATTCACTATCTGTAAATGATTATATTATAAAGGTCGATTCTTATTTTTTTTTTTTTTTTTTCGTGAAAAAACACCAATACTACCCTTGCTATTTCTACCTTAATTGCAATTAAACTAGTGTTGCCCAAAATCGGTCTTGGTCTTGCAGTCTTGGTCTTGATCTTGCGTTTTCGCAAGACCGAGACCAAGACCAAGACTGCCTAATTTTTGCAAGACCAAGACCAAGACTAACCGTGCAAGACTTGAGCAAGAACAAGACTAAGCCTGCGAGACTCTTGCGTCTTGCAGTTAGGACTGAGTGTGGTTTTAGGGAGTATAGTAGTTCGGGTTTATGCTTAGAGACTCTATAAGACGCAAAGAAGTATTTAACAAAAATTTGGAAAATTTGACTTGTGCATTACGAAAAATACCATAAACATACATAGCGTATCAAAATATTCATTACAAGAACACTTAAAATTTTGACACGTACTCAGAGGTCATAATTACAATCTAAAAATAAAATATTTCGTACATTCTTTCTCAGCACACGAATTCTTCGCTCTAAAATAAATTGTCCAGATTTTGATAATAGCCCCTTCTAATCATAAAATAATATCTTTGCTTTGCGACGCCGACAGTAATATCCTATCGAAACTTCTTAAAAATGTGTCACCTTAGCTGATAAATAATAATAATAAGGTTAGCATATTTTTTCCTTACTATATTTACTTACGAGGAATTTAAAACCACAAATCTTATCGGCCTAAGACTAAAACATCGTTTCTGCTGAGTGTGCGATGAGATTGCTGAAAGAGGCGGCTAATATTCAAAAGTAACGAGAAAAACAAACAAACAGATAACGCCGATTACAGTGTAAACAAAATACCGATATATTTAAAGTAACGAAGTAACGATATATAATTCTCGGTTTGGTATTCGGTACTTAGTGTATTGGATAGTAACGAATATAAAGTAACGAATAATTACTTTTTCGACATCACTAAACTTCATTCCCAATCAAGCTTTCCTTCGTGAACGTGAGTGACGAAGATTCAAATAGTTCTAGTAGGAGTAATGAGAGTTGGAGTCATAGATCTAAAAGACTGAAAAGCAAATTTGATGAGTTTTTCGAAATAATTCATGCATTCCAAATTGCTTTGTGTAAATTGTGTCAACATAGAAAGGTTGAAATAAAAATGAAAAACAGGAACACTTCAGGTTTAAGGTATCATCTAGTATCTTTCCACAAAAAGGAATCACAAATATTTCTTCCTGAAAAACCAAAATTAGGTGCAAATATCACAAGCTTTTTAATAACCGCTGGAAAAAGTGGACAGGTAAGAAAGTATACTTATTACACAATTATATATATATATATATATATATATATATATATATATATATATATATATATATATATATATATATATCCCAGAGCCCAGAGCCGCCAGCTCGGAAGACATTTTAGAGTGGTGGAGGACGCATGAGACTGAATATCCGACTTTATCGAAGATGGCCCGTGATTTTCTTTCAATACCTATAACTTCAGTACCTGCTGAGAGATTATTTTCTAAAGCATCGTTAGTAATTAGAAAACATAGAAATAGGTTAAGTGATAAGTCAGCCAGATGATTACTTTGTATTAATTCTTGGTCAAAGGAATTAATATAAAGTAACAGTAATGTAAAAGGCTATTGTGCACTGTGTTGTATTTTATTTTTTATTTAAATAAATGGAAAATTATATAACTCTTTTATTCCATTTCATATAAGGTGAGGGTCCATCAATCCCTTTCTAGACAGATAATGTTCTTTAAAATACACTCAAGTTTATGTCATATATTTGGTTATTTTGTTTTTTAACCATGTTTGTGCATACGTAAGCTTGTTAAAAGCAAACGTTTATTAAGAAGCAGATTGACTCCCGTAGGACATGGTAGATAGCTCAGTTAGTTAGAGCATAGTCACGGATCGCTTAGATAGTGGGTTCAAACCCCACCCAGTATCAGTTGTTTACACATTTATTAATTTGTTTGGTCTTTTTATGGCTATGTTATTTTAAGCTTAAAATGTACCTACTGTGTTACGTTGTTCTAAGATCTAAAGTAACGTTTAGTAAATAGCAATAGGCTAATGGGTATTTGCGAGACTTGCAAGACTCTTGCTGCAAGACCAAAACCAAGACCAAGACTGGGAGCGCAATACCAAGACCAAGACCAAGACCAGGTATATTGGTGCAAGACCAAGACCAAGACTGTCTAAGTCTCGTCTTGTTCTTGCATTTGGGCAACACTAAATTAAACGTTAACCATATAAAATTCACTTTATTTAAGCATCAGTAATGGGATTCAATCTAATCGATTTTCTAGCTTGAAAATTAACGGGGAAATGGCTGAAAAACCAAACACTTTATTTTGGGGAAAAACCCAATGTGGGTCATTCCAAAGAAACCAGATGTCTCAGGAAAAATTAAATGGCGAATAGTTGCCGACTATAGGAATGTGAACGAAAAAACCATCGATGATCTATATCCAATTCCAAATATAACAGACATTCTGGACAAACTAGGACGCTGCCAATACTTTTCCACCCTAGAAATAGCTAGCGGATTCCATCAAATTGAAATTGGGGAAGAAGATATCTAAAAGACTGCGTTTAACGTTAAAAATGGCCACTATGAATACCTGAGAATGCTATTCGGACTCAAAAATGCACCCTCGCCATTCCAGAGAGTAATGGAGAACATACTAAAAGGACTTACAGGAGAAATATATCTAGTCTACATGGTCGACATTATTGTATTTTCAACCTCTCTTTAAGAACACATGGTAAATCTTAGGAAGATTTTTGAGAAATTAAGAGAAACAAGATTTAAAATACAAGTTGACAAATGTGAATTCCTTAAGAAATATACTAACTTATACTAATATAAAAATTACCAATAATACGTTATGCAAGCAACACTATTGTTTGTAAATTCTAAAATAATTAACTAAAAACGTCTAAATAGGTTTTTAAAAACTAAATACGGTTTTTATATACATAACTTGTAGATGGAATAGTACAATATCTACTATTCTGTAAGTTTCAGCATGCCAGATAAAATTCATTCAAACCGATAACATTTTTATTAAATCTTGTTGTGATCTGCCAAAGTGTTGTACAAAACAATTGATATGGCAACCCTGGTAGTATAACGATTCGCTTGAAGCGTTTCGAGGCCGAAACTAATGCAATCTATCGATGATAAATATTACCCACGTTTGAGATGGAGCCAGCCACCGCTCTACGATACAATTTGATGGCGGCAGTTCAAGATATAATTCTTGTTTAACGAGATTTTTCATATGTTTAGGAAAAAATATTTAACGTTTTATTGCAAATATTTTCCACTTTTACAGTTTTATATATGTTGTTATTAAATTTTTTCCGGTTTCTTACCGGTAGCTTTATTATAAGCCGAAACATATTATGTTTTTCCATTGTGACAAAACTCTACATTCAAAAATTTTCAAAAATTTCATAAGTATTTCTTAGGGTTATATCTTTATGCTGTAAGCAAATAAAAAAAAATGTATGTCTGGTTTTCCCGCTTTATACTTGGAAAAAAGTAGTTTTTTAGAGTTTTTTCGAAAACAAAAACATGAAGTTTGCTCAAAATTTGTCAAAATACTTCTAGTTGTCACATATACCTTTTCCATTTTTTTCAAATTTTTTGAATGTGTAGTTTGTCTTTTGGGGGTGCAGATCAACCTTAAATGTACAAGATTAGTAACAAAAAGTTATTTAAAATATATAAAATACTTACTTAAACGTAAAACGGGACACTGACATTAATGAATTGACATAGTTTACTAATGACAGTAAACCATGAGATATCGACTGATATCTGATATCTCATGGTTTACTGTCATTAGAATATAATTATTTTTATATGGGCGTATCGTTGGTATTTTCGAAAAAGGTAAAGTAGAGATATGTTATGACTCCAAGAGTTTTTTATGGTGTTATATTTATTATTAAGTATTTAAATCAGATTGAAATATATTTTATTTAGGTTCTGTGTATCTTTTTTGTCATTGATTGCGTTGGTATTTTTTTTTATTTCTTTTGATTCGTATATCTCCCCTTCTTTTTGTTTTGTTCGGTTTTTTAAATTTTGATGTTTTGGAAGTCAAATTTATGCTTCTTCTCATTTTCATGTTTTGTGGGCGCAGTGACGTTCTTGTCATATTTGTAAGAACGAAATCTTGATTGAAGCAGTTAACTGGTTTGCCCGATATAGACACCTTCACAGATAATACATGGTATCTCGTAAACATGTAATTTTTTGAGTTTTTAGTTTACTGAAATATTTATTTAAAAGGCTATATAATTAGAAAAACAACATGTTAACTCTTTGGTATATTCATCTCAAATTTTCGAAGTGGACTATCCAAGCATTGCAATATTTTTAATAAACTTTTTCCACCCCCGTGTAGAGGTGGTAACCACCCCCAGAGCAAAAGCACATATTATCATAGGATAGATTTTAATATTTAAGCTATTTTTAACTACTGTAAAAATTTCAAGCAAATCGATGCGTATAAAAAAAAATAGAGCTTTTCTACTATTTTTACCGTCATTTCCTGGGCTATAAATCAAAAACTGTTGACAGTTATAATTTTATTCACTTTTTGCAATGAAGGATAGTTTTCACCTCTCAGAATAATAGACACATATCGGCATAGGGTAGATTTTATAAAAATCGATGCTTGTTAATGGAAATCGGAGGTTATACCATATTTTCTATGGTACACTGGACTATAGTGGATTATTAGTACTACCATTTATTCTAAAAATTTCTTGTTTCAAAGAAAAATGTACTGTTTGTAACAATCATTGGCTTAATATATTTGAATTGCGTATTTCAAATGTTATTTATTATAATTATACTTTAATTATAAATAATAAACGTAAATACGTAGTTCAAATGAAAAGTGGAGAGTAGAGTATTAGAAAAAAAGCGTTTGCTCAAATCATTAGAGATATGATATGGATACTCTAATGGCATATAATATTTAATTATAAAATATATATATATGGAGTATGCTTAATTTAGCTAAAATATTATTTGTTATTTTGCTAAATAATTTTTGCTACAAACAATTTTTAAATATATTTGAGCAAAAATAACAATATTCACAATTAGTTTATCATTAATAAAATTAAATAGAAATGTTCGCATATTGATTACTAGCATTCTGATAATTAAATAAGGATAATTGAGCCATCTATAATCATCGACGTTTTTTCCACTCCCAAATCGTCCAATGTTTAATTATAATTAAAGAGGTTAATGGTTGGTTGTAAAGGAAACAAATCGCCGAAGTAGCCTTGGACATTGATAAAATCAGATAACCCGAAACTAATTCAAAGTAACTACTGCCAAATTCACCTGTCGCAACACACCTTTCCTACACTAAAATAAACAACAATCACAACGTCGTTCATGCCGCGGTTATTTTCGTCATTTCTCCCCTCAATGAATCATAGGGAGGCCAGAAATAAACAGCCAGACATTATATTAGCCAAAAACTGTTTAATTTTTAAAAATTGGTTCAACCTTATATACCTGGGCGAAAACCAAAGTAATCAATGAGATTTGTCTATTTCTATTTTAATGTTGCAAATGTTAATAAACAAAATTAAAAGTTGGAGACCCTAATGTCTTTTATATAGAATATTACAACCTGCAAAATTTGTCTTAAACAACCAATAACTTTTAGCGCCAACGTGCAACAAAATAGCTCAATATATAGCACTAAAGCTACCACCTAGATCATTGGGTGCCAGTTGTTTAACAATAAAATGACATCTCAATCGTATAACAATAAAAAGACACTTGAGATGCCAATTTGATTGTTGGAGCTTCGAAAAGATCTTTCTCAGGTGCAGCCACGTCTGATCTTAATGTAAAAAGGTAAAACTATACACTGAGAGATCTGGCAAGGACAAATAAAAGATCATACTAACTAATCATAATATTGTTACGATAAATATATACTGGCCTAAATATATGATGACTAATAATTCTGTTTTGTTGTAGAAATTTGGCGAATGATCTAGGTTCAAATTATGGTGAATCCTCCAAAACTAGATGCTTCTCGATTTTTCGATGCAAGACAATGCGATCTTTCGATGCTGTTCTAGTATATCAGGATTTCGTATATAAATACAACATTTTTATATGGAGGGCCAGTTAATACTCAAGACCCGCGCTCGCGAATTTGTACGTACGGATATAATAAATTATTGTCAGATAAGTTAATATAAATAAAGAAATAAATTAAATCCGTAAGTGTTATAAATATTGAACCTTTTAATAAATTCACAACAAATGGTGTCAGAAGTGGGATCGAACATAAATTAGACTTATAATAATAATACAAGTGAATACGTAAAATAAATTGTGAAAATGGCTACGATTTATGAGCTCACAGTGACGAATTTAAGAAGACATCTCGAAGACAGAGAATTAGCTTCTACCGGAAAAAAGGCTGAGTTAGTCCAACGACTAAAGAACGCTTTGCTAGAAGAAGGACTAGATCCAGAGACTTATATATTTGAAGATGCTGTTATCTCGTCGATTTCGAAATTAGAAAACAAAGTTTCTGACGATATTTCGAAAGTTTCTTCTGATGTAGCCAAAGTTTCTGGTGATGTAGCCAAAGTTTCTGGTGACATCGCATCATTAGAGAACAAAGTTTCTGGCGATATTTCAAAAGTTTCCGGCGACATCGCCTCATTAGAAAACAAAGTTTCTAACGAGATTTCTTCGCTGGAAAGCAAAGTCTCTGCTAACATCTCTTCGGAAATCTCTAAAGTCACTTCTGAGATGTCTGCCCTGGACGATAGAATATCTTCATTAAAAAACCAAGTTGCTGCCGATATGTTAGCCTTCGAAGAAAAGATATGGAAAGAGATGGAAAAGAAGATGGAGGAAACAGGGACAGCAGAGAGAGGTAACAATCCGATTACAGTGGAGATAAAAGAAGACGAGACGAAATTTAAGTTGGAGACACGGCCGAAATTTGAAGGAAGTGGAGGTTCTATTCATGTTAAAGTCCCAACTTTCGACGGAAAATCATCATGGAACAACTACATGAAACAGTTCGAATCAGCCGCAAGAGCAAATGGATGGTCTGAAAAAGAAAAGGCTGTAAACCTGACTATCGCCCTTCGAGGAGATGCCTTAGATGTGCTTCAGACCATAGCCGTAGAGGAGACCGATGATTTCGAACAACTGAAGAAGAGGTTAAATATGCGATATGGCCACGAACATTTGGAGCATGTATATCAGTCACAGCTTAAAAATCGTAGACAGAAGAAAGATGAGGCTCTTCAAGAATATGAGGTAGATATTGCCAGATTAGTACGATATGCTTATCCAACAGCTCCCGAAGACATGATGGAAAAATTGGCCGTTCAAACGTTTATTGATGGTCTTCGTGATCATGAAATGCAGAGAACACTGCGATTAGCTCGTCACAAGACGCTGGTTGATGTCCTATCCGCCGCCCTCGAATACGAGTCAGCTACGCAGGCCTCTGGCGGGTACAGTAAAGTTAGGACTGTAAAAGAGGAAGGAGATGAAGATAAACTTGACCAGCTCGTTAATATGATGAAAAGCATGACATACAAGAAAACGAAGACCATCAGATGCTGGAATTGTGGCGAAATAGGACACGTACGAAGCTCCTGTAAGCACCCTAGGTACGACGCAAATCAAGAAACTCACCATCAGGAAAACTAGAACGGGTCAGCCTTAGGGGGGCAGCTTCGACCCAGAACTTTTCCAAAGACCCTCTCATACTAATAGCTTCTTTGAAATGTCGTGAAGATAGTGTATATGTAGATGGAGACATAAATGGTAAAAAGCATACGTTGTTGGTGGATACCGGAGCGACCAGAACCATTATACGCCCGACAGTTATAAACAGCCGAAAGAAACTGTTACCAACGAGGTTACGACTTCGGACCGCTACAGGTGAAAATGCCAACATTCATGGAGAAATCCAGGTACAATTGGGAATTGGGGCAGAAAAGTTTGTCCATACTGTTATAGTTGCTGACATCGAAGAGGATGTTATATTAGGAATGGACGTAATGAATATGCATGGATTCCAATTGGATTTTAAGAATAAGGTAATCAAAGTTGGCAACGAGGAGGTATTTCTCCATCCACATAATGACAACACTGTGCAAGCAGCCATTACAGAAGATACAGTCGTGCCTGCGAGAAGCGAAACGATCATAGTAGCGCGACTACAGGGAATTGTAGACGAAGGGAGACCTGTTATGATGGAGCCTTGGAACCACGACGATGAGGTTGGCCGTGGAATCATAATTGGAAAGGAATTGGTGACTTCGGCTAAAGAAATTCCTGTGAGACTTATCAATGTCAACGACTACCCAGTGACCATAAAGAAAGAGACCAAAGTAGGAACTTGTGTACCTGTGACATCCATAATTCGTCAGGCGACAACATCTGATAATTCCAACGACAAATTCGACCAAATGGTTGCAGTTGCAGGACAGTCTCTAAATCAGATGGAGAAAAGGAAATTAAGGGAATTTCTTCGGCAGTATCGTGATATTTTCGTACCGAAAGGAGGAAAGACGGGAAGAACTACCGTTGTTAAGCATAAAATTGATACTGGTAATGCTAAGCCAATTCGTCAAACAGCTCGACGATTACCACAGGCGAAGAGAGAGGAAGCTGAAACGATTGTTCAGGAAATGAAGAAAGACGGGGTGATAGAACCTTCTACGAGTCCATGGGTCTCTCCGGTGGTCCTGGTTAAGAAGAAAGACGGAACGACGAGGTTCTGTGTGGATTACCGTTTGCTGAACAACGTTACCAAGAAAGATAGTTATCCTCTGCCTCGGATCGATGACACATTGGACACATTGGCTGGAAGTAAATTGTTTTCTACTTTAGATTTGAAGTCTGGATACTGGCAGGTAGAAATGGACCCAGTCGATAAAGAAAAGACAGCCTTCACCACAGGATCTGGATTGTGGCAATTCAACGTTATGCCATTTGGACTTTGTAATGCTCCTGCGACATTTGAGAGGCTTATGGAAAATGTGTTGAGAGGGTTATCTTGGAAAACATGCCTGGTTTATTTAGATGACATAATCGTCTTGGGGGAGACATTCGAAGATCATTTGAGGAATTTAGAAAACGTTTTTAATCGACTTAAAGCTGCCCAATTGATGCTAAACCCCAAGAAGTGCCAGCTATTTCAAGGTAAAGTCAATTATCTGGGTCATATAGTCAGTAAAGAAGGAGTGGCCGTGGATAAGGGAAAAATCGATTCCATTAAGGAATGGCCAAAACCAACTGACAAACATCAAGTGAGAAGTTTTCTTGGACTATGTACTTACTACCGGAGGTTTATTAAGAAGTTTGCAGATATCGCTAAGCCATTAACGCGACTTACAGAGGAAGCAAGAGAATATCGCTGGGATATAGACTGCCAAAATGCCTTTGAAACGTTGAAAAAGCATTTAATAACAGCACCAATTTTGGGGTATCCACTGCCAGAAGGAGAGTTCATCTTAGATACGGATGCAAGTAATGTGGGAATTGGAGGAGTGCTGTCTCAGATTCAAGGAGGACAGGAACGAGTCCTCGGATATTTTAGTAAAGTTCTTTCAAAACCTGAGCGGAATTATTGCGTCACGAGAAGAGAACTTCTAGCAGTAGTTAAATCAGTAGAGCACTTCTATCAATACCTCTATGGAAGGAAGTTTTTAATCCGAACCGACCATGCCGCCCTTAAGTGGTTGATGCAGTTTAAGAATCCAGAGGGTCAGATAGCCAGGTGGATCGAACGACTCCAAGAATACGATTTTAAGATTGAGCACCGAGCCGGAGTTAGCCACAGAAATGCTGATTCTCTTTCCAGAAGGCCATGCCCCGCAGAGTGTTCCCACTGCAACAAAACGGAATCCAAGGAAGCAGCAGTGCTAAGAACGACGATTGTCAACGACGACTGGACGCCTACTAAGATAAGGGAAGAACAAGAGAGAGATCCAGTTATACAGAAAATCCGAAAATGGAAAGAGGAAAACCGTCGACCACCTTGGCAGGAAATATCAAACCTATGCTCAGTAGTTAAGACGTATTGGGCCCAGTGGGACTCATTTATCATCGAAGATGGCTTGCTCAAACGAGTCCTGGAAAATGATGACGGTGCAGAGAAAAGAAGACAGTTGGTGATCCCAAAGAGCAGAATAGCCGAAGTACTTCGTCAGTTACACGACAGTCCATCGGGAGGGCATTTTGGTGTAAGGAAAACCCTTCAGCGAATTCGGGAACGGTTTTATTGGATGAACAGTTCCGACGACGTAAAAGACTGGTGTAAGAAATGTACTATTTGTGCTACGAGTAACGGGCCTCACCGGAAAAGGAGAGCTCCTATGAGACAATATAATGTTGGAAGCCCGTTTGAAAGAATAGCTTTGGACATTGCAGGGCCATTTCCAGAAAGTGAAAATGAGGGCAAGTACATGTTGGTAGTAATGGATTACTTCACTAAGTGGGTCGAGATTTATGCACTTCCAGACCAGAAGGCCGCCACCGTTGCAGATAAGTTGATCCAAGAATATATCAGCCGATTTGGAGTGCCTTTGGAGATCCATAGTGACCAAGGCAGGAACTTTGAAAGTGATCTATTCCAAGGAATATGTGATAGACTAGGCATGAAGAAAACAAGAACTACCGCGTATCATCCGCAATCGGATGGTATGG
Source organism: Diabrotica undecimpunctata (assembly GCF_040954645.1). Taxonomy (NCBI): domain Eukaryota; kingdom Metazoa; phylum Arthropoda; class Insecta; order Coleoptera; family Chrysomelidae; genus Diabrotica; species Diabrotica undecimpunctata. The sequence continues at coordinate 110,943,451 of NC_092809.1, forward strand.
TAGAACGAATGAATAGGACAGTTGGCAAGTATTTGACAAAGATGGTGTCCGATCATCAGCGAGACTGGGACCAATACCTCCCGTTCTTTACAATGGCCTACAGATCTGCTGTTAACGAATCAACGGGCCAGACACCAGCCAGAGTCCTATTCGGACGCGAAATGCGACTACCTTGTGATCTAGAATTTGGGTGTCGACCTGGAGAAGATGTAGCAGGTGAAGATTATGTGATCGAATTACGAAGAAGAATGGACGATGTACATGAGTTGGTCCGTTCCCACCTTCAGATCGCTAGCGACCGAATGAAGAAACGGTACGATACACAAGCCGAAAAGGGTTGCTTTAAGAAGAACGACAAAGTATGGCTGTATAATCCCAAGAAGCGAAAAGGTTGTTCTCCCAAATTGCAGCAGTTTTGGGAAGGTCCATACCTCATCATGGAGAAGATCAACGATGTCATCTACCGAATAAGCAAGATTCCGAGGGGAAAGCCGATGATAGTACACCATAACCGGTTGGCATCTTTCGAAGGTGACCACGACGTAGATGAAGAAGTGGAAGTAAACCAAGTCCAAGATGTGTTTAACCTCACGTTTGAGGAATTCATGGGTGCCTATGGAGGTACCGGTAAAGCAAGACATGGTGTTACCACTGAAGAAAAGCAAGATCTACTCGCGCTCCCCGATGACTACTCGCTGGCCCTTACCATCCCGGCCAGTATCAAAGACGCACCAGGGTTGGCATCCGTCTTTCGAAGGAAGTTTGGTCGAGTTGCAGAACTGCAATGCCAGGTGCCAGCTCCCGGTAAAACCTTGAAACTCCAAGATGCATCACGTTACCTTTTCTACCTGGTAACAAAAGACACTGCCCGTGACCAACCTACCTACCGAGATGTATGGGAAGCCTTACTTCAATTGAGAGAGCACGTACTAGAGTCCGACGTGCAAAAGTTAGCCATGCCAAAGTTGGAGTGCCGCCAATTAGATTGGAGGGTTATCCGAAATATGGTGGAGGATATCTTCAAAGACACCGAAGTCCAGGTGTTAGTCTGTTGCAATCCGCTAAGTACCTTGTGCGGAGAGAAAACCGTCCCTTGTCATTTTTATACAACTGGAAGTTGTAAAAGAGGGTCCAGTTGCCGATACCAGCATACAGTTCCGGTTCCAGTCCCGACAAGGTTCCAGGAGGAACCATCTTTTAAGAGGGGGGCAATGTTACGATAAATATATACTGGCCTAAATATATGATGACTAATAATTCTGTTTTGTTGTAGAAATTTGGCGAATGATCTAGGTTCAAATTATGGTGAATCCTCCAAAACTAGATGCTTCTCGATTTTTCGATGCAAGACAATGCGATCTTTCGATGCTGTTCTAGTATATCAGGATTTCGTATATAAATACAACATTTTTATATGGAGGGCCAGTTAATACTCAAGACCCGCGCTCGCGAATTTGTACGTACGGATATAATAAATTATTGTCAGATAAGTTAATATAAATAAAGAAATAAATTAAATCCGTAAGTGTTATAAATATTGAACCTTTTAATAAATTCACAACAATATTTATTAAATGTAAAAAAAAATAATTTTAATCATAGTAAGCAAATCTTGTCTAAACTTTAGAGTAAAAAAATTAATGGTTACGTGATGCTTACGCACTTTTTAGTCGGCACTGTCTCTTCTAGAGATTAAGTGTAGTCTAAATGTCTAATGTCTTCAATGTGGCTAAACGTAGGTTTCAGTAGAGATCTTGGTATCAGCTAACTAGAGTTGTAGGTTCATTACATCCCTTTAACCATCAATTCTGGACATGTGGGTAGTTGAGGTGTCCCCACAAAAAGAGTTACTAGACAGAGTCAAATATATAAGAAAACCCCAAAAGAAGATTCAACTACTAAAAAGGGTTTATAAACTAAAATTCCACTTGATATAGACGATATATACCTAATTTTATTAGTTTGAAGTGATAACTGATAGACCGAAATCGGAAATTCCAACATACGAATAATTTTTTAGCTGGTTGAAAGTATATGAACGCTAGCATACGAGGTATAAATACGGTGAATATACTAAGAACAAATGAGAATTAAACTGAAATAAATAAAAATTTAAATTAAAGAATAATGTTTAAACAGAATATTTAGTTGATAGAAATAATATAATTATTAGAAGAAAAATGTGACGTTTATAACGTTACAACGTATAAAATCTGGGTGATCAACAGTCAAAAATCAGAATATCTAAATCGATGGCATCATTTTCAAGAGTTTTAAGTAAGAGAAAAGAATAAGAACCATAGCAGAAATAATGAACTACATAACCTTTCTTCTTCTTTCTTCCTTCTGGCTTTAAAGCCTGTTTCTTCTTCAATATTAGCCTCCTAAATTGTTTAAATTATCGCACCATCATTTTCTTGATCTGCCAATACTTCTTCGTCCATTTGGTGACTTATCTCGTGCTATTCGTACTATCCTATCCTCTGCCATTGTACTAATGTGTTCGTTCCACTGTTTCCGTTTTGTCACCCGTCCATTTATGTCTTTTATATTGCATGCTCTTCTTATGTTTTCGCTTCTCTCCATATCCAACAGACTTTTCCCTGCTATTTGTCGAAGTATCTTCTGTGTTGTTTCTAGTAGTCCACTCGTTTTAGATATGTCAGGTCTGGTCTGCGCCGTGTATGTTAATGCTGCTTTATAGATTCTTGTTTTTGAAGTTATACTTCTACACGTGGTCGACGTTGGAAATTTGCACGGGAGTGAATCGGTGAAATCATTACGTATGTAAGATATGAGTAAGAGAGAGACAGAAGATATATTTTCTCTCTCTTTCTCTATCGGGAATAAAATGTTCCTTTTGTATATATTTAATATTATAGATAGATATATATATATATATATATATATATATATATATATATATATATATATATAATGTAACAAACAATATTTAAATGATAATTTTAATTCATATAAACTGTTATGTAATTTAGTAGTCAAATTAAGAGATTTGTTCCATTAAAAATTTCGAGGAGTTGTAAAGAAAGTCGACATGAATGAGAATCTGTTTTGAATCGTTGTACATAAATATAAAAACCGCTTGGTATTTATGTAATGATATGGATCTAACGCAAAGGAAGTTATGAAGACACAACTGTATTTTTGATCGATTTGACCATAATAAACTTATCCAAAATACTATCTAAGGTATACTTTAACAAGAAATTAAAGAGAGTGACTAGCAAATTTAACATGATACATTAATCGTACCAGGTGCAAATCAAATACGCCGTTTATTATTAAGAAAATCAAAATAATATCGGTTTACAACATTTTATTGGGTAATATGCTATTTCTTACAGTGACACAGGTGTAATAACAAACGTATTCACGATACGTTTTACCAAATTAAAATTTGGTCAGTATTTGGTCAGTATTTGGTCAGTATTTACTCTCTATTAGTGGCGTTTCATATAGGCAGCTTACAATCAATTTAATTTTACTACCAAAACGACCGGTTTCGCTTTCTATTTCGACATTCCCAAATTGATCGTAGATCATTACGTCGCATTTTACTTAATATAGATTTGACAGTTAGAGCCCTATTTTTAAAGAAAAATGAATGCACAGTTCTGCGGAGGATATTTTTTTCGGCTTCATCCAACAATAGGTTTTCATAATCTATAAAACAGGAGTACTTTTATTGGCACTAACACATCCCTATAGTGTTAAAATAGGACCTGAATACCAAATTAGGCTTCTTGTTCGAGAATTTATGAATAAAACTCCACACTTCTTATCTCTTGTTTCTTATTAGTTCACATGTTACACCGTCTCTCTTCGACACTTAGACAATCTTTAGTTGCCTTTTAACTTTCTTTTGCTGGATCTTTAAGACGACGACGCTTTAATCACCGAGACATAAGACGAGCTCCAAAGATTAACACACATCTTCAATACAACAGCCAAGAAGCAGGGTTTATATATCTGGAAGTAGATATAACTAGTTACGGAGATGTTGAAGAAGAAGCACGACACCAAAGCCTAAAAGCAAGTAAAGCAGCGGGATCTCTTAATGACACAATCTGGAAGAACAAACACCTAAGACAAGACACAAAAAACGGGTGTGGCAGTCCAGTGGGACTGCCGGTAGAAGTTATACTTCTATACACGCGTTCGTCGTTACAAATTTATATGGGAGTCAATCTGCACAATCATTACATATGTAATGCTATAGGTAAGAGAGAGCAGAAAGAGAAAAATAATTAGGTATACAGGTATATGGTGCATCGTTTACTGTATATAAACATTTGACCAGTAATAGGAATGTTTAACTTACCATAATAATAATATTAATAAAAAAATAATAATATTAATAAATATTAAATATGTTTACAAAAGGAACATTTTTATTCTCGAGAGAGAAACAGAGAGAAAATACATCTTCTGTCTCTCTCTTACCTATATCTTACATATGAAATGGTTTTGCCGATTCCCTCAATATATACGAATACACACAAATTTAGAACGTCGAACGCGCGTATAGAAGTATAACTTCAAAAAATGTTTGTGGAAGATAAAAATAAAAAACCAACAACTCGGATTATGTTGTAAATTTTCATTTTATTTTAAAATTTAGCATTTTTGCGTATATTACATATATTTAATAAGACTAACGTGGGGTTTTTAAATATTTCAAAAATAAAAAAGGAAATTCATATTGGGATTCGAACTCACATATACCAGCGTATAAACCAAACACGTAAGAAATTTGCCAATTAGACATGACACTAACGTATTTCAAAAATTGACAGTTCACGATCATACAGTGATTTATTGTAATTATTATTTTGAAATACAAAAGCCTAAAATAATTCAAAACATATCACATAAAAAATAATATTAATATATTATATATATATATATATATATATATATATATATATATATATATATATGAAACGCCACTAATAGAGAGTAAATACTGACCAAATACTGACCAAATACTGACCAAATTTTAATTTGGTAAAACGTATCGTGAATACGTTTGTTATTACACCTGTGTCACTGTAAGATATAGCATATTACCCAATAAAATGTTGTAAACCGATATTATTTTGATTTTCTTAATAATAAACGGCGTATTTGATTTGCACCTGGTACGATTAATGTATCATGTTAAATTTGCTAGTCACTCTCTTTAATTTCTTGTCAAAGTATACCTTAGATAGTATTTTGGATAAGTTTATTATGGTCAAATCGATCAAAAATACAGTTGTGTCTTCATAACTTCCTTTGCGTTAGATCCATATCATTACATAAATACCAAGCGGTTTTTATATTTATGTACAAAGATTCAAAACAGATTCTCATTCATGTCGACTTTCTTTACAACTCCTCGAAATTTTTAATGGAACAAATCTCTTACTTTGACTACTAAATTACATAACAGTTTATATGAATTAAAATTATCATTTAAATATTGTTTGTTACATGATTTTACGACATATACATCGACCAAATTTAATCATTTAATGACACATTTACGACTCTTCTAATTTTAAAATTTGATGTTTATATCAAATCTCGTATTAGAGTGAATGATTGGTGGGTGTTAGCAACGCATTAAAATCGAAAAACATTCGGCATAGGAAGATTTTTTGGCTGCAATGTCTGGAAGTTTATTTCTGACCTTCCTCTGAATCATTGTTGAAAAGCAGTAGGTTATAATATAAATACACAAATAACGACTCCAGAAATTACATGGTTTCATTTTAATTCACAATTTCAGTGATTTTACAAAGTAAAATACGTTTCTTCTGTACTCAGTTAAAAACACTGTTTTATACTTATAAGTACTTATAGTACTCACAGAATTTTTACATTGTATCAATTTTGAAATAAATTTGCTGTTTTATCTTTATACACATGCCTCCTTGGTGCTTAAGTTATTGCTTCACCTGTCACTGAAGATTCAGTTTTTAGATTCGCACTTGCACATTTTTTTTCCTGAAAATCGGGGTCCGTATGAGATGAGCATGGTAAAACGTTTCACTAGGATATATTGTATATTGGAAGAGGCTACAATGTGAAATGGCCAGCAGCAATACTGTTGATCGATTGTCTGTTGTCTGTTGGTAAATTTATCGAGAAACTCCAATTGAAGCAATGCAAAAGAAGAAAACTACAAAATAACTTCATTTTATCATTATAATGAGATAGATTTAATAAAACTTTCATTACCTGTACCTGAAAAATATTATTTTTTACTGCGAAATTTAAATATATTCCCTACTTTATAACTTATAGTATAGTTCTTACTCTAATAATATCGTTTTTGGATTAAATGGAGATTATATGAAAAGTATCTGCTGTATTTATTCCCATAGTAAATTTCTCGTTTAGAGTACAAAAAATAATATTATGCATGAAAACAAAAAGAAGGAAAACATTTTTTTCTGTAGACCAGTAGGTACATTGCAGACCAGTGTAATTTGTAGTCATTAAGGAAGTTTCTATTGATTGAAAATTTCGTCTTGAAATGTTATAGATATTTTTTTTAATATAAAATCAAGCCAGTGTATACTGCATGTATTTCAGATATTTTCATCTTTATCATTGTGTTTTCGAGAATTTAATATAAAGGCACTTCTTCGAAGTTAAAGGAAGTTTCTATTTACAATGTGATAAGAGACCAGTGCAACAATAAATTATTAAATTGAATATATATTAATATAAAATACCCATTAAAATTTATTAACATTTGTACTACTTTTCATACTGTGAAAAACTTACAGCATATTCATAAAATACTTTAAATTTTTGTTGTCATTAACAGCATTTTTTGTTATGTGTTTGATGTTTTGTGCCACTATATACATTTTTTCGAAAGTCCCCACATCTAAGTAGGTTTTATTTTTAGGTATATGGTCGCCCGGGCAAAGGATTGACTTTTCACCAACAAAGGAACATACTAAGAAGGACTACGAGAGCCAAGATGAATCCATTCCTCCTATGTGGACACCCAAAAGTGCAAACTCTAGCCCTGTCGCCGAGAGAAAAGAATTTAGGCCTGTTAATTTTCAATCGCCTGTGTTAAGCAGAAGAAACAGAACGTCTTCTGAGGTAAAAAATTGATATGTTCTTTTAATTAAATAGTAAATGTTTTAAAGAAATATGTGCAGATAATACTTTAAATCAATCTCTAATTTTCTCCTAGTTGTTTTGCTTACATCATTTTACATAAATTCATCTGCCTGCTTCTACCAACAATGTAGAGGTTATTGTTCTGTCTATAGAATAGAAAGAAAACCAGTTAAAGGCAGTAACACCAATGGTCAAAAAAATAACAAACCTGGAATTTGTTCAAGTACTTCAAAAACTGAAAAAAGGTAAAGCGGTTGGACAAAATATCTCTGGAGAAGTATGGACAGCTTTAGGAGAGACGGAATCAAGTTAGTTAATCGGCTTTAATAGAATTATAAAAGTAAAACAACTGTCAGACAAATTAAGAAGCAGTATAACTGCTATAAGTAACTGTTTACAAGACCAAAGAAAATATACAATAATGTAAAAACTACAGCGTTTTAAACTACTTATTTACTTCAGGAAAATATGGATTGATAGACAATACCTAAAATACTTTGGATTTATGCAAGGCAGATTAACAGCAGCTGATGGAACAACAAGGCAACAATCCCAAAAAAAACAAGGCACTTCTCTAATCTAATGGATGTACGTATTTATCGTCCGGCTAATACAGATTCACAACTTTTTGGTAGCCGCAAAAATAAGAGCAATAATTTCAAACGCAAAAAAGAAAAAGGCAAGAAGAGCACTCGCTTTAATTTCAAACTCTTGAAAGAGTCCTGTATGTTAGAAATGTATCAAAATTACCTTGAAAATGAAAACACAATAGATAAGAATTTAACAGCTAGCGAGCAATGGTATATATGTAAAAAAATAAATAAGGAAGCGGCAGATGGCGTCCTAGGACCAGAACAACTCATTCCACGCTAAAGTTGGTTCGATGATGAATGTGAAGATATCATTAAAAGAAAAAATTATGCATATAACCTTGTGCAACAAAGAAGAACACGGGATAAGGAGTAAACGTACAAAAAACTCAGGAAGGAGGAAAAACGCGTGCATGGAAAAAAGCGGACTTTGGAAAACCAGATTATGCAAGAACTTACGGGAAAAAATGAAACTATAAAGTTCTATGACATCCAAAAGAAGACAAGAAAAGAATTCAAACCACAGCTGACGATGGCAAAAATGGACACATAGTTAGTAGCTAACAGTGACGCAGTACAAAGCAGATGGTTTGAACACTTTAAAAAACTACTTGGTACCAACGTGAAAATGACCAAAGGCCAAAAAATAACACCCACCGTAGAACCTCCTTCAATACTGAAAGTGATAGACTCAATCACACGCATCAAAAATAACAAGTCCCAGGAATGAACTGTATCCCTTCAGAGCTCATCCAACATGGAGGTAACAGCATTATACACCAAATTTGTAGCATAATAGTCAAAGTCTAGGAAAAGGAACAAATACCAGAGGAATGGTGCACTGGAATCATATCGACTGCACAAAAAGGAAGATTGGTTGTAATGTAAAAATTATAGGGGTATAACTCTTTTGAACACAATATACAAAATATTCTCCAACACCCTGTACAGCAGTTAAAGTACGTACGTATAGGAACTCCTTGGTAAATATTAAAGTGGTTTTAGGCCAGGTAGGTCAACAATTGATCAGATTTTTGTTTTACAAGAGAAAATACTAATGACTTTAACATTGATACGTTTCATCTCTTTGTGGATTTGAAGTCAGCGTACGTAGCGTCCTAAGATATAAATTATATAAAGCCATGAATATACTTAACTTTCCCCATAAATTAATAAGACTGGTAAAAACAACTATGAGTAAACTGATCTGCAGAGATACAAGGCGATCTGTCACAAGAAATCGAAACATATACGAAGTTACGGCAGGAAAATGCGCTAGCGTGTCTTCTCTTTAATATATCATTAAAAAAGACTATAAGAGATGCCGAGTTACACAACAGGGGAACAATCTGTTTTAAGTCAACGTTAGTTTTGAAGCCAAATAACAGTGCTAGAGCTAGAAACGCCGAACAAAACCTTACCTGACACTATAATTATTAGGTAGTAAATAAGTTTACCTATGTATCAGGGTTCTCTCAAAACAGGTGATAATGACACATGAACGAAGGTTACTAATAGCGAACAAATGTTATTTTAAACTAAACAAGCAGCTAAAAACAGAAATTTAAGCCAAAAAACCAAATTAACAATATATAGAACACTCATCCTACCATTGCTGATATATGGGTCAGAAACATAAACCATCATTAAAATAGACCCAAATGGTCTGTTCGTCTTCGAAAGGAAGATACTACGTAGAATCATGGGCGCAATCTGTGAGAATGGTATTTGGAGCAAGTGATATAATTTCGAATTGTAGGAGAAGTATAAAAAAATAGTTAATGGTAGAGATGTTAATGAATATATTTCATAAAAATAGATAGGCTTAGATGGACTGAACATGTGACGAGATCAAATGAAAATTACCCGCCTAGACGAAATATATTAGCGGCACCAGTAGGAAATAAAAGTAGAGGTAGAGCAAGATTGAGATGGAGGAATGGTGTGGACGTGGACGCGTCATCGTTGGCGATGAACAAAACCGACTGGCGAAGTAGACTGGGGAAAGTCGAAGCTCAACTAGGACTGTAGCACCACTAATAATGATGATGATGATGAAAAAAGGTAAAAATAACGAAACAAACGCTCATGCGGTACTCATTGTTCTTAAGAAAGCATAATTATGATCAAAATTCCTCAAGAAATTTTGTGGCCGACGCTCAATAAGTAAGGAATTCCTGATGAGTATGTGAAGATTATGATAGAGTCAGTGCTTAATCCCTACTTATTCTTCTTAGCTTTGGATCAGATAAGAGGGTAATTACAGGGTAATATTCCTTAGTATTTAATCTATGTTAATGATGTTATTAGAAAATATTGGAAGGAATTTTGAATGAAAACTGGCGCAGTGAAGAGAAAACCTTGAAGAAAGAGGATAAAACTCAGTAGGACAACAATAGGGTATTTGAAATGGTTATTTAAAGATGGAGTTACTACAAAAAGATAATAACTTTTGATGATAAAATGATTGTGAAAAATGATAGTTTTAAGTACGTAGGATACTTATTATATTGTGAAGCAAAGAGAATTATGATGATAATTGAAAAGAAACTAAATGCAATATGTCTTGAATTTTTTATGGTTTTTTTATCATTGACAACGAAATTACTAACAAAAGAACTTTACTGTCTGATTTGATGTGGTAGTCTTTTCAGAGACCAACCACATACTATTATTACTTTTTCTGGCAGGTGCCCTCAGGTTAAACTTGATTTTATGTAGTCAAATAACCATGCTCCAAACAAGTCGTCAAAAGACATCATGTCAAAAATACTGACAGTACCATTTTAAACTCTAATTTTTTTAATGTATCTTATATTCTCTATGTGCCATGAAGCAGATAACGACAAAAATGTTGTTGACTTTAAACTTGGTGGTCTGCTAGTTTGATACAGCTCTCAGTAGCAATATTTCTATATAAATTTATTGTAGTTAAAATATAATTAAAATTCTTCTTCTTCTTCTTCTTCTTCTTCGGCTTTTCCCATTATGAGTTCGCCGTTTTCGTCCTCCACAGCACTCTATTCTCCCAGTCACCTTCTCTGAGGTCTTGATCTATCATAGCATTTCCAACGTATGTTTTCCATCTTGTAGCAGGTCTTCCTCTCCGTCTTCTTCCCGGCGGGTCCCAGTTTAATATTCTTTTCGGCCACCTATGCTCTGGCATTCTTTGTACATGCCCTTAACACTGCAGGTCTCTGTTTTCCAACTTTTTTGTAATTGAGCATTTTACTTCCATTCTGTTCCATATTTCCCCCGTTCTTATTCTATCCGCTCTTGTGATTTGTAAACATCTTCTCATAAAGTCCAGTTCAACTGTTCTTATTTTATTTCGTATTGTTGTTGTCATTGAAATCACATCACTATGCTTTGAAAGATCCTCTTTTTGTTTTCTTTGGTTATTTGGTTATGGTGTTGTTCCATATCACTCCATGAAGTGCTCTTGTGGCTTGTTTTCCCCGTGCTATTTTCATTTCTATATCTTTCATACAAGTACCATCTCGGCTAATCATTGACCCTAAATACTTAAAAGCCTTACAACTCTTAATAGTCTCTTCTTCTAAACTTAAGTTCAAATCTGCAACCTCGGGTCCAATACATAAGTATTCGGTCTTGCACATATTTATCTTGAGTCCCCAAAGTTCATATTCTTCCTTTAATTTCCTTATCATATATTCCATATCCTCCCTGTCTTGTGCAAAAATGACTTGATCATCTGCGAAAAGTAGTGAATGTAATATATTCTCTTGTACTGGTATGCCCATTGTTCCGCATTTTCTATACCATCTTTTCAAAGCCTGATCTATATATATGTTAAAAAGTGTAGGTGAGAGACCACATCCCTGTTTGAGGCCTTTTGTTGCGGTGATTGTTTTTGTTATTTCATTACCTAACTTTATTTGCACTTGTGTTTCTTTATACAGTCTTTGTGTTATATTCACCCATTTCTCTCTAACGCGCATTCTTCTCATTGCTTTCCATAGTTGTTTCCTGGGCACGCTATTGTATGCTTTCTCTAAGTCGATAAAGGTCATATGTGTTTCAATGTTTTTTTCTTTGTTCTTTTCAATCACCTGTCTCATAATGAATATACTATCTAAACATGATCTGGCTTTTCGGAATCCGGCTTGTTCTTCGCTATAATGGTCCATGTGTTGTTCTAGTTTTTCTTATATAACTGATGAAAAGATTCTTGCTATTGAAGGCATTACACTGATCCCTCTGTAGTTATTTGGTGACCTTTTGTCACCTTTTTTGAAAATGGAGGACATGTATGATAAATTAAACTCATCGGGAATCTTCTCTCCTGCTTCGATTTTATTGAACAATATTCGTATAAAGGATACTATCCTTGCGCCTCCATATTTCAGCAGTTCCATTTTTATGTTCCCTGGTCCTGGTGCTTTATTGTTTTTGGATTTCTAGTGCTTTATTTATATCTTCCTCTGTGATTTCTGCTTCCTCAGTTATTATTGTCACAGGGTCGTATGAGATATACTCCGGCCTATTCTCCTGCAATAATTTTGTGTAATGCTTTGTCCACTCTTTTGATGTAATTATCTGTATGGTATTTTTACTTCGTTTATTACTTCTGATATTTTTTATTTTTTTCCATGCTTCCGTTGATCTGTTATACCCTATCGTGTTGTCTATGTCTCTGCACATTCTCTCCCAGTATTCGTTTTTCTCGAGCTTTATTCTTTGTTTAACTTGTTGTCTGAGGGTAACATATTCTCCCCGTGTTCCTGGGGTTCTGTCGTTTAGCCATTTATGAAATGCACTTTTTTTCTTTAATCATCTCTTCTAAGTCGTCGCTGTATTTCTCCAAATATGTATTCTTATGTTGTTCAATACCCAGCACTTCGTTTGCCGCTTTGTTTATTTTTTCCTTTAGGTGTTGATACATTTCTGTTGGGGTCCATTCTTCGTTCATCTGTAACATATTCTGTAGCCTATTCTGATATAGTGTTCGAGTACTAAATTGTTGTAGAAGTTCTACTTTATACCTCGTATTTGCGATTTTTTGCATCTCCTCATCTTTCTGGATATTGTCTTTTTGTCGTCTTCCCGTATATATGAATTTTCCTAGCACTAATCGGTGGTTACTTGCACATTCTGCTTGTCTGTATACTCTTACATCTTGTATTATTGTTTTTCTGACTTTCCTTACTATTATTAAATCAATAATAATTGATCTTTGGTTTCTACTAGGTTCTTCCCATGTGTATCTATGTATGTTTTTATGCTGGAATCTTGTGTTGGTTATGGCTAAATCGTATTCTCGACATATTTCGATTAGCCGACTTCCATTGTCCTTTCTAATTTCGTCTTCTCCGAATCGTCCCACTATATCTTCATCATCCTTTCCTATGTGGCTGTTAACATTAAATTATTATTCATTATTATACATATTATTATAATATTATTATTATTATGTGAATTAAAATTCACATATAAAAAATAACATACTAATTTGAACATTTTTAGAACTTGGGATCAAAAACACAAGTTCAGGCGCCTCCTTGGAAAAACCAAGATTATAGTAGCGATACAGGATCAGCACCCACAGTAGACCGAAGGCTGCCTACAAGTCGATCAACTCCCGCTACAGGTTTTTCCGAATTTTCCAGTACGTCACGTCTTCCTAAGGCACAAAACCCTACTATCACGCTTCTGCAGAAAGCTAGAGGTAAATACGATTAACAAATAATAAAACATGCAAAATTTTTAAAAATTTTATACAATATATATAATTTTTTATTGTAGAAGGTCAACTTCCAAAAGGAGCATCTTATATTGATCAAGAACCGAGACAATACAGGTTGAAAAACGAGAGACCTCCTTTAGCTGGACCTGGTGAAATTTGTAAGTATTTCCATATGGAATGAAAGTGTATATATTTTTAGTATATTATCATGTATTTCCTAAAAAAACGGTTCAACACGACGAAAACCTGATTATTTCAAATAGGTGCCAGCAAAGTAAGGACAGCCTTGTTAGGATTAGGTTGAAGTGGAAAAAATCCAAAAATCCAATGTCTCACACTGTGATGACTATCGAATATTAAGCATGATGTCTCATGTCCTTAAAACTTTTCTCAGATTCATTCATGCACGAATTTACAAAAAGTGTGAGTTTAAGATTAGTGACACTCAATTCTGATTTCGAAATGGATTTGGAACACGAGAAGTTCTTTTTGCCTTAAATGTATTAACACAACCATGTATATGCATGTTTTATTGACTACCGAAAAGCATTTAACTGTGTTAACCATCAAAAGATGATCAAAATTCTGAGAACAACTGGAATTGAGGGACAAGACTTGCGAGTTATTTCAGAACTATATTGGCACCAACGGCAATAATTATTGAAATAGATCACGAAGATATACGAATTCGACGAGGTGTGCGACAAGGTTGCGTCTTATCACCGCTATTGTTTAATCTGTATTCGGAATCTATATTCAGAAAAGCATTGGAATCAAGGTTAATGGAACCAGCATGGACCACATCAGTTACGCTGATAATACCGTCCTAATAACAAGCAACGCACAAGAACTACAAAATACGAAAATAGCGAAATGTTTCGTTTACATCTAAAGGTGGTGGCATATTATCGTGCACGTTGCGTTTCCAGCACATAGCGTTTAGTTTCCGAAAAATATAATTTAAATGGTTTTAGATATGAACAGCGCACACTGTTCGGAACATTGCGGTTCAGACACTTAACATTTCCATTCAGTATATTTGAAAACAATATTTTACTGATGCCGACGGCTACGTAACGAGCCGTAACCGGTTGGTAAGGATAATGTGAATTAGATGTCCGTCGTTGTTCCCTTGTTTATTTAGGTATTTGTTTGATTTTGATACAGAGTATTTAAAAAAATCATTTTCGAGGCTATTTTGTCATTTATGCATGTGTTTTTATTGCTTTGTGACAATTAATCACGGAAGTAATAAACAAGTAGGACTTTTGTACGGAAGTAAACCTCTTCTTTTTAAAAATACTTTTTAGTTTGATATGTATGGCTTCGTTAAATGTAGTATTTTGTTTTTTTAACTGAAGATGAAATTAAATTTAAAACATATTTAAACTGAATCCTATTCATTCTAAAATAATTTTTAAACCTATTAATTATTATTAAATTCCTAATTGTTTATTACTTTTGTGATTAATTGTCACAAAGCAATAAAAACACATGCATAAATGACAAAATAGCCTCGAAAATTATTTTTTTAAATACTCTGTATCAAAATCAAACAAAGACCTAAATAAACAACAAGGGGAAAACGACGGACATCTATTTAACATTATCCTTACAAACCGGTTTTTGCAAAGGTTTTAGAGCAAATATCAACAGCCAGTGTAATCCAAAAAAAAAAGAAATCCTATCAAGAATCGAACAAGCGAGAAGAAAACACCAAATTACCTACCTTCGAAAGGAGACGCAATAAAAAGAAGAGGGTTGGGTAGAAATAAACTTAGTAGAGCAGAAGTAGCTATTACGATAAAACAGGGACGAGCTGAATTCGCAAGTTATTGTAGGGAGGCATGCGATACTAAATGCAATGCGTACTAAAGCGATTAGCGTCATGGTTGTTCGATAGGATATAAATAATAAAATTACCCATAAGAATTTGATTGCTGATATCTATTTTTTTGATCTGTCTTATCTATCTCATGCTTATCTATTGTTATTGTTTTTATTATTATCCAGATTTAAGCCATACGGCTTTCACTCCATCTAAGGGTAAAATTCACTCAATCCAGATACTTACGGTATCAAAAGGATTAATCTGTCCGTGGGACTCTTGTGGGACTCTTTCTGTACAGGAAAGTTCCATTAAGCATCTGGATCTCGAGAGTAGCATCATTTTCTGCATGATCTAATAGAGATGTTTAATAAGACCCAGCCGTTTTATGTTCTCTAAGAGGCTCTCCAGTATGACTCCAGTAGTAGAGAGAATAATAGGTATGGTCTGGGTTTTTTCCATTATGCATTACCTCTTTATTTGTATTTCTATAGCTCTGTACTAAGCGAGCTTTTCGTTGTATTTAACTCGCAGATTATTATTGTTTGCATAGTCAGTTTATTAACTAGTATGAGATCCGGTATATTATGTGCCACTGGTTGGTCTATAAATATAGTACGTTCCCAGTATAGCTTTGTAGTTGTTTTTTTCAGGTATATTGTCAGGGACGTATTGATAATAAGAGAGATGATCGGTTTTGAGAAGTCCATGTGTACTAGCTAGTTTTTGGTGAATATTTTTTCCTACTGAGTCATGGCGTTCTTTATAATCAGTTCGGACAAACTCCTGGCAGAATACTGGTAGAATCCTGAAGATATCCTATACCGACCAAGTTACTAACCAGGACGTTTTATTAAGAATGCAAAAAGGAAAAGAGTTTTTAACCACAATAAAAACAGCCAAAATTGAATACCTCAGTCACATCATGAGGAACAGCGAAAGATATAGGTTGCTGCAATTAATTCTTCAAAGAAAAGTAGAAGGAAAACGATGACCAGGAAGGCGCAGAATTTCCTGCCTGAAAAATCTACGTACGTGGTTCAATACAACAATCACAAATCTTCTCAGAGCCGCACAAAATATAGATTGTCATGATGGTCGCCAACATCCGAAACGGATAGTCACTACAAAAAGAAAAAAAATTTTTAGTTGGAATATTCTGATCCTAAATGCAAAGTAGCAAACACTCTGTTTCTGGAAATATCTTTCCTTGTGGCAGCCAGTAATTTTTGTAGTTCTTGTAGCATTCTTGAGATATGTCATCCGTGCAGAGGTTTACTCATCTAGGTGCGCATTTTTCTTGCTTAGACAGGTGGTTTATGCGCATTCCTTGTTCCCTCAGTTTAAACGGAGTTGTGTCATTTACTGCGTGAACTGCGCGATGCCAAGTAGATGGCTCAGCCTGCGTCTAAGTTCTTAAATTATAAACTCTAAGTTGCTACCTTGTCCATAAGTCCTCTTTCCTCTAGATATCGTGCGTGCTAATGTTGTTCTCTCTACTGCACTGCGTGGATGATGTTTTGTTTCTTTGTGAGAAATGTTCTTACTTTACGCTGAATCTGTATACGTTTTTGACCACTTTATAATACTAAATGAGTAGCTAAGCGCGGAATAGGTGTACCTACATATTTACTACCTTTAACCGATTTTTACTATTAAGATATGACCGATTTAGTTGTCTTACTCTTACGAACTCCGGAAGTTAGTTCAGTTTTCATTTGTTTATGGTCAATTTTTCGCGTTTGCGTTACTCCGAGACATACCTTACTATTATTTTTATTATTAATTAGAATATTCTATGCAGCATGCGTTATTTTTTTATTGTGTCTTTACTCAGTAGGATGTATACATATAGTTTATTGCTAAAGTTCTTCTCAGAGCCTTCTTCCAGTGCGTCAGAGTTTTTCGATTTCTTTCTAACGCATTAACGAACGAATTACGAACATTTCGGCCATCCTTTCGAAGTGTAAAAGAGTGAAGTGATCGTTGTTCAGGTCATTATTTTGTGTTTTGGATTATTTATTTTTTCATTAAAATATTTTAGAAATGCCAAGATATTTATATGGAAAAGAAACAAGTACTGATACTCAAATTACAAATTACAACAAAGAATTAAATCGTATATCGAATCTAATCGATTATCTCATTAAATAGAATCGATTATCGAATTAAATGGATTATTGAATCAAATCTATTATCGAAACGAATCGATTATCGATTCGAAGCGATTACCGAATCGAATTGAATCGATTATCGAATCAAATCAAATATCGCATCTAATCGAATCGATTATCTAATTCAATCGATTACCGAATCAAATCGAATCGATTATCGAATTGAATTGATTATGAAATCAAATAGAATTAATTTTATCGAATTGAATTGATTATGAAATCGAATAGAATTTATTTTATCGAATTGAATTGATTATAAAATCGAATAGAATCGATTTTATCAAATCGGATCAATTTTCCAATCGAATTGAATCAAATATCGAATATAATCAAATATCGAATCAAATTGAATTGATTATCGAATCGATTGTCAAATCGAATAGAAATAAAATAAAATAGAATGGAATAAAATAAAATAAATTAAAGTAAATTAAAACCATCGCTCCTCGTTTAGACGATAAAAAAGCTATGCTTCCTCTCCTCGGTCACTCCCGGGGTGCCATATCCACATTAATAAAAAATTTGAAAACAATTTTTTGTGTGATAAACAAACAAAAAATGACGGCAAATTATTTAATTATATAACTAGAAAACAAACTGACTATGCTTGTATTATTTACAATTATAAAAAACAATAAATGGATGTGTCATATTTAAATGTTTACATATTTATAAATTTAATAAAAAATATTGTTAACTATTTAATCCACATTGCAATAAAAGTACTAGTTTAATACCATAAGCTTTTCACCTGAGGCTAAGTAAGATTCTGGCATTTGTCAGATTCGTCAATAATTACATGAAATAATTCTCGAAGCATCCAATACATTATATGACGTCATAATTAATGACGCAGTGAAAGAAGGCTCTTAGAAGAACCATACCATTTATATGAATATTTATTTACTTATTTATTGGTTTTGAGGACATTCTTGTGTAAAATTAGCCTTAGTGTAAATTTTGCATATTAGAGAATAACTATTTTTTTGGAAATAAGATCTGAAAATTATAAGGGAAAAATAATTCTCTGGAAATAAGAAAAGGCATTATTGATTTATTGAGTGATGGATTTTAGTGTATAGGTATGAGGAACAATTCACAGAACATTGAACAAAGAAAACATAAAATACTGATTTAGAGACAATCAAATTTTTTATAAATATTTATATGTGCGTAATTGCTATCTTATTTGATAATTATTTTTAAAATGTCTTAAAATATAAATTATTGTTTAGATAAAAAAAAATTCAATAAAATCTATACTTATAAATTTATTTTCTATCTTGATAAGATATTTTAAACTTGTTTTAGTGTATCAAATTAAACACGAGTATACAAGCGAATCCGAAAACGAAAAATCTCGAAAAATGACAGACTTAGGGCCTAGAAAATTCGAAGGAATTGGTCCCGTTACCAAAGATGGTCTTCCACTGGTTCTTAGATCTGTAAGTAAATATATTTCTTATTTTTATTTTTTTTAATAACAAATTTTTAAATATACAAAATTGTTATCTCTAAACAAATTATACGAAATAGTAAATAACAACCTTCTTTTGTCTAGGACAGTTTTGCCAGGTTACCTTCAGTCTTCTTATTTTCTGTGTGATCTTTATTTTTTATATTTTTTACGCCATATATTTACTTTTTATACTATGTTTTGGCTGCTGGTGTTATATCTATTTGAATTCTATTATTATTCTCTTTTTTATTAAAATTCTATATATTTTTCGTATGTCATTCCCAACAGTATTGTTTTTTTCAGTTGTGTGCTCATTTTTGGTATTCTTTTGAACTGTATAATAATAAAGAAGAGCATCCAAAATATTTTACAAATGTTGGAGTCAGCGGAAATGTGGTTCTCCGATTGGTCACAATAATTCCAAGAAATGCTTACCATAAGATATATTTTAATAACTGGTTTACAGTTGCAAATTGAACTGGACAAGTTGTATATTCCCTCTGTAGGTACGGTGCATCCTAACAAATTCTTTTTCTTGTTGCGCCGTCTCCTTTCGAAGGTTGGCGATCCAAATGGCAATTGTAGCTTTGGAAACTTCTGCGCGAAAGATTTCTATGGATGAGCGGTCAAACCATGTCCTCAGGTCTTTGAGTCACAAGTTCTGGCGTCTTTTGCCAACTGATCTTTTGCCCTGCACTTTACCTTCCAATATGATTTGGAGTAATTCATATCTTTCACCTCTCAATACATGACCCAAGTATTGTATTTTTCCCTCTTTGAATATGCTGAGTAATTTTTTTGATTACTCATACGCCGAAGAACCTCACCATTGGTAACTTTTTGTATCCATGGAATTCTCAGCATCCGTCTGTGTATATACATTTCAAAGGCATCTATTCTTTTTTCTTGTCCTGAATCCATTGACTGAGCAACTTTCACAGCTCTACAGCAAAACAGAGAAAACGTAACACCTGATCATTCAAATTCTGAACTCTAGACTAAGGTCTGATCTAGTATATAATGTTTTCATATTCATAAGTGTTTTTCCGACTTGTTCGATTTTTGGCAGGATTTCTTTTTTTTTATTACACTGTTGATATTTGCTCCCAAATATTTTATGGAAGTTACCTGTTCTATTATTTGTCCCTTGGCGTACAAATGTACGTTTGTTGATGTTCACCGAACATTTTACTATGACGAACTACCGCATTTATTATATTTTGTAGTTCTTGTGCCTTGCTTGCTATTAGGACGGTATCTTCAGCGTAGGTACCTGATGTTGTCTTTGCTGGTTCCGTTAATCTTGATTCCACGTTGAACCTCATGCTTTTCTGAATGTAGATTTCGAATACAGAGTACATAATAGTGGTGAGGTGACGCAACCTTGTCACACTCCTCATCGAATTCGTATATCTTCGGATGTTGTGTGCTCTATTTCAATTGTTGCCTTTTGATGCCAATATAGTTCTGAGATAATTCGCAAGTCTTGTTTTTCAATTCCAGTTGTTCTCAGAATTTTGATCATCTTTTGATGGTTAACGCAGTCAAATGCT
The DNA here is from genome assembly GCF_040954645.1 of Diabrotica undecimpunctata. Lineage (NCBI taxonomy): Eukaryota > Metazoa > Arthropoda > Insecta > Coleoptera > Chrysomelidae > Diabrotica > Diabrotica undecimpunctata. The sequence continues at coordinate 110,963,911 of NC_092809.1, forward strand.
TTTTGACAATTAATAAAACATGCATATGCATCTACATTAATGTCTTGTTGTGTTAACACATCGACACTAAATCGTTGTGTTAACACATTTAAGGCAAAAAGTGCTTCTCGTGTTCCCAATCCATTTCGAAATCCGAATTGAGTGTCATTCATCTGAAACTCACACTTCTTGTAAATTCCAGTATGAATTTACTAACAGATTGAAAGGATGTAATTTCTCTACCGACAAAGATATGAAAAAGAAAGGAAGGGGGAGTTTCGAAGAACTTGTCTACAAGAAAGAAGGAATAACCCTTAGAGTAGTCAAATGGTGCTACAATAAGCCGGTTCAAAGCATCTATTGCCGCTTGTCTTTGTCAAGAGGGTAAAGGGAGGCTTAAGAAGTGGGGAAGGCCCAGTATATCTATAATAGAACAAGAAATAGAGCAGAAAACGGCAAAAAGACCTATCGCTTCTCTACTGGAAAAACACATACCGAAAGACGGAATAGACAATTGGCCTAAATTTTCAGAAAAGCGCGGTCGTTGCAAGAAACCGGGATGCCTAGGCGTGCTAAAAGTAATATGTAAATTTGTGCTTCACTACTAATTCTAATTGCTTTGTGGACTTTCATAAAAATTAACATTTTTTTCATTGTAACTTGAGTCACAAACCCTATTAAAACAAAGAAAATAGAGAATTAAAAAAATCTTCAAAAATGTTTTAATTTGATCCTATTTTGTAATTCTATAACAGTAGAAATTTATTTGCAGTTAAAAACAAATTAGGCAGTACAGGGTTAAGATAAAAAAAAGAAAGATAAGAGATAGGAAGAAGAAAATATTTCTCCATAATAGGACATATTGGACATAAATGACAATTTGAAAGCAAATATTTTAACTCGTTTTTAATTGAGTGTTGTTTTTAGGAAATAAAAGACGAAAATCAATCAAAATGGTACAAAAGGATGTACGATACTATTCATAAACAGAAGCCTCATAATGGTGAGTATATTTAAAAATAACATTCTTAAAATTAGGTTCAAATATATTCAAATAAACAAGGAAATAAAATATGTATGTTGCATGTTTAAATTTGTTTTGAAACATTTTCAAAAGGTTAATTGTATTTGTAATGATTAGTAGATCCAACGTATATGTCGATATTTCATTGCACGAAAATTCAGCTCGTATATGTTTTTTGGTACCCAAGTCACAAGTAACTTTAATGATTTCAATCAAATCCGTTTAAGTTGGTATTTCGACCAATACGTAGGTAAGAAGCAGTTTTCCCATAAGAATATTCGCTGACTAACAATAGTGGGTTTTGTTTTATTCTAATATCTTTCTCGCCCAATTTGACAGACTTTTAACACATGCAGCATTCGTGATAATATATTCCAACGAATGACTTGTCAGCTGTATCAAACACATAGTTACCACAAAACAACATTTTGGTACAGCTATTATATAAAAAGAGCAATATAGTAATAAAACTTTATATTGCAGTGGAATATAATTCAAAACTGTAACAAATCTTCTAAGTGTATGCAACCTGTGTTGAAATGCGTTGTGTATGTTGCCTACCCTGTAGGTCGCTCTGCGTCCTGTATTATTGGTGGTGATGTGCCATGCGTCCTACTAGAAAAAGGGCCATACAGATTATTAGTATTAGTTTTTCTTTGACTTAAGAGGTTATAACGCTTTATGTTTTGTTTTTTATCTAAGTCTTGTTAATCTTCAGTTTGTTCATGTAAGAACAGTGCTAAATAAATACCTGTTAATATTGAAAATCCATTCTTTCCCTAAGTAAAAATAATTGAACGAACTCAACGATAATTAAAGGGGAAAAATAACAACATTACCCCCCTTACAAAACAACGTTGTCACTTTTTTAATCGAGACTCTTGTTTTCTTGTATTCAGTATTCTTGTAGTAAAATTAGCTTTCTGTTATTTAGTGTTTTTTATCCGTGTCTCTAAGTAGTTTATAGACACATAATTGTTTCTATTTTCTACCATCTAAGGTAGATGGTAGCTACATACTTGTTTCCATTTTGTAAATAAAAACATGGATAAGGCTCGACCTCTTCATCTGAGTTTATCTTGATCCTATGTCCTATAATCTCGGTATAATCTAAGTAGTCCTTCAAGACGAGATCATTACCTCTAACAGAAACAGGATTCTACAGAAGCTGTTCTATTGAGTTGGAGGTGCGGCTGTAGAACCGAAATTGGGATCAGTGAAACCTATTTGGGGCAGAGGGAGAATCCGCGACTGAAGCCGTCTCTCTGCCTAATCCCTAGACATTTTTATCTGTGAAGTTAAAAGAGTCACTCACTTCTGAGTCCTCTTCTAAACCATCTCTTTTTATCTCGTGCCCATTATGTTTTCTTGCGGTAATGACGAAGTGTTGTCATGCACGGGGCTGACAAGGCTATAATCATTTAGAGTTCGTCAGTTCTCTGGTGCATCGCTTAGGCAACACTTTTCACCCTGTGTCATGGGCCTAATGCAATTGGGAAGCCCAGTAGTCACAGGACACATCTCACTAAATAGTAAGTCAATTGTGGTGTGACTGCCTTGTGATTTGCTGATTACGGTGTAGATGGGCGCACATGCTTAACATAGAGCTTGTAGAAAATTTTATGTTAATCGTGTTGGAAATGAGAACTTCCCTAATAAGTCTATCCTACGTGATTACTTGCGAACTAAAACTCCTAGTCTTAAGCATGCACGAAACCACTGTTTGGTTATCAAAATCCTATACATCAGCAAATGAATTCCTTGATATTGTTACTTGGGTACTACAATATGCACGACTACCTACATGTTTTATTGTTTCATTCTTGTAAAGGTTTAGCAAAGTTTTTGAATTAATTTACATCAATACTATACTTTGTTGCAACGTTCTTTTAAGTTTTGTATAAAATAACTATTACTAGGGTGACAAATTTAGTAAGTAATCATCGTAATGATAGAAGAATAAAACTACAAGAAGAATATACCAAGGCTGGCCTAGATATTAACTTCGCGAAAACAGAGTACCTATCTACAAGTGAAGAAGACATAGAAGATCTACAGATTGATGACAACGTAACAATCAAAGGAAAGGATAAATTTAAATACCTGGGGTTTATAATCACGAAAAAGGCAACAACAGAGGAAGAAATTACACAAAGATTAGGACAAACAAGGACAGCAATCCGACAACTTAACTCAGTATGGTGGGATAGACACCTAAATATGAAGACAAAAACGCAGATTTATAAAACATTAGTGCAAAGTGTTATGACATATGGGGCCGAAAATTGGATCATAAACAAGAAAAACAGCAGTAAGATAATAGCAACAGAGATGGAATGCCTGCGAAGATGCTGCAGAGTAACAAGAATGGATAGGAGAAGTAATGACGAAATAAAGCAAAGAACATCAATAGAAACAGACATACTAACATATATAGAACAAAAAAGACTAAAGTGGTATGGACATGTAAGAAGAGCTAGCGACAGCAGATGGATAAAGAGAATAACCGAATGGAGCCCCATAGGAAGGAGGAAAAGAGGACGACCCCGAAAATCCTGGAGGAACGAAGTAGACGACGCCATGAGTAAGAGAGGACTAAACGATGGAGAATGGAACACCAGAGAGAGATGGAAACGGTTGAGCGAGGGAAGGCAGTGAATACTGTAGAATCCCTAAATATATATATCATCGTAATGATGTTGCTTAATCAATTTAATATATAGTCACATGGATACATAAAATCTACTGGAAACATGAACAGTGAAAGAAAAATTAGACAATGATGTATACTCTCACCATTGTTATTTACCATATACTCAGAAGAAACTTTGTACTCGTCAAAACGCGACTAAGATTATTAACAGCGTCCAGTATGTCGATATTATACTACCAATGACTAAAATGAAACAACAAAACAGCAATGAAATCAGACAAGATCACCAAAACTTTTCACCAAGCACCCGAAGAGTGCTTATCTGTATATTGGTAAACTTAAAAAGCTTGGTATATAATTAACATAAATGGACACTGTGTTGCAACCTGTGCTGTGAAAAAAAAAACAATAAAATTAACTTTACCTAGTAACCTAGGTACCTGAGGTATAAAAACCCTCAATATGTAAAATCAAGGTTCTTTAATCAGTGTGTACTACATTGTCTGTGATCTTAGCCGAAAACATTGAAGATTTTCAGAGACTGGTGACCAGAATAGCAGAGTATGGAAAAGAGTATGGTCTAACAATGAATGTCAAGAAGACGAAATTTATGAGAATATCGAAAACTCAAAGAAATAATGAGAATCTTCTAATAAACGGAACCAACGTCGAACAAGTGGACAAATATGCATACCTGGGAACAATGATTAACTCCACAAATGATTACAATCAGGAGATCAAAATAAGAATAGAAAAGGCTAGAGCAAATTTCAACAAAATGAGAAGAGTTCTATGTACCAGTGATTTAAAACTGGAACTAAGAGTTAGGTTGGCGAGGTGCTATGTTTTTTCGACTTTATTTTATGGAATAGAATCTTGGACCTTGAATGCGACATCAATGAAAAAACTGGAATCATTTGAGCTGTGGGTGTACAGAAGAATTCTGAAAATATCATGGACAGAACACGTCACAAACAAAGAGGTTCTGGGAAGGATGAACAAAGAAATGGAAATTTTAAATACAGTAAAAACAAGAAAATTACAATATCTCGGACATATTACACGTGGAGAGAAATACACCTTGCTCCAACTGATTATGCAGGGAAAGATCCAAGGAAAGAGAAGCATAGGGAGGCGTAGAATGTCATGGCTGCGCAACCTGAGAGAGTGGTACAGATGTACATCAAATGAACTTTTAAGAGCAGCCGTCTCAAAAGTCCGAATAGCTATGATGATTGCCGACCTCCGCCGCGGAGATGGCACTTAAAGAAGAAGACTACATTGTCTCACATACAACTCCCAAACATAGCCATTTACCAATTACAACATAGACAGATGTTGAAAACGTGACGATCTATGGAAAAGCCAAAGCAAAATTAAATATATTGAAATACCGTTAACAGTGCATTTTGTTTAATTTTGATTGTAATCGATATGACTTTTTGGTCATCTACTCAAAGAAATCAATCAAAGTGTATTGACAGATATTTTTTTGCGAAGGGAAACTAATTATTTTTAAAAATTCATAGATATACAGACAAAAAACAGCTGCTTACTATTGATAATTAAAAAAAAATGTTATAATAGTAATATTATTAAAAAAAACTTAATATTGAAACTTTGCTATGCTTTTATTAATTTTAATACAAGTATACTAGAACCATGTCTAGACTGTGTTAACACCCATTTTTTGTTTTTACAGACGAATATGTTACAATACGATATAAACAGAGAAGAGGTATTAAAATTAAAACTATATTATACGCAATGCTTTTATACGTGCTTGTGCTAACCTATTAAGACTTATTTTTCGCCTCATAATAAAGTTCTAAAAACAATAAAACGGTGTACGTCTTCCAAAGAAGACCAAGTAATCAAAATAATATGTCAAAATAATAATTTATGTTCAAGAATTAAATACAAATATTAAAAAATGTTCTCGAATAATGATAGACAAGTTTTATAATTAATATATTTATAACAGTTATTTATAGTGATAAAATACCTATATACTCCAGTCGCCAGAGACGAAAATGACACTGAACCTCTAAAAATCATACGAACAAGTTGAATTTTACTTTAAATTTTGTGAAGCCAAAAAAGATGCAAAAAAGTTTGCTACTCCCATTCTCGGGCTTCCCTCTAAAAGACCACTTTGTAGGAGGGAAAACGAATAACTATTTACCAAGAATCTGCACGACGTAGAAAAAAATGTTTCAATTCAAACAAGTGTACTATTGAAGTAGTATAAAAGACGTATCTTAAAAATATTAAGATAAAAACAGTGATCCAAAAATATTAAAATATCAAAAATATTCTATTGCAATAAATAATTGTTTTTCAATACAAAACTTGAATACACGTATTGGATAACATACGTGTCTTGTTTCAAAATACTTTTGTCACATTTCAAGTTTAACCTTGTAGATTCAGCAGTTTTATAAACTAATTTCGCCTAGTATCGAGTTGATCTGTAATAGAATACTGATGTTATAACAAGACAAACCGAAAGCAATCGGAGTCATTTAATAATCGTAATTCATTCGTAGTCGGTATTCGTAATTTAAGATGTAAACACTTAATTAATTAAATAAGTAATGTTATCTACTATAGTACTTAGTGTCCTAAGAAATAAATTGTATGAAGCCATGGATGAATTCTACATCCCCGATAAACTGATAAGATTGGTTAAGGCTACAATGCGTAAAGTTGTTTGCAAAGTCGAAATACAGGGCGAACAATCACAGGCATTTGAAACGCATGTTGGGCTGCGACAGGGAGATGCGCTGGCGTGTCTCCTTTTCAACATAACTTTGGAAAAGGCGGTCAGGGATGCCCAAATAGACAGCGGAGAAAACATTTTTAATAAATCATCCCAAATTTTGGCATATGCAGATGATGTTGATCTAGTTGCCCGCACAACACGCAAGCTAGAAGAAATGTATACCACCTTGTTAAACGCCTCAAAAAACATGGGCCTGCAAGTAAATGAAGATAAAACTAAGATAATGGCATTAACACCCAACGATAGAGCCAGAAACATCGGCCACCAATTCACGGTTGATAATTCTACCTTTGAAGTGGTGGACAAATTCACATACTTGGGCTCCCTGATCACCAAGGAGAACGTCATGACGGAAGAAATCAAGCGAAGAATAATCCTAGCAAACAAATGCTATTTTGGACTGAGTAGATATATGAGAAGCAGAAACAAGCCAAAAAACAAAAATAACCTATACAAAACCCTGATACAACCAGTGTTGACATATGGGTCGGAGACATGGACCATTTCCAAGGCAGATGAAAATCTCCTGCTTATATTTGAACGAAGGATCCTGAGAAGAATATTTGGTGGCATCTGTGAAAATGGTGTTTGAAGAAGGATGTACAACTACGAGATATATCACAGATATAAACATATATTTGGTGGTAAAGACGTAATATCCTTTATAAAAATAGGAAGACTGAGATGGGCAGGACATCTGGCAAGATCACAGCAAAACAACCCTCCTAGAAGAATCCTTATGTCACAACCTGTGGGAAGTAGAAGTAGGGGTAGACCAAAACTCAGATGGAGGGATGGTGTAGATTAGGATGGTAGACAAATAGGCGCAGCAAACTGGCAACAGTTGGCAATGGATAGAACTGACTGGCGTAATAGACTTGGGAAGGTCGAGGCTCTTTTATAGGGCTGTAGCACCAATGATGATGATGATCTACTATAAGTTATCTCGTTGTAAATAGTAGTAAATAAATTCGATGCATCAAAACTTAATATATTCACCAATCCTCCTCTCCTAAGTCAAGATGTAGTTACGTAAGAAATATCGCCAATACATTTAGGCATTAATATGATGGCGATTTGAGATACCAGATACCATTTTGTGTATAATGAATCGTTTTCTCAGAACCAACGCTTGAAGCGACGGGTGATTTAGAATGTCAGTTACGCGCGCGAAATCAATTTTTTAAATAAAATTTGTATTAACTGGACGGTAAAAATTCGATATCTTTTGAATCAATTGAATTCAGTATCTATAAAGCTGTTAAATAAATACACGGTGTGTGTTTTTTCCCTATTTTTTTACGATTCTTATGAGATAAAATAAAATTTACCTTTTCCGTTGACCGGCCACTATAGAATTTCCATTGTTAAAACCTAATCTTCAAAACCTAGTGCATTGAATTATGAGTTTGAGTTTTGGTAACAAATTTAAGGCATCTGAAATATGCCTAAAAAATGCTGGATTTAAACTTTTCCATTACAAACGATCTTAAACGTTTAAAAACTTCTTTTTGATTACAAAAGTTTATTTATTACGCTTCGTAAGAGGACAAAGAATGGAGGTAAAGGAACTAATAGAATCAAAATACATAGAAAAGGATACGTGGATTGACTACCTAAAAAAGCTCTATGCAGCGGAAGAACGAACGACGCTAGAACCAAAAACACCAGAAATTACCACAAATGAAGAACTTAATATAAATGTACAGGAAGTTCGGAAAATACTTGAAACCATAAAGAACAGAAAAGCAGCAGGTAAAGACGGGATACCAAACGAATTACTGAAATATGGTGGAGCAGCAATGACAGAACAATTAACAACATTAATTATTAAAATTATAAAACACAATAAAATACAGGAAGAATGGAGAACGAGCGAACTAATTCTACTATTCAAAAAAGGACATAAAAAACAGCCAGAAAACTACGGAGTTATAAAGATCTCTTAAATACTACCCTAAAAGTTACAACTAAAATTTTACAAGTGCTAATAAATCAGAGGATAAGTTCAGCAGATGAACAACGGAGTTTTCGTATTGGAAGATCATGTACAGATGGAATATTCGTTTTAAAGCAAATTACTAAGAAATGACTAGAGTAGAATAAACTAGCATTTCTGTGTCTGATTGACCTAAAGAAAGCGTTTGACAGAGTAAGACTCAAAGATGGAATCCATCTTTTGTATAATAGAGAAGTTTCCCTAAATATTATAAAACTATCGAAAACATTTAATACTCTTTAATTTAATGATGGATAAAATCATCAAAAGCGTTAACAAATGAAGAGGATACAGAATGGGAAACAAAGAAATAAAAATACTCTGTTACGCAGACGACGCAATATTGATAGCCCAAGATGAAGATAGTCGATGCAAAGACTGGTCCACAGATTTAATATAAGAGCACAAGAATTTAATATGACAATCTCATCTCAGAAAACTAAAACAATAGTAGTCAGCAAAAAACCAATCAGATGTAAAATAGAAATTGATGGCATCAGTATTGAACAAGCCATCATCATCACCAACCAGCCTTCATTTATCACGTTAACTGCTGGACATAGACGTGCGTCATGCATTCTCGCTTCTCTATAGCGAGCATTGAACAAGTAATGAAAATAAAATACCTGGAAATTACACTGTCCAGCTATGCAGACCTGGACAAAGAAGTGAGAGTTCAAGTACAAAAAGAAAATAGACTGGCAGGATACTTTAATAACACTATATGGAAAAAACAGAAACACATTAACACTGAGATGAAGTCAAGAATATATAAAGCCAGTGTAAGACCATTACTGACATATGCCTCAAGAACAAGACCCGACACAGCCACAACGCAAAGGCTACTGGAAACGGCAGAGATGTGAGTACTGAGAAGAATTACAGGAAATATGCTGAAAGATTGAAAGAGAACTGAAGGCATTAGAAGAAAATGTAACGTACAATGTATACAGGAATGGGCACAAAATATAAAAAAAGAATTAAATACCCACATAGGCAGACTGGAGGAGACCCGTGTCATCAAAATAGCAGGAGATGTCATCGATCGGCAAAAGAAGTATCGGACCTTCCATAGAGGTATTAATCCACCAATAAGCAAGCAGAATTGCTTATAAAGAGGAAGAAGAAGAAGAGAAGAAGTATGTTTTTCGTAACTACACAACTTCTGCTACAAATTCCATCCAATGACGTCTTCGTGGAAGCATTTTCCGTGAAGTGATATCGTTTGTAATGTAAAAGTTTAAATTCAGCGTTTTTTGGGCAGCTTCAAATCAAAACTGAAAATCAAAAGTTCATGCTATATTTCATGTTTTGAAGATTAGGCGTTAACAATGGAAATTTTTTAATGACCGGTCAATGGAAGGTATAAACATTATTGAACAGCTTTATGAACTTATTGAGCATTATTGAACTTTTGACTTCATTTACGGCAAAATACAAACATTGCGTACGAAAGCTGCACTCTTCACCTTTAAAACACATTTTGATTTTTGTCGATATGACACTCTAATCAAAAGATATCGGATCTTTACCGTCGAGTAGATACAATTTTTTTAACCTGCAAATTTTATTTTACGCGCGTAACTGATATTCAAAATTACCATTGATTGTGCGCATTACATTCATACATACATTATACATTCATAACATACATACATTCTACACAAAAAGTGCTAATAAATATGTTTATTCAAAATTACCTCAGCCACATTTCTTGTTTAATATTTCTTTCTACAGCGTACAAATTCTTGGTAAATCGATGTTTTTCGCCCCCCCCCCCCCAACCCCCTTCAAGGGGAGTTTTAGGAAGTCCGGGAATATGAGCGGCAAAACTGCATCTTTTTGTAGTCCCAAAATTAACATTCTCAGCAAAATTCAGCTTGTTCCTACGATTTTTAGAGGTTCAGTGGCATTTTCGTCTCTGACGACTGGAGTAGCGCGGCTATAAATAGTTCTAATGTGCGCCTAATAAAAGTAAACCTTCTGCACCAAGTAGGCCAACATGCTACTGTTAATAATAAGGAAAAATTATTACTTAAGTGAAAAAATTTATTAAATATTTCACATATTATTTAGTGTATAGTATTTTTTGACTTGGCGTTATTGTGCAATCGCAGTAAGAAAATCCAAACTTGATTTATATCAACCAGTTGAGCAGGCGGGATTTAGAACAATGTTTGGTACTACTGATCATCTGCAAACTATCAGAACAGTGATCTAAAAAACCTCAGAATATAATGTACCCTTACATATGGCATTTATTGACTTCCACAAGGCTTTCGATGGTGTTTAAACTTGGTCCTTTTTGTCAGACCTAAAGGATGCTCAAATAAACTCACGACTCACGATACACTACACTCGTTAAAAACATATACGAACAGGCCACCTTCCACATCAAAATTAATGAAGATACAAAACTGAAAAAATGAACCTTGCGTAGCCCAATGTATAGGGGAAATATATACTTCAAGTCTCCCAATATAATGGGACTAACACTTTTTAATAGATTACCAATTCATATAAAATTTTGTAAGAGCATGGCAAGCTTTAAACTATATTTAAAGGAGGTTTTGGACATTTAAACTCACCCGTTTTTTATTCAGTTGGAGAATTTCTTCAATTTTAAAAGTTACTCTTTTTGTTGTTAGTTTGTTTGGTGGGTTTGTTTATTTGTTTGTTTTATTTACTTAACTGACCAATTCTACATAGACTATATTTTTGTCTAAAACAAAATAAAGCATATATTTATTTATTTAATTCGATAGTAATAAAAGATACCAATTCTGGAAGCGGTAATCGCGCTCATCATCCATTTTATTCTAGCAGTGCTACTATTTTAATTCGTTAGTGTAAACAGGTGGAACTTTTTACCTACTAATTGACTTTTAAGAACCTCCTTTTTATTTTACGATTTGTCACAATGCACATTAGAAATGCTCAACTTCATGATTCACCAAGAATTTATTGGGTATAAACATTTTGGAAGGTTTGGCCTGTATAGTATATTCTACTTTTTTGTAACAGTTTAATTACAGTAAGTGATAAACTGGAAAAAGAATTATAGATATATTACATCGTGTTTGGAAGAAAGAACTATAATTTATTCAGTTAATCGCTCAACGTGTTGATTGTCTAAATAACTACAAAGAGCTTTATTATAAGGAAAATAATTAAGTCTAAATATGCTTTTATATGGTTTCATTTTTAATCACAACACTAGGGTTAAGAACTATTACATCGCTGCACATTTTTAATACTAACACGACATTACTATGTATACTTACGCTTTCATGCTAGTATTTAATAATATGTCGTACACAGGGTGACTCTTTGGGAGTTCCAATTAGACATTTTAGAGAAGCTTGACATAATTAGTATCTGAAAATTTAGTATGAGAGTTTTTTAGATATGCCCAATGAATCTAAAATATTTAAAGTCCACTACCACAACTCCAGAATTCTCTAAAACTTTCTTATTTTAAATATAATGCCACGTCCTTATATTCCCTCAATATAAGGTTATTTTACTATATACTGAGTGTTTTACAAGATAAGACCAATTTTATTATGAAACAGTATCCGATTTGACACCGTGTGCTTTTAAAAATACTAAAATTGAGATTTTGATTGGTACAATATTTTTAGTACTGTCTATTTCGATGAAACTTAAAAATTTTGTAGATAAAATACTATTTAATACACAGCGTGGTTCAAAACACGTACTTACAAATTTCTCAACTATCTTAAATGGATCACCGTATATGTTATGACCTTATTCGAAAGAAATTTAAAAGTTGTTTAAGTTTTGTGAACTACTTCCTATAACTAAATCTAACTGTTTAATGTCTTTACTCCTCTTTCGATCTCTCAGCGTATTTCCTGTAATTCTTCTCAGTACTCTTATCTCTGCCGTTTTCAGTAGTCTTTGTGTTGTGGCTGTGTCGGGTCTTGCTTAGAATGCATATGTCATTATTGGTCTTACACTGGCTTTATAAATTCTTAACTATATTTTCAATAGTTTTTATGAGATCCAGGGGAACGTTTCGATTATACAAGAGATGGATATAAAATCAATAAAAATAAAATCAATAAAGATTTTTGTCCCTTTATTCTTACTTTACCTCTCACAAGCAAGCTTAGAGTTTTAAGCTGAAAACACACCTAAGCGATCACGACGCTATGGCGTTCTCGATAGTGACCGCGATTCGATTCGTCTGAAACACATACTGGTAGCGACCTGCTGGCGATCAAGGGATTTTGTGTAACGTTGTGACGGCAATCGCGGCGATATAATTAGTTTAGCGTTAAGAACATAGCAGTTTACGTTTATCCCTGGTTGCGTTAATGCAAATAATAAGAGAGATTCTATAGAATAAGAGAGGGAATGGAACTTTTCTTTCCGGAATCCTGGTGAGTATTTGCCCTCGGCGGTGGCAAAGAGTTTTAAGTGTTTGCTTGGCTCGGTTGTTTGAGCCAGCTGTAGTGCTGAGGATATTTCTCTTGCTGAGGGTTCAGATTCTGCCTTTAATTGATGTTATGTTTGCTACTTGGTGGATGAGTGCGCATAGACGCATGCCTTGTATTCGATTATTGGTCTTATATATAAGTTTTATAGGTGTGCAATAGTGTTTTATTTGACGTGTTGCCCAGTTTACCAGACAACGCTCCCAAGAGTTCTGCCCTTTTTCTTACCCTGTCTAGGGTGTTTGTATGTCGGTCTTTCAGTTGAGAGTCCTATTAAAATTAGCACCCAAATAGGACACCAAGCTTCTGAACTCAATGTCTTCTTTTAGCAAGGTTATCCGGCTCCGAGCATTACGGTGGTGGGGAGATTTAAATAATATTAATTGAGTTTTGGAGGCGTTAATAGTGACTCTCCATCTATTGCACCACCTTGTAACGAAATATTTTGCCTACCACATAGGGTATTATTATGGGGGGTTGAAAATTGGGGGGACAGAAGTTACTGGGGTGGAGATAGGGCAAGCAAAATAAACGATACTTATGCGAACGGCACTCAGGGTTTATTTGGAGCAGCTGGGTCGTGGATAAGTTGAATGGCAAGGGGGTTGGATTGAATCAATTAAAAAAATGAAACAAAGGGGTACTTACATGAATCTCTTGGAACAAATGGACAAACAAAACAACAGGAAGGACCTCTAGCAATTTAAAATGGACGCCGCTTCGAGGTGTCAAATTATAACGATTACAACAACTAGTTGTAACTATTGAAATAATTATTAGAAATGAAAAATATATCTTTTTAAATGAACTCAAAAAGGGGTTAGAGAGTTAGTTAAGAGAAGTAAACAAAATGGTTTAGGAAACAAATTAAACATTTATTTGTTGTCTCACCACAAACAGTTACAAAAATAGACAATACAAAAATAATTACGATATAAATAGTTACAAGGATTTATACCAAAATAATAAAAAAGAAAAACTTACATATGTCCTATTCGTTTACAAACTCTGTTTAGAAGTGAGATGTACTACAAAACTTACAAAAAATTGTTACTGCATGGAGGTTAACATTCTTAAAAAAAAACAAAGCAAATTAATGTCAAATATGATTAGATAGTACAATATTAATTATTACAAATTCTTTTTGTTATGAAAGCAGATTATTATTATTAAAAAATGTCTATATTTACTTTAAATTTTAACACAAAAAAGTTACCTGGATTGCATTGGGGTTTACACAAAAATTCTGGGGGTAGAAACTAGACTTCACTGGAACTCAAACTCTGTACCACTCTAACAAATTCATCTCCACTGTGATCGGACAAGACAAAATTGAGATTAGAAATTGGGCACGGGGACACAAACTTTGGAGCTCTGCTTCTTAAAATGACTGGAACAATGTCGGTATATTTCAAATCCTTACTTTAACTGTTAAATGTTAAACGTTAACTATTAAATGAACAATTAACTGCCACTAAACTTATTTTCCATAAAAATTCACGAAGAATGAGAAAACAATACAAATTCGACGTAGAATTTTGGACAAACGCTAGAAGCAGCTGACAACGCCTCAGCGAGAGTGAGCAATTATCTTTTAAATTCATTCACTTAACTTGGTATAAACAAAAATGATATAAACACTAAACGAAAATATTTATTTAAAACGCAGTATCGAGCGGTTTAACGATCACAGAATACCGAGGAAATACCCATCTGTGAAATAATAAACAAACTCTAAAATGGTTTACATTAACTCTAGCGACGCAAATAAAAGGATTGAAAACACTTTTTAGGTATTTTAACTTGTACGATAGGAACTGAAATACACTAAAAATATTCTTCGATACTTTAGCAAATACGAGGGAATTTCAATATATATCAAGGAATTTTAGAAATGCTACAACCGAACAACTCTGTTTAGGTAATTTTGAGCTCTATCGAATAATTTGTCCCAGCGTAGCCCTATGTGGGCCTGACGTGAGGAGCGTAGTGTCGTCAGCATATAGCAATAGGGATTCCGATCTAGCTTGAGGGCGGGGAATGTCATTGTTGTAGACTGTGTACAATATTGGAGCTAGAATTGAGCCCTGGGGTACTTCAGCTCGTGGAATGATTGGTGAGGAGAGTGTGTTGTCAACTTTGATCCGAATAGTCCGATTAGAGAGATAGGAATTTATTAGTTTAAAGAAACTTGTGGGCAGTCCAGGCAAATAGTAATGGATATCGATAAACTTGTAGAAAATTGTAGAAAATATGATATAATGTTGGACGTGGCCCACTTAGATTAAAAGAACGTACATATAAACAACAAAATCGTTCTGTAGCATCAACTGGTTCCCTAAAATTTGTTTGTTGTTTGGTGATTTTTTGTCTGATATAAAATTTCATCAAAACTTTCAAAATTCCTTCTAAAATATTTATAAAAACGGTTCTGATCTTTGGGTTCTGGGTACAATTTATGAAATTCTCCTTGTTGCTTGCGCCTTGGGTTAATGTCATGTACCCAAACATCTTTTCTTTTTCTGCAAAATAAGCTGCATAAATATCTGCATTTGTAAATGGAAAAAATAGAACGCCTAATCATACCTTTTATTAAATTTTTGCAATGCTTTTCTTTCTTGAAAATCGTACATTTTATAAACTATATTTCCAACTGTATTTGAAATCGCAGGTCGCTATCGGTCCAATGTGTTTGCTTTCTACAGAAACCGAGATCGCAATCGCCATCGTAGTCGCGAACTCAATCATGGTCTTTTAAATGTGTTCTACGCTTAAAACTTACAACTCAAAAATGTTTTGCATAATGTAATATTGTCAATGTTTTCCACCAAATCTGGTGAAATCAATAATTTTTTAACAAAATACTTTATTATATATATATATATATATATATATATATATATATATATATATATATATATATATATATATATAAAATTGTATGTTTTGAAAAAAACAATAAACAAAATTTAAAGGATTAACAATTTTTGATTATTATTTATAATATGTATTATAAATATTTTTTTAAATTTGTACAGATATAGGAACGCCGTACGCCGTATGCATTAATATGCCATATTTCCACCTCTTGCATCAATGCAAGACTAAATGCGATATCCCATGCTTCTAATAAGTGTATTAATGTAGTCCTGGTCCATGGTGCACCATTCTTCAATCGCTGCTATTCTAAGGTCTTGTAGTGTCCTTGGGGGTGGCTGCCAGGACTGAATTTTTCTTTTCAGCATATCCCATCCGTGCTCACTGGGATTGAGGTCAGGTGAGCAAGGTGGCCATTGTAATCTGACGATATCTTCTGTCTCTAAAAAATCTGCCACATGTCTCGTACGATGGGAAGGCGCATTGTCGTCCATAAAAATAAATTCTGGACCAACAGCTCCTCGCCACAAGCGTACAACAGGCCTAAGAATGGTATCAATATAAATCTGTCCACATTCATGTTACCAACAATAGGAATTAAAGGAGTTTTATTATTTAGCATGATGCCGCCCCAAAACATTATGGAGGCACCTTGATATGGGACTCTTTGGACAGCTTGGTTAAGTCTATCTTGTCGAATTGGGTTCCTCCAAATCCTAATTCGGCGATTATCTGACATATCCGGCAAAAAGCTAATTTTGGTTTCATTAGAAAATAACACGTTTCCCCATCTGTTGTCATGCCAGTGTAAATGTTCATTGGCCCATTCCAGTCGAGTCCTTTTCTGCTCTAACGTAAACTTTGGTATAAACAATGGTCTTCTTGTAAATAAATTCGGCGAATGTAACCTGTTTCTAATAGTCTGATCGCAAATTACAATATTATGAGCTTGCTGGAGTTCTCTTCTAATAGCTGAGGCAGTCATAGAGGGGTTTCTCCGGGCAGTTAACGTTAAAAAGCGTTCTTGGACATTGGTAGTAATTCTGGGTCTTCCGCTTTTTTGGACGATCGCTAACAGAATTCGTCTCTCGATACTTTTTCACAATCCGAGACACATCACTCTGATTAACTCCAACCCGGATAGCAACGTCGACTTGTGTGTGGCCTTCCTCAATCAAAGTAACGATTCTAGCTCTGTTGAACTCAGATATCACTTCGTCGCCTGAGAATTATACTGTTCCATCTCCTAAAACTCAATTTTACAGGAGAACGTTTTTAAATTTAATGTAAAATATTTTTGATATTATTGAAAAATTGTTTTACAGATCATGATCACTGTTTGCATATTAAATTACTTTTTATTATAGTGCTTTATTATTGCCAATTAAAACAACATTAACATGTAATACGGAAAAATTTATTTGGATATAGAACAAAAGGAACATTTAACTGAAATATTTGGGATATAGAACATGTATAGTGGATATAGAACTAACTAATTCTTAAAATGTTTTATTGGTGGTAACGACAAATTATCAAATAAAAACCAAAATTTATTAAATATATGACCGTAACTTAAACAAAAATACAATTATTAGGTGTACTAAAAAAACAATAATCTTCTATTTCTCGCTACTTTCCTTATTTGTCTATTTCTTTTGTTTTTCTTTGTTGCACATGATACTTGAATTGTGCTTCAAAACAACATTGTAAAACTCTTTATCAACTTCCGGCATGAACGGTATCATCTCTTTGAGATGCTTTTTCTTTAATTCAGGTAATTTTGGTGTTAAATTAACGAGTTGCAGCACTTCTGGTAAATTATTATGTATTTGACATCGCGTTTTTTTAACGTTTTCCAGTTTAATTTCCTTAAGTGGCCCTTCATATAGTTCACCATATTTTATGATTAAAGGAAATTCTTTTTCGTATATCAGATGTTTGACTTTAGTGTAAGGTACGTTTCGATAGGATAATTTTTCTGATTCTGCTTGGTAATTTTTATAATCTGCAGTGATCATTTGAAAAAATTTAAATTTCATTTTCCACAAGTTTGGAATCTTCGTTAAAATTTTTAACAAACTTACGGGGCTCCAAATATCTACATTTTTTACAAATCTTTCTATACAACTATGAGCTGCATCGACTTCTTGTACACAGCTGTGACCCGGTTCACCAAATTTCTGTTCTATTATTTTTATCTGACCTGAAGAATTGGATTGCAAAAAATGTTGCAAAGCAAATGTCATTATTGAATTTTTATTTTCAGGTACACAGCTGTCTGACCATAAAATTAATTTTTCAAGTGCAGGATTATCTAGTACTACTTTTTTAAGTATTTTAATCAAAGCACAAGAAATATGAAGTCCGCTTCTACCAGAAATCATTTCATGCCATAAGGCATTATATACGATCTTAGTTTTGTCGAAATGAGCAGTTAAATTATAACAAGAAAATTTTGTTTTATAATAAAAATTGCTTACGTTAGATTTTGGTAGCGAAAAAACTTTTTGCAGATCAAAACATAAAACACCAACACATTTGCCCTCGG
Organism: Diabrotica undecimpunctata; assembly: GCF_040954645.1. Lineage (NCBI taxonomy): Eukaryota > Metazoa > Arthropoda > Insecta > Coleoptera > Chrysomelidae > Diabrotica > Diabrotica undecimpunctata. Next base: position 110,982,242 of record NC_092809.1, read on the forward strand.
AGGATATAAATTTGTCTCGGTTTTTTTCCTGATGTACCAAATCTTTATTTTTCTTGTGAGTTTCAAATTTTAAAATATCTGCTTCAGTCGGATTAGTAAGAGAATTATATGCTGCACACTTATCACATATATCTTTCTTGGGACAAAAGAATGTCAAATTAAATTCAGTATTGAATATTGTCCGATACATATGATATTTGACTGGTTCTGATTCTTGAGTTTTGTATAGATCATACATTTTTTGTAAATTTAAATTTCTTTCCAAATATTGTCTGGTAAAACTCTGTCGACAATAATGAGAGTCGACTCTTTGAAAAGAGTTAATATGTTCTCGTACTTTTTGTTTTTTTCCCTCGGAGATAGTTTTCTTCTGATGCCTGCCACGAATAGGGGAACGAACAATGCATCTAACATCATCTTTTACACTTTTAAAAAAGTAGTAAATCCTCTGTTTACTAATATTTAATGTATTAAAAAAGTAATGTTGGCAAACTCTCATTTTAACTCCACATACATAAAAAAAATATTGATATGAAAATGTTTTTTTGCTGGTTTCATTGTTTGTTCTTTTTCTTACTGCCAAAATACGCTTCACATGTTTTGAGTAGAACTGATTCTTTTTGTCATCATTAAGAGACCAAAACTGTCTATGAATTGTATCTCTTTCGTCAGGAGTAATTTTAGCAGTACACTGTAGTACACAATTTTCACAGATTTCTTTTCCCTGGTCCGCTTCATTGTATCAACATTCTTGTCCAGATTGTCGTTTATGTTTTCTTATATTTTGTTTCCAATCTGATGGTCTTCTTTTTCGTTTTCGACTAATCACCGCAGGTTTATTAACTTCTTCGTTAAGATACTCTTCTTCCTGTGCCATCTCAATTTGACTCTCAGGTAACTTTTGTAATTGAAGATTATTTTCTTTTTCTTCATAGTTTTGTGCCAATGCGTCTACTTCTTGCAGTGTGCTAAATTGTAAATTTTGTGTATCCATAGTGTTTTAAGTAACCATTTGTAAAACAACAACTTTTCCTTCATTTGGTGTCGCTTTAGGTCCGTGCTTATCTTGAGATGTTTCTTTACTAATGTTTTCTTTGTCGTTTTCGACATCCTCTTCGATAATATGCCACAAAGAGCTAAAATAAGATATTATTTAGTGGTATTATTTCTCAAAAAATTTAATGTAAGCTTACTTCCAAACGTCACTAGGACATGAAGAAGGCCTTGTTGGCGACGGTGAAAGTTTTGCACTCATTATAAACTGCAAAAAGAAATTGATTTAAATATCAATGTAGTAAGAAACACATGCAATTCGAATCAAAATTACAAAATTAAAAGGAACGAATTTGAAATATGACCACATTACTTTCTGAAACATTCATGCTAATCCACTCCTGTACTACTCTATTCATATCAAAACACATACAACCCGTATTAGTAATTTAATAGTTACAAATACATAATAATGTGTAACATATTTCTTTTTATAATAATTATCAAGATTTTTTATTGATTTGAATAGGTTTAATTACATTTTATTCAATAAAATATCCGTGTCTATGAAAATTTTGAGGTTAGGTAATATTGCAAATTCGTTTAATAAGGATGATTAAATCAACACAATAATATTAAACGTACTTACTTAAATTGTTTCAGGAATACCCACTACTATTTAGTTTAAATACATTTTCTTACTATTCACTTTTTACAAAAAACAATAGATCATTTACCAACATGCCATGATGTACATACACGTACAGTCCGGTATTAAGCACATTATGCGTAATGGATATAGAACACTATAATTCTAGTAACGTATTTATTCTAAAAGTTAAAGAGGATATAGAACAAAATAATTTTAAAAATATTTTGAGGCATACGGGATATAGAACTAAATGTTACTGAAAACTTTTAATTGGTTCTGAATATTATCATCATTTCAATGGATATAGAACAAGCTAATTTTTACAAAAATTTCTATGTATATAACTCCAAACTGCCAAAAAGTGGATATAGAACAGTATAATTCTCAGGCGACGACTTGTCTAATCATATTGTTCACTACAAAGTGAATAAAACGCAAACCAATTTTTACAAATATCGGTTTTCGAAAACTAATGAACGCAATATGAATACTGAGAATCTTTGCGACAATTAAGAAACAAAAAACAAGCAATAAAGTACATTTTTTAGTAGACAAAAAAAATCAGTGCAAAAAATTTCAAATGAGAAACGTTCAGTGGCGTTACAGATAATATGCAAAACATTTTTGAGTGTGTATTGTTGTGAATTTATTAAAAGGTTCAATATTTATAACACTTACGGATTTAATTTATTTCTTTATTTATATTAACTTATCTGACAATAATTTATATATATCCGTACGTAACAAATTCGCGAGCGCGGCGTCTTCAGAATTAACTGTCCATTCCAAATAAAGTTCCGTTATTATATACCAGTGCCGTTATCTCGAAAAATCTAAAACCTTCGATGGCGAAACGGTAAAGGCAAACTGGATTTCCCTCGCATCGGTTCTGGAAGGTCGCTCAGGTAAATCGAGGCCTCTCGTAAACTCTACAACATATTAGAATAAAAACATGTTTTAAAGGTTAAAACTATGACTCATATTTTTACGTAACATTGCCCCCTCTCAAAAGATGGTTCCTCCTGGAACCTTGTTGGGACTAGAACTGGAACGGTATGCTGGTATCGGCAACTGGACCCTCTTTTACAACTTCCAGTTGTATAAAAATGACAAGGGACGGTTTTCTCTCCGCACCAGTAACTATGCGGATTGCAACAGACTAACACCTGGACTTCGGTGTCTTTAAAGATCTCCTCCACCATATTTCGGATAACCCTCCAATCTAATTGGCGGCACTCCAACTTTGGCATGGCTAACTTTTGCACGTCGGACTCTAGTACGTGCCCTCTCAATTGAAGTAAGGCTTCCCACACATCTCGGTAGGTAGGTTGGTCACGGGCAGTGTCTTTTGTTACCAGGTAGAAAAGGTAACGTGATGCATCTTGGAGTTTCAAGGTTTTACCGGGAGCTGGCACCTGGCATTGAAGTTCTGCAACTCGACCAAACTTCCTTCGAAAGACGGAACTGCCAACCCTGGTGCGTCTTTGATACTGGCCGGGATGGTAAGGGCCAGCGAGTAGTCATCGGGGAGCGCGAGTAGATCTTGCTTTTCTTCAGTGGTAACACCATGTCTTGCTTTACCGGTACCTCCATAGGCACCCATGAATTCCTCAAACGTGAGGTCAGACACGTCTTGGACTTGGTTTACTTCCACTTCTTCATCTACGTCGTGGTCACCTTCGAAAGACGCCAACCGGTTATGGTGTACTATCATCGGCTTTCCCCTCGGAATCTTGCTTATTCGGTAGATGACATCGTTGATCTTCTCCATAATTAGGTATGGGCCTTCCCAAAACTGCTGCAATTTGGGAGCACAACCTTTTCGCTTCTTGGGATTATAGAGCCATACTTTGTCGTTCTTCTTAAAGCAACCCTTTTCGGCTTGTGTATCGTACCGTTTCTTCATTCGGTCGCTAGCGATCTGAAGGTGGGAACGGACCAACTCATGTACATCGTCCATTCTTCTTCGTAATTCGATCACATAATCTTCACCTGCTACATCTTCTCCAGGTCGACATCCAAACTCGAGATCACAAGGTAGTCGCATTTCGCGTCCGAATAGGACTTTGGCTGGTGTCTGGCCTGTTGATTCATTCACAGCAGATCTGTAGGCCATTGTGAAGAACGGAAGGTATTGGTCCCAGTCTCGCTGATGATCGGACACCATCTTTGTCAAATACTTGCCAACTGTCCTATTCATTCGTTCTACCATACCATCCGATTGCGGATGATACGCGGTAGTTCTTGTTTTCTTCATGCCTAGTCTATCACATATTCCTTGGAATAGATCACTTTCGAAGTTCCTGCCTTGGTCACTATGGATCTCCAAAGGCACTCCAAATCGGCTGATATATTCTTGGATCAACTTATCTGCAACGGTGGCGGCCTTCTGGTCTGGAAGTGCGTAAATCTCGACCCACTTAGTGAAGTAATCCATTACTACCAACATGTACTTGCCCCCATTTTCACTTTCTGGAAATGGCCCTGCAATGTCCAAAGCTATTCTTTCAAACGGGCTTCCAACATTATATTGTCTCATAGGAGCTCTCCTTTTTCGGTGAGGCCCGTTACTCGTAGCACAAATAGTACATTTCTTACACCAGTCTTTTACGTCGTCGGAACTGTTCATCCAATAAAACCGTTCCCGAATTCGCTAAAGGGTTTTCCTTACACCAAAATGCCCTCCCGATGGACTGTCGTGTAACTGACGAAGTACTTCGGCTATTCTGCTCTTTGGGATCACCAACTGTCTTCTCTTCTCTGAACCGTCATCATTTTCCAGGACTCGTTTAAGCAAGCCATCTTCGATGATAAATGAGTCCCACTGGGCCCAATACGTCTTAACTACTGAGCATAGGTTTGATATTTCCTGCCAAGGTGGTCGACGGCTTTCCTCTTTCCATTTTCGGATTTTCTGTATAACTGGATCTCTCTCTTGTTCTTCCCTTATCTTAGTAGGCGTCCAGTCGTCGTTGACAATCGTCGTTCTTAGCACTGCTGCTTCCTTGGATTCCGTTTTGTTGCAGTGGGAACACTCTGCTGGGCATGGCCTTCTGGAAAGAGAATCAGCGTTTCTGTGGCTAACTCCGGCCCGGTGCTCAATCTTAAAATCGTATTCTTGGAGTCGTTCGATCCACCTGGCTATCTGACCCTCTGGATTCTTAAACTGCATCAACCACTTAAGGGCGGCATGGTCGGTTCGGATTAGAAACTTTCTGCCATAGAGGTATTGATAGAAGTGCTCTACTGACTTAACTACTGCTAGAAGTTCTCTTCTCGTGACGCAATAATTCCGCTCAGGTTTTGAAAGAACTTTACTAAAATATCCGAGGACTCGTTCCTGTCCTCCTTGAATCTGAGACAGCACTCCTCCAATTCCCACATTACTTGCATCTGTATCTAAGATGAACTCTCCTTCTGGCAATGGATACCCTAAAATTGGTGCTGTTATTAAATGCTTTTTCAAGGTCTCAAAGGCATTTTGGCAGTCTGCATCCCAGCGGTAATCTCTTGCTTCCTCCGTAAGTCGCGTTAATGGCTTAGCGATATCTGCAAACTTCTTAATAAACCTCCGGTAGTAAGTACATAGTCCAAGAAAACTTCTCACTTGATGTTTGTCAGTTGGTTTTGGCCATTCCTTAATGGAATCGATTTTTCCTTTATCCACGGCCACCCCTTCTTTACTGACTATATGACCCAGATAATTGACTTTACCTTGAAATAGCTGGCACTTCTTGGGGTTTAGCATCAATTGGGCAGCTTTTAGTCGATTAAAAACGTTTTCTAAATTCCTCAAATGATCTTCGAATGTCTCCCCCAAGACGATTATGTCATCTAAATAAACCAGGCATGTTTTCCAAGATAACCCTCTCAACACATTTTCCATAAGCCTCTCAAATGTCGCAGGAGCATTACAGAGTCCAAATGGCATAACGTTGAATTGCCACAATCCAGATCCTGTGGTGAAGGCTGTCTTTTCTTTATCGACTGGGTCCATTTCTACCTGCCAGTATCCAGACTTCAAATCTAAAGTAGAAAACAATTTACTTCCAGCCAATGTGTCCAATGTGTCATCGATCCGAGGCAGAGGATAACTATCTTTCTTGGTAACGTTGTTCAGCAAACGGTAATCCACACAGAACCTCGTCGTTCCGTCTTTCTTCTTAACCAGGACCACCGGAGAGACCCATGGGCTCGTAGAAGGTTCTATCACCCCGTCTTTCTTCATTTCCTGAACAATCGTTTCAGCTTCCTCTCTCTTCGCCTGTGGTAATCGTCGAGCTGTTTGACGAATTGGCTTAGCATTACCAGTATCAATTTTATGCTTAACAACGGTAGTTCTTCCCGTCTTTCCTCCTTTCGGTACGAAAATATCACGATACTGCCGCAGAAATTCCCTTAATTTCCTTTTCTCCATCTGATTTAGAGACTGTCCTGCAACTGCAACCATTTGGTCGAATTTGTCGTTGGAATTATCAGATGTTGTCGCCTGACGGATTATGGATGTCACAGGTACACAAGTTCCTACTTTTGTCTCTTTCTTTATGGTCACTGGGTAGTCGTTGACATTGATAAGTCTCACAGGAATTTCTTTAGCCGAAGTCACCAATTCCTTTCCAATTATGATTCCACGGCCAACCTCATCGTCGTGGTTCCAAGGCTCCATCATAACAGGTCTCCCTTCGTCTACAATTCCCTGTAGTCGCGCTACTATGATCGTTTCGCTTCTCGCAGGCACGACTGTATCTTCTGTAATGGCTGCTTGCACAGTGTTGTCATTATGTGGATGGAGAAATACCTCCTCGTTGCCAACTTTGATTACCTTATTCTTAAAATCCAATTGGAATCCATGCATATTCATTACGTCCATTCCTAATATAACATCCTCTTCGATGTCAGCAACTATAACAGTATGGACAAACTTTTCTGCCCCAATTCCCAATTGTACCTGGATTTCTCCATGAATGTTGGCATTTTCACCTGTAGCGGTCCGAAGTCGTAACCTCGTTGGTAACAGTTTCTTTCGGCTGTTTATAACTGTCGGGCGTATAATGGTTCTGGTCGCTCCGGTATCCACCAACAACGTATGTCTTTTACCATTTATTTCTCCATCTACATATACACTATCTTCACGACATTTCAAAGAAGCTATTAGTATAAGAGGGTCTTTGGAAAAGTTCCGGGTCGAAGCTGCTCCCCTAAAGCCGACTCGTTCTGGTTTTCCTGATGGTGAGTTTCTTGATTTTATGGTCTTCGTTTTCTTGCATGTAATACTTTTCATCATATTAACGAGCTGGTCAAGTTTATCTTCATCTCCTTCCTCTTTTACAGTCCTAACTTTACTGTACCCGCCAGAGGCCTGCGTAGCTGACTCGTATTCGAGGGCGGCGGATAGGACATCAACCAGCGTCTTGTGACGAGCTAATCGCAGTGTTCTCTGCATTTCATGATCACGAAGACCATCAATAAATGTTTGAACGGCCAATTTTTCCATCATGTCTTCGGGAGCTGTTGGATAAGCATATCGTACTAATCTGGCAATATCTACCTCATATTCTTGAAGAGCCTCATCTTTCTTCTGTCTACGATTTTTAAGCTGCGACTGATATACATGCTCCAAATGTTCGTGGCCATATCGCATATTTAACCTCTTCTTCAGTTGTTCGAAATCATCGGTCTCCTCTACGGCTATGGTCTGAAGCACATCTAAGGCATCTCCTCGAAGAGCGATAGTCAGGTTCACAGCCTTTTCTTTTTCAGACCATCCATTTGCTCTTGCGGCTGATTCGAACTGTTTCATGTAGTTGTTCCATGATGATTTTCCGTCGAAAGTTGGGACTTTCACATGGACAGAACCTCCACTTCCTTCAAATTTCGGTCGTGTTTCCAACTTACATTTCGTCTCGTCTTCTTTTATCTCCACTGTAATCGGATTGTTACCTCTCTCTGCTGTCCCTGTTTCCTCCATCTTCTTTTCCATCTCTTTCCATATCTTTTCTTCGAAGGCTAACATATCGGCAGCAACTTGGTTTTTTAATGAAGATATTCTATCGTCCAGGGCAGACATCTCAGAAGTGACTTTAGAGATTTCCGAAGAGATGTTAGCAGAGACTTTGCTTTCCAGCGAAGAAATCTCGTTAGAAACTTTGTCTTCCAACGAAGCGATGTCGCCGGAAACTTTGGCTACATCACCAGAAACTTTGGCTACATCACCAGAAACTTTGGCTACATCAGAAGAAACTTTCGAAATATCGTCAGAAACTTTGTTCTCTAATGATGCGATGTCACCAGAAATTTTCGAAATCGACGAGAGGACAGCATCATGTTTGTCTTCAAATATATAAGTCTCTGGATCTAGTCCTTCTTCTAGCAAAGCGTTCTTTAGTCGTTGGACTAACTCAGCCTTTTTTCCGGTAGAAGCTAATTCTCTGTCTTCAAGATGTCTTCTTAAATTAGTCACTGTCAGCTCATAAATCGTAGCCATTTTCACAATTTATTTTATATTCACTTGTATTATTATTATAAGTCTAATTTATGTTCGATCTCACTTCTGGCACCATTTGTTGTGAATTTATTAAAAGGTTCAATATTTATAACACTTACGGATTTAATTTATTTCTTTATTTATATTAACTTATCTGACAATAATTTATATATATCCGTACGTAACAAATTCGCGAGCGCGGCGTCTTCAGAATTAACTGTCCCTTCCAAATAAAGTTCCGTTATTATATACCAGTGCCGTTATCTCGAAAAATCTAAAACCTTCGATGGCGAAACGGTAAAGGCAAACTGGATTTCCCTCGCATCGGTTCTGGAAGGTCGCTCAGGTAAATCGAGGCCTCTCGTAAACTCTACAACATATTAGAATAAAAACATGTTTTAAAGGTTAAAACTATGACTCATATTTTTACGTAACAGTATATATTCATAAAAAATAATTCTTAGTAAAAAACTGTTGATACATTTTATGATCACTCTCTTAGTTACCAAAACCCAAATTTAATTTCACAATCTATAAATTACATTATTGTATACCTCCTACTACTGCTAATATTGATAAAAATATAAATTAAATGGAATACTTTTAAAAATTGAAACAAGGTAGGTTGCTTAAAATATTGGAATAATTTAAAAAAACGATTAGATAAACAATGACCTTTTTATGTTAAATGTATGTATAACTAAAACTACTCTTATCGCACGATTGAGTAATGGCATAATTTGTTCGAAGCATTCCGTTGCACGTAAACAAACAGTAGTTTATCATTTGTAGGCCTGTGTGGATCACTAAAGTAAAAAAATATATGTTTAGGTGAGTTAGAATTTAACAATTATTTAAAACTATGTGGGTGTTTAAATTTTAAGATGTGTACGTAGTTTTTTCTGTCAGTACCTACATAAGGTTGTCACAACATTCAACTTACTTTAATGATCCGTTATAAACATAAAGTTTTGTTTTTTTTTTATTTTCGTTTTTCCGTTTATAGGTCTACGTTATTTTTTGTGCTTTTTCTGTTTCCTTTTAATTTAAAAAATATCTAAGATACTGAATGGCTTCGAAATAAAAGACACTCTTTCTGTATTACTTGCATTCGGAGCTACCTGACATTAAACTTTTGATAATATGGTAGATTTGAAATAGTTATCGATAAATTCCAGCTCCTTCTTCACAAAATACATAGGCTATATTTATCAGTAGTTTGAATGATGCCATGTACTTTCTATATCATAGTCTTCATCAAGTTTTAGGTATTATTAGTAGCAGTGATTTTTTTAATGGTTGGTATAATATATTTTTCCATATTGTGGAATTAATTAATTTTATTATTTTGGCAATCTAGTTTTCCTGCTCTTCCTGATATTTTTTTATTTATTTATTAAATTTACAATGCACCTAATCCTATAATTAACCGGCATTTTATATTTAACCTAATCTGCTACTTAACTATTATTTATACATTTATATCACTATCGCACAAATTCCAAAAGTTTTGGTGCGTTTGAGCCTAAGGATAAGGTCTTGATTATCTAGCAGTTCTAACACTTCCCTTTGTATGGTTTTTATGGTTATGAACTTAGTTTTCGTGACCCTTGGCAATCTTCTTTATTTCTTCTTTAATTATTACTATACAGATTTCCCGAGTAGGTCTTTGTTGCGGGTATAGCAAAGACCGTGGACTATGTTTCTTAGTATTCGGTTGTGGATTCTTTGAAGTCAATCATAGTTACTCTCACTAGTACAGCTCTATATTTGTAGACCCTAGGACAATACTGCTTTGAGCATTTGTTTTGTAAACTAGTACCTTGTTCTTGATTGTGAGCTTCTACCTAATAACCAATATAACTTCTTGTATTTAAGTTTCACTTCTTCAGTTTTCTTTCTGATATATTCCTGACACTTTAATTATCTATTTAAATGTAGCCCTAGGTATTTAACTGTTTTCTTGTACGGGATGATTTTATTGTTTAATCAAACTGGGTGATTATTTATTTTTTTGTAAGTGAAATCGATATGGGCAGATTTCCCTTCATTAATTTGTATGCGCCAGTTGTTATTCCATTTGCTTATTTTGTTTATTGTACTCTGACGGTATCTAGTTGTTTTTTCGAATGTTTCACCGACTATTAGTATTGTAGTGTTATCTGCAAATCTGGCCAGCTTAATATTTTCTGTAACAGGGATGTCACAGGTATATAATAAACATAGTATGGGTCCCAGAACACTGCCCTGTGGGGCTCCTGCTTTGATTGGACGTAGTTCTGAATATTCTTCTTCCTGTTTAACTCTAAAAGATATGTCTTCTATATATGACTGTATTAGAGAGACATATCTTGCTAATAATAAAATTAAATTTAGCTCACAAGACTAGACCTTTTGGACTCATCGACACATATATGTGCGGAATTTATATAATTTATTTTATGTATTTTAAAATGGTCATTTTCTTTACTTTATCTCCTTTGCCATTTGTTATTTTTTTATTTTTTGTTCCAGTTCTTCTGTTCTGTTTTCCTAACATTTCCTTGATCTTGATTTTTTCTTTGTCTATTCGTTTATCTTCGATAACTTTATTCAATAACTTATTTTCATTCATCCTTAGGTACGCCTAAGCCGTTGTTTACTACTATTTTAGTTATTATATTTTTTTGTTCAAATATTTTTCTTCTTAAAGCGCGGCTTGTGCGGCTCTGAAAAGTGCATTGATGTCGAGGTTTGTCCATTCCCTTTTATACTCTATAGCCATGAGTATTTTCTTCTCCCGATGCCTCTTTACCTTCAATATTCAATATTCCCCTCCATAATCAATTTTAAAAAGGAATTTAAAAAATTCCCAAATATGTGACGTAAGCTGCTTTCCGCTTCGCTATTTGCAGCAATTCTCTTTCTTTCTCTATTTGACATAGTATTTCGTCGTTGGTTATATGATCCGTCCAGAAAATTTTAAGGATTTTCCTTAACACCCACATTTCGAAGGCTTTCAAGGCTATTAATCACGTTAGCTTTTATTGTCCACTCTCCACTCCATACAGCAGTACTGAGTAAACGTAGCATTTCACAAAAGGGTACCGTACCGTTAAACTAAAACTCTTGTTGCTAAGCAGAGCTCATATTCATAAATGTTGGTCGTGCCTGTTTAATTATGCTAAGTATTTCTGTGTCTGGGTCTAGGTCCTCAGTTATCCAATTTCCGAGATATTCGGTGTTCTACTAACCACCACTTTATTTTTGTAAATGTTTAAACCAAATTGTGCTTCTTCTATATTTAATACATCGATAAGACTTTGTTTCTGGCTGTCGTCTATTACAACTCCTTGATCAGCATAGCAAAGGTTATTAAAAACTTGCCCATCTTTATGCTTTGCGCAGTATCTCTTAAGGTTCCCTATTTTCCTTTTACATTCCCTACTTTTACCCATGCTCTTTGATTTAAGTAAAGGTTCTCAATGAATCTTAACTAATTCTGATCTATCATTCTACCTTGTGTAGAAACGCGTCTTTGCCATGGTCTCTGTATTTTTGAACCAATACAGTCTAATTAACGAGTGCGTCACGTAGCCGAGGCCTTGCCTAAATCAGTTACATCAATCTGTTTACATCATTTAAAAATGTTGTATGCACTATCTTCAAGAACAGTTTTATAACCTCACTTAATAGACTGATCATTCTGAACTGAAGGCTGGAGCCTAGGCGATATTTCGCTCATCTCATAGATATTGTTGAATAGTTCTACCAGCGCATCCATATTCTTGTGATTTAGCAGTTTTATTACGTTTTTTGTATATTTCATCTAATCCTGCTGCCTTTGCTTACTTTGATTTATTGCTTTTAGTATTTATGATTTAAGTATTTTTGGAGAAACTTTGCCTTTATATTGGTCTGCAAGATTGTGCTGGCTATTCTCTACATAGAGTTGTTAGGTATTTGTTTTCCACTGATGGAAAAGTGCCTAAGCGTTATAGATAATATTATTGTTCTTTACTATTTTGTTGAGGCTACAAGCTTTTATTCTGCATTCACCATTCTTTTACTAGCTTGTGTATGTTGAAATAGTTCTGTTTTTCTTTAATCTGCTTAATTTATGTGGAACTATCTTTAACCACTGTTCCTGGGGTTTACGAATCTCTTTGCGAATGTTTTTATCGAGTTTTTATATTCAACTTTGTCTTTATTGATTGACCATATACCTAGGGATGTCAAATACTCAAATTAGTATATTTTTTTTATTTCATAAGAATATTCAATTACTTATTCTATCAATAGAAAGAGCATTAGCAACCGCAGATGCTTGTTTGGTCTGTACTTACATAATAATTTCTAAAAACATGTCAAAACGTATTTGGAAGAAGTTATACATCAAGTCATGCATTACATGAATTATATTGTTACAAATACAATCCACTCCGCAATTGATCCTACGTATTCATCAGTGAATAAAACGGAAGATATAATTATCAAGATTAGAAGTTTATTTCTGAGAAAAATTTAATTCTCTTGAGTGTCAAAATAACCGAGTTAATCAAGGTCCTGAACTTTATTATGTTCCTGAGTTAATATATGTTCCTTTAATGACGGAATTAATCAACAATAATAGATGAATCAATAGCTGAATCAGCAGCTAAATCAATGATTGCTGCAACTACGCAAATACTTTCATTTCACAAGCGTCAATAAAAATTGAAAATTCCACCAAAGGAAGAACTGGAATACAAAGTGAACGCTTAACTCGCATGGTATGGAACAGGGATGATAACATATCCCAACAAAATGAAAAAATTTTGTGCTTGAGAATGTCCTTTTTTTATAGTAGTTTTTTGTTGGAATCGATTGTATAATTTTGACTTCGCTTGAAAGAGATATATACAAAGGCACCTGGAAATCACCAAACGGACTTCAGTAATATGATAGATATCTTCTTTCATTTTTATTAAAATAAACAATATTCTACAAAAGCAGTTAAATAGTCTCTTTCTCGTCAATGGCGCTACAGCTCAAATCGAGCCTTGGTTTTCTCCAAACTATGCCTCCAACCTTGCCGGTCCCGCGCCGATCTTCTCCAGGTTCTCACGTCTAGCAAATTTTGCGCGTCCGCTGCCAGTGCCTCTTATCTAACAGTTGGTAAAGTTCATGGTTGTACATTCATCTCCATACTCCGTTTTCGGTAATAGGTCTAAATTTCTTTCTTAGAACTTTTGTTTCAAAGACTTTCAGCTTTCGTTTTGTGTCTTCTGCCATCACCCATCTCGCATCCATAACATTTTTTTGGTCTAATAATAAATATAGTTTCATTTAATAAAAATGGAAGAAGCTATCGTTAAAAATAAAGGCACCCATATACCTTGAGAAAACACCGTAGGTATAACACAACTCTGAGAAAACTATATATTTTCTATACTGATCACTACTGACACGCTTCTTGGTAAAATTCCTCCCAACACCTAAACCATACGATGTAAGTGATCACGCAATCACGCTTATAACTCATTTCATTTCTTATTTCCTGGAATACTGTATTATATATTTCTGACTATTAGTTCATAGCAATATGGATGACGTGTTTAGAAGTCGAGGAAATGATATTGTAACGAACAAGCTTATTTCGTCGTACACCATAGAACGGTTGCATCTGTCGAGACGATTATGTGTTTTCGAGAATTTTCCTGATGTATCGATCGGCTGACAGATCGAGGCGTTTATACAAGCGAGAATAGAGGTGGACTATTTTAGTACATAATAACTTTTAAAATTTGAGAAACATTTTTTATTTTCGTTAAAACTGCTTCTTCTGCTGACTGAAACTGGAATGTCTCTGGCTCATCTCCATTCTTGTTGAGAACATCCTTCAGTCGTTCTTGAAGGATCTTCTTGGACCCGCTGCAGTCTTCATCGCTATCTTCTAGTTGCTCACGCAACTGTTTTACTGAAAGTTCTACTAACAGCATCTTTGGTCAGGCACACACGTACTTTACAAATTTTCTTTTTTTTGAAAATCACTAACAAACTACGTGGATGTTCCCGACGAGCAATATTTTTCAAAAGTTCAAAAGTCTTTTTCAAAAGTCACTTCTGAATTTATTTTTAAATAAATAAATTACCTCACACCGTAATACAAGTTATTATGTACTAGAATAATCTGGAATAGTCCACCTCTATTCTCGCTTGTATAAATGCCTCGATCTGTCAGCTGGTCGATACATCAGGAACATTCTCGAACACTCATCATCGTTTTGAGAGATGCAATCGTTATATGGGGTACGTCGAAATATGTTTGTTCGTTACAATATATTGCGTCATTAACTACTATAATTATCATTATCATGTCAACACAAAGGATCTAGAGCATGATAACCGCTTAGTAACAGCCAAATGTACAAAAATATTAATTCATCAATTTTACCTCACTCTCATCTAATATAGTTTAATCTAATTTTTAGCGCAATACCCTTACACTTCCGGTTATCTGTCCGAACCGGAACCAGGGGCGTACGACAGTGATTTCACCGACTACAAATATCAAACTCTGGATAGAAGGCGGCCGGCGCCACAAGATCGATCTACGGAATATATTTCATCTACGATGCCAAGGCCAACAGTTAATAGGTTTGTATATTAAAATAGGATACAAAAATTGTTTGCGTTGTAGTCTCACTGTCATTGTTCATCATTCTGGCTTTTACAACCCTGCGTGGGTCCTAGCCTCCTCAAGAATTTCTCACCAGTCGTCCCTATCCATCGCCTTTTTCCGTCAAGCACTTATTCCCATATTTCTCATATCTTCATCGATGTTAACAAGGAACCTTGTTCTGGATCTTCCTCTTCTTCTCTAACCAATGGGTCTATCAAGGAGCATTTTTCTAGCTGCGTCATTTTGTTCCATCCGCATTACATGTCCTTTCCACCTCAGACGTCCTATCTTAATACGTTTTACGATATCAGGTTCCTGGTATATTCTCTGCTCCATTGTCATTCACTGCTACATAGATTCGCCTTAGTACTTTTCTTTAGAAACATCCTAACATGTTTTCATTATTTTTTGTTACAGTCCAGGTCTCTGAACCATATGTTAGAACTGGGCGTATTATTGTTTTGTAGAGTTTTATTTTTGTATTTCTCGATAGAATTGTGGATTTAAGGAGGAGATTGAGCCCAAAATAGCATCTGGTGGCCGAGTAAATCCTGCGGTTTATCTCTGCAGTAGTATTATTTTCAGTATTAAGGAGCGCTCCAAGGTATACAAATTCGTTCACTTTCGCTTCTTTTAATGTTACACACGCCTCTCGTACAGCGTTTTCCGTTCTCCCAACAATATTGATATCATCATCATAGGCCAGGGTTTGCACTGGTTTATTATATATTGAACCAGTGGTTGTGATTTTTGACATACATATTGCTTTTTCTAGAGCCAGATTGAACAGTATACAGGAGAAAGGGGCTCCCTGGCGTAGCCCATTAATTGTTTTAAAAGGTTCAGACAGTTCCCCCTGAATTTGTACTCTACATTCGACTTTTTCAGGTGTTGGTTTTGTTAAATTTACCAACTGATTTAGTTTTCCTAGCTCTTTCATTGTTTTGAACATTTCTCTTCTATTCACAGAGTCGTAGGCTGCCTTGTAGCCTATAAATATGTGATGACTATCAATGCCATATTACAGTGTTTTTTCCAAAATTTGTTTCAGGGTGCAATTTGCAATCTGATGAATTGTAGATTTACCACCTCTGAAACCAACCTGGTATTTTCCTACTATCTCTTCTGCGTATGGTGCCATACGGTGACATAGTACTGTGGAAAATATTTTATACGCTGCATTTAGAAGCGTAATTCCTCTGTGGTTATAGCATTCAAAGATATCTCCTTTTTTGTGTATGGTACAAAGTATTCCAATATTCCAATCATTGAGGGGGGATTTCTGTGTCTATATTTCTTTTATAAGCTGCTGTAATGCTAGAATGGTATCATAGCCACCTTCTTTATATAGTTCAGCTGGAAGATTATCTATTCTGGGTGATTTGTTTCTGGCTAATTTTATAACTGCATCTTATATTTAATAATCGTTGGTGGTTCCTCTTCTCTCTCGTCTGCTCCCCTTACCTCATCTCTTTCGTCTTCCAGGTTTTCTTCCTCTTCCTCCATATTAAGTAGTTAAAGTATTCCACCCATCTACTCAATACATCTTTCCTTGTTGTTAATAGGTCTGACTTCTGCATTGTCTTGTGGTTGCCTTGAATTCGTTGCTGTTGATGTTAACTTTCTTATAGAATGCTCTGAATTCTTTCTATCTGTTAAGGTTTTCTATATATTTAAGTTCCGTATTTAGGTGGTTTCGTTTTTTTCTTTTGTGTAATTATCCTCTTTTCATCTCTTTTTTGTCTGGTAATTCTTTACAGTTGTTCTAGTTCGTCAGGTAAGTATCTTTCTGTAGACGTCATTTTTTTCTTTTGTTGCATTCTTGCATTCATCGTTAAACCAATGATTTTTACGGGCACAAATTTCTGTTCCTATTTCATCTTTCGCTGCTGCTTCAATGTATTCCTTTATTCTGGTCCAGTAGGAGTCGATATCTGTCTGGCATTCTTCATTTACATTTTGAGTCCTTAGCCCGTTGGTGATGTTTTCCGAGTACCGTTCTGCAATTGCCGCATCTCTTAGCTTTTGTACATTCCATTTTTTTTGTATCCATTTTATTTTCTTTACTGGTGTTTGAAATTCTAGCCCCTAATGTTGAGATCACTAGGCAATGATCTGAGTGTATGTTTGCGCCTCTATAACTTCTGCAGTTTATTAAGTCTGTTCCATGTCTTGAATCTATTAAGATGTGATCAATCTGACTCGTTGTTCTTTCATCAGGAGAGGGCCAGGTTACCTTGTGTATGTTCTTGTGTTCAAAATAGGTGCTAGCGACTGTCATATTGAGTGCTGCTGCTAAGTTTATCAGTCGTAATCCATTATTGCTACTGATGTTGTGAGTCTCACTGTCTCTTTGTCATAATTTGTTTTGACAAATATCTGATCTACGATCCATACTGAATGAAAATTTTGTTAAATCTAATAATACTTTAAACAAATATACTAACGATGAACTCTACCAGGTCAATGTCTTCTGACGTTGTACGAAACTCAGCGGATAAATACACGACCCAACCAGGAAAAATAGAAAACTACACACCAGGTCGTTCCTCAATCTCAGAAAAAGAAGCAAAACAGGCAAGTATTTATATAGATACACATTTACTATTTACTTCTACCTTACGTGCACGTGTCATCACAATGACTTAGGCACTTCGTCTACGTAGAAACTGGTTACAGGCTATTACAAAACATCAATTTTATTTTTGTATTTCCTAATGTAAGATTGCCGCTCTATAGGAGATTTCTCTTGGAAATTGAACACATATTTATTCCAAACAACAGTATTCCCTCTACTTTTACGGCTTTGTAAAAAACTTACTCCATTTTATATAACAAATAACACATTTTCAGCTAATTGGAAATGCAGTTATGGTTACAAAATAATCTATAAAGATTATATTTATTTCTATACACAAATGATTTCAAAGTTCTCTTTTTTATTTCTTTGTATCTCCAATACATTTTGAGAACAATTTCTGAAGTGAAAATCGAAACGTCAAATCAACTTATCAAGTATAAATTATTACTTATTCCCAATAAAAATAGCAAATTGCATTAAGATGCCACAAGAAAAGTGCTTCAGAACAATATTAAGAAACCGGTATGGGTCTAGCGTCATTCAAAGTTTTAGTAGGTTGGAAATTCTATATGAAAAGCTGGCACATTGTCATAATTCGATTAAATTTTTACGAAGATGTAGGGATAACAACTTACTACCAAAAGGCTTGAAGTTACGTCCAGCATATTCAAGCAGAAGGTTTCAAAAAATTCTACACAGAAATTTATCCATGATCCGAGAAAGGTTACTAATGGTTATTTCAGGCTAATTTCAGGTTATTAATGTTATCTCTTTCTATTTTTTGAGATTTGAAATCTGATCTGAGATCTCTTTCTGTTTTTATTTTGAGTAAACATTAAAACCAACGAAAAGAAGCTTTATAAAGCTTGAAATATATAAAGTTAGTTGTCTGCCAAGTCCCAATCTCAATATTAAAATTTAAATACTTGACAACATTGAATGTAACGTTGGGAGCTCGATCTCTTTCGCTTAACGAGCAGAGAAGAAATAAGTGTATGTATAAAATTTGGTCTGAGTACATTACTACATGTACATTAATACAAGCAACTCGCTTGTATTAATGTACAGTCATATTAATGGCATTGAATATTTTTGAATAATGTAACGGTTTTTCTTGTAACATTCTCAAATTTCCCTAGTAAAACATAATAAACAAACACCAAAAGCTGTGAAAAACTGAAACACACTCTGAAAACACACACAAATCAGTTACTAAGAAACAAAAACCGATAAAAAATCGGTTGCCTGTAAAGTCGGTTTTACGGGCGAAAATTTTACGTGACAACGTCTTTTTCTCGGTAGAATATTTATTGATATGAATATTATTAAATTGCACAATAGGAACAAGGAATTGAATGAAAATAAGAATTGCACAAATTTTAACTATAGAAATATATTTTGTTTACTAAAACATTGTACATGTAAACTTAAACTTAACTAATTTCTATTTGAGTGATTTTGTTGAGGATAGGACGATGATAGGAGAAATATGAAATGAAAGGAAGTGTTTCTGCTGTAATGTGTCTTGAACGCCAAGAACGCTCGAGAAAGACAGAGACACAAGCACGGAAGCACGCACCGATTCAACGCGCCTAATTCTCCAGTGCTGCGCGCGCAGCGGACCGATCATGTTTGAGTGGGAGAGAGACGCAAGGTATTCACCGGTCCGGCGGGCCTCTCTCTCGTTCGGTGACTCACTGTAACAGACGTGAGCGGGCCTTACACTTTTTCATGAATGACTCCGAGCCACAACCTAATTTAAGACGTTGTCACGTCAAAAGTACGGTTGCTTAATAGTTTAATAAATAACCAGTTGCTTCGTGGATGAAAACCCTTATGTATTCACTTTTGTAAGTTACCATACACGTATGTATTTTATTAAAGTATATCCTCTTTGTTTAATAACCTTAGCTGTTGTTTAGTTGATAATCAATTTTTGTTTAGATTTTTGTAAAATACTAAAAAAAAACTTTACAAATTAGCTCGGGTAATATCTTAAATATAATTAAAAAAATAATATATTATTAATTATTACCATTATTAGAGGTTTAAAATTTTTCTAATGATCCAATATTTTTTTATTTTTTATAGTGGTGGGACGAAGTCATGGATATATTCGATGGGGTACGATTTTTATGCTGAATAATATATTAATATTTTTTTCTTTCTTCTTTAACACTTTACATGTACAAAACTGTAGAAGATATTCCTCGGGTATTTGAAATCGATATTATTGTTAAAATATTATAGTTAAAAAACTAACTTGTTTGGTAGCGTTGTTAAAAGAAAACCAATCAATATAAGAAAATATAACTATTTGTTTAAGACAAGCAAAGAATATGGCATTTAATTTGAAAAAAAAATCATCATTGTCTTTGCGTTTATCCGCATGCCAAGCACCCTTCCTAATTTCTGTCTGTTTCTATCTTGGTACATACCATTCTAATTCCTCTTTCTCAGATTGTCTTCCATCATACCTTTTGCACCACGTTTGCTGATGAAA
Source organism: Diabrotica undecimpunctata (assembly GCF_040954645.1). Classification (NCBI taxonomy): domain Eukaryota; kingdom Metazoa; phylum Arthropoda; class Insecta; order Coleoptera; family Chrysomelidae; genus Diabrotica; species Diabrotica undecimpunctata. The sequence goes on from NC_092809.1 coordinate 111,002,098, forward strand.
TGCTTTTCCTCAAGAGCCCATCTCCAATTTTCCAGTCCTTGCTGGTTTATTTCAATGCATTTTTACATCTTTTCGTTGTCTAGTATTATTATGTTCGTTTCCATATACATTTTTATTCCGCTTTCCAATTGATTTGATTTCGAGTTAATATTTTTGAATTAGTAACTTTTTAATACAATAAGTTTTCAACAAACTCTTTTAACAAGACAAAAGAGAAAGTAAATAGGTTAAAGAAGTTAGGTCGAAAATTTGAACAAAGGTAACAACGGATACCCAAACGGAAGAGAACACGTCTCTGAAACTTATATACAGATAATCTATAATCTGAATAAAAATAATAATGACTAGATGACCAAGCTTCGAATATTCCATTTTGTAATAGGACTGATTTCAATTGAATCGGTGAGAAGAGAAATCGGATATGTCCATATAGACGATAAGTAAATCCTATGTGAAATACTTATTCTTAAATACCCGAGGAATTTCTGCAGTTTACTATTCACATCTTTTATCTAAATTAATTTGGAGGAGGGTTTTTGATACTAACACTTATTTTTTTCGCAAAAGTGGCTAGATGATAACTCGGCTCTACCCAGCTATGAGGTCATGTTCGCAAGGGCACTTTCAAAATCTGTAAGGAAAAGGAGCATGTCCCAAATATATTTTTTATTCCGATTACATACAAAATTGTTCTTGGATCTACCCAAAATAATTAATTGTTTTTTGTTTGTGTTCATTTTTAACAAATATGTTATTTTGAGTAGGTTGTGTATCACACTTTTTCACAAATTTTTAAAGAATTATAGAAAGTTTTCTAAAAAATATACATAAATATGAACGAATAACGATAGGTATTTGTATTGGCATCCCAGTTCTCTAATTACTTAAGCAATAATGTCATTATATTAAAAAACATTCAATCGTCATTGTAGTTTTCCGTTTTTCGGCTATTTACAAAATGCACCGCTCAAAAAAGTTAGAAAACACTACTTTATACCTTCATAACGTTAGTAAAAATGATGTAAAATTAAAAATTCCAATTTTCGATGCAATAATTTAGTCGCAACGATATTTTAAGTGATCGAGACACTCATTCACACGGTACGATAATTCAATCGAAATTAAATCTTATCGAACCAAATATCTTTAGTCAGATTTCTAGTTAGTTTATAGCAACCGTGAATAATAGATGTCAATTTATCAAAATTTCCGCGTCCACTTTACCATCTCGTACCTATTATACCACGTCAGAGACAATGTACTAATTAAAAAAAATTCCCTTTGTACAAAATACCTAGGTTTTTTTGGTATTTGACCAATTCGACAAAATTTGAATCGGCTGAAGGACTCTACATAGATGCAAGCGCTACTGACGTTCGATTCGAATTTGTTATCGCTGCATTGGATCCGTATACGCATAGTTTTAACCCTCTACTGCATGAATTATTGCAAACATTAAATAAAAAATATTTTTATGTATTGTGATTTTTATTAAGGCGTATAAAAGGCATTAGTACATTTAAAATAACTGTTTAGTCCTATATATAGAAGTTTTTTGTAAACCCATATATGGTTTCATATGCAATAACTACAAACTGGAAGATTTTTTGAAAATCCATATGTGGTTTCGCATGCATTACACGAACATATTTTAATAAAATGTTGACATACAAAAATACATTAGTTATGAAATTGTGATAGACAAGTCTTGCAGGAGTTTTTCTTGTTCTTTTTGTTGGTGTTGGGGTTGTCCCATTGGTTAGCACAGGTGGAGTTCCTTGACGACTAGACGTTGGAGTCCCATTTTGTTCTACTGGACTACCTCTCTTTCTTAGTAGTGGCTTCCCAGATTTACATAAATGTTTAGAAACGGCTTGTTTGAAGTCAAATAATGGCATATAGCAATTTTGTTCATTTTTTCTACGCCAGAATATCCATGCGTTCACAACACATAGATCCAACATATGAAAAAAATTCGTTTATACCATTTTCTTGATCTTAGATGGATTCTGTAAGGCTCCAACATCGAGTCTAATAAGTCCACTTCTCCTATCCTCCCATAAGATAAATCTGTAATTTTGGACTATTAAACCAGTTATCGAAAAATATTTTATGATTAACGTTCTTCGGTACTGTCTCTGTCAGTCTAGTGACAACATTTCCACTGACCCCTAAATCAGGGGCTCTAAGGAAAAGTATTGCTTTGTTCACCAGCAAAAATATCAAAGTCATAACTAAAACCTCATACACCACTAAGTACTTGATTTTTGTATCCCCACTTGTGAGGTTTTGCCAGATTATATTGTTTGAGGTGGTGCCGGCGTTTCGTAGGGATAATTTGTTCGTCAACAGCTATTGTTTAATCTTGTCTAATACAGTCTAATACAGTTGTATTTCAGTAAAGTCTCGATGATGGTAATTTCATCAATGACATAAATATTACATGACATTCCTATGAATTGCTCCATTTCGTTTTCGGTAATATTGGCAGGTTTGTTTATGTTATCCTGCAGAGATTTTATGTTTGATTGTTCAGCAGTCATGGATATTAATCTTTTGGATACAAAAAAAAGTCCAGTGGGACTTTTCCTTCCACCGGCAGTCCAGTGGGACTGCCGGTGGAACTGCCGGTGGAAGTTACACTTCTATACAAGCATTCGCCGTTACAAATTTATTTGGGAGTCAATCTGCACAATCATTACATATGTAATGCTATAGGTAAGACAGCAGAAAGAGAAACGGAATTAATAACAACTTACTAACAATTAATTAATTAAGTTAACAACTTTTGACCTGTAATAGGAGTATAGTAAATGAAGGATTGAATCAATATTTTGATGAAAATGTATATTTTTATTTTCATATATGTATGAAAGGAGTTAAGTGCAAAAATTTTTTTACACATACTCTGCAGTAAAATTCATTGTTTATTTTGTTATTAATATAATAATTCAATACAAATTAAAATGCAATATTCATAAGTATTTAAAAATCACAATAATACACATAAAAAAATACACTACAATACAGTGCAACATAATTCAATATAATAATACAATACAAATTAAAATGCAATATTCATAAGTATTTAAAAATTGACAATAATATACATAACTTTTCTACTTACGCATATATGTTTAATTTACCATGTAAAAATAATAATAAAAAAGTCCTCCCCGTCTGGGAATCGAACCCCGGTCTCCCGCGTGGCAGGCGGGGATACTGACTACTATACTACCGAGGACATGACACAGACGCATTTCAAAATTGACAGTTCTGGGTCATACAGTGATTTATTGAGATTATTATTTTGAAATACAAAAGACGAATATAATTATGAACATTTAATAAATAATACAAAACATATCACATAAATAATAATATTAATAAATATTTTATTATATATATATATATATATATATATATATATATATATCATCATCATCATCATGTGCAGCTTTATCAACCGTTTCCAATTACGGTGCAGCCTCCCTTATTTCAATGTTATTTTATGTTCTTATTATTATTCGACGATGTCTTAGTTATACGTTGTTCTAATAATTTGCGCTCATTTGTATATATATATATATATATATATATATATATATATATATATATATATATATTATATATATCTTTATACATATAATATATATAATATTAAATTATATTTACAAAAGGAACATTTTTATATTCGAGAGAAGAAGAGAGAGAAAATATATCTTCTGTCTCTCCCTTACTCATTATCTTACATATGTAATGATTTCACAGATTCACTCCCATACAAATTTCCAACGTGGAGCGCGCGTATAGAAGTATAACTTCAATAAGAAAAAATCTGCAGGAGTTTCTAACTCAAGGGATACATTCTGGTAGCTCTACAACGCCTTTAAATGCATAATTACTTTTATTAAAATGCTTCAAATGATCTGATTCCCACAAAAAGTTTTCATGTTTCTTTTTTTTTACAATTCTATTTATACCAGAGCAAATAGGTATAATTTCATCCAAATTCCTTTGTTCATTCTTATCACTATCTTAGTTCTCCACCACTTGGAATACAGTTAACGTATTTAGATGAGCCATAAAACTTGCCAGGATCCATTCTGAAAACAAAAACGAAAAATGATAATTTTTCTAAAAACGTTATAACTAAAATAAGATTGAATGCATTCGAAATCATTTATGGTTTGATAATAAATGACATCATAAAGCTAGATAATCATGTAAAATTCGATGTAGAAAAATATTTGTACAATAAAAAATAATGCTTACTTTCTTCAAAAAATTTTTCCAACAAATAAATTCACTATTTCGATAAAAAATATTGCTTCAAATTGGGGTCATACGAGTTATAACAATCTTTCTCTTGACTGGTAGGCAACCAAACATACAGATTCGTAGTTTAATGAGTACTATATAGCTATGATGTAGTCAGAATTTTCGATGGGTTCGATGGGGATATTATGCATACTACAACACTTTGAAATTTGAACACTACAACCATAAAAGGTTTCGTATGCGGTAAAGGTTTAAATGATTAAATTTGAAATATTCAGACGATTCGATGCTATATCGCATTCGGAAATGTTGGGAAACCATATACCGTGAGGCGATAAAAAATTCGAATCAAACGTCAGTGGTGCATGTATCTAGGTACGCTCCTAACCGAAATATCTCAGGTTTAATTCTTTATGTTGAAAAAACAAACAGGCGTTTCTAGAATAGCTTCAAGCCCAGTATGTCTGAATATATTAAGAATCTTGATAATTATCCTCTTCAAATGTATTAGCTTTTTGTTTAAATATGTAAGAAATTTGATAAATTGAACAATTAGTTACTTTCTGTGATTCACAAAAACTAAAATTTTATACCCAAAAATTGAAACGAATATTAAAATACGCATGTTTCCTAGCATGAAAGGATAATAAATAAATGTATGAGATCTCAACACCGACTTGCATGAACCTAAACACCATTTAAACTAATATATCTTTTGATGTATTATAATATATTAACAGTTATACTGTTGTAGCATTTGGAGCAGCAAAGGAGAGTTCAAGCTCAGCCTCATCCAAGGAGTTTCATAAATCAGTGAGTATGCTTTTTGTGATACGAAGTATTTATTTTATAGATAATTTATTTTTTATCTTTCTTCTTTCATCGTTTTTTCATTGTGTATTTTTTTTTTCACTCCGTTACGTCGGTTGTCGTAGAATATTCTGTCAGGTTTTTCTGATTGTTGATTTTACAACAATGTCATTTTTACAGCGTAGGTTTACACAGGGTACTTTACGTTTTTAAAATATTGATGTCAGCATTAACGTCACCTACATCGTTACTAATATCGACAACTTAATATTTAAGCATTGCATATTACCCTATTCGAACTAATTCTTTAGAAAAAAAGGCTATAGAAAGTAATATCCAGGAAGAAGGTGTATTTTTTGGTAACATCCGGAACAAATAAGCGTCATTACAAGAAGAACAATTTTACCTGAATATTATTTTTAAGTTTGACTTTTGATGTTACAGAAGAATCCTATGCATATCATGGTTTCAAAGGGTGTTAAACAGGAAAGTAACTAGAAGAAAGGAAAACTTTATGGGCAACCAACAAGACACCCTGGTGTATTTAGCATATACAAAGCAATAGTCCTGTACCAAACTTTTACAGCGAAAAAATACTAGACTGTGTGTAGTAAACAACAATGGACAGCAAACACAATAAGTTTCAGCTTCCGTGATAACGAATATCTCTTGGATCAGACAAAATAATCAAAACTCTCAAAAGACAAAAACTTGATTACTTAGGGCCGGTGATGAGAGTTCAAAAATACTCATTATTACAACTCATGTAAGGAAAAGTTTGGGGAAAGCGAAATGTGCGAAGGCGAAGAATATCCTGGCTTAATAACCTGAGAAAATAGTTTGAATGCAGTAGTGTAGAACTATTTAGAGGAGCGGCCGATAAGGTCCCTATACCCATTATGATTTCCAACATCCGATCGAAGATGGATCTTGAAGAAAAAGACTAGTTTAGCTTACTTCAAAATAATCCTTATAACCAATACATCTTGCCAACGTGAACGTTTTTTAAACTTAAGGTCAAAAGTGGATAAGGAGACTCTCACAACCTAAGATAATATCTAGGCTAGTGGGGAAAAACTCGATAGACAGAAGAAATATAATTGTGTCCGTACCAAATCATTGGGGAATACATAACAACGAAAAAGCTAACGAAGTTAATAGAAAAGGATAGGTACAAGATATTTCAATCTAGAGCGGGCCTTTGGAGTGTCCAAAATCACGCTCCAAAAATGGGAAAATCTGGAACACAACATGCGATCCATAACACTGGGAAGGTATATCCGATTGAACACATGGCAAATTATAATTACGCAGGAATCAGCTCAGAAACCTAACAGACTTCTTTACTGGACACGTGCCAGTCAAGAAACACCTGCACACAATGACATACAAGCTGAAACAGTCAATTATATTTTAAACCACTCTGGCGCAAATTAAGGCTGCTTAAACTTTTTAGATACTACCAAGTGACTACAAAACAAAAGTTTTGTTAAATTTAAATTTTTTTAATAAGATGAATCTCAATGACCCTTTTTGCATTAAATTCGAGAGAGTTTCAGGAAAGTTTGTGAACAAAATTGATGTCTGGGAGTTAAAAGTTGCTTATTGTGCATACGGATATTGCATTTCCAAAAACAGAAAACATACGTTTTCTTCCGTTTGCCTCCAAGTGTATAATCTACGTTTTCCTAAACGTAGATTATACACATGGAGGTCACCATGTGTATAATCTGCATGTGAGTCACTAGGTACCTCTGTGAGCATTCCTGCCATGATATTCGTGTTGAACAACCTCAAAAACCTCTCGAGTAATGAGTTTTGACTGAGTTTAAGTGAAATTAACATAAAACTTCAGAAAACGAGATTCACCTGGGGCACCAGGTAACTCAGGGATATCGGCGTTATTATATTAGTATTCATCGCCCCCGAAAACCCCCGAGTCATGATTTTTGGCTGATTTTGAATCTAATTAATATAACACTCTTTTTATATTTGTGTTCAGCGACCTCGAAAACCTTTAGGTTTAAATTTTTTTATTTTCCTTGTGCACAAAAGCAATTTTCATCTCCCTTCATCAATTATCCTGACACTCCCCTGAATCGAATGCAAAAAGCTGCATAGCGATTTAACTTACTACGGAAAATTGATAGGTTTATTACTTTTTAGAGCTTCATTGCCACTTCTAAAAGCTAATTTTATTATTTTTAAATTTTAATTTGTCCGTAGGGCCTTAAAAGAGTCCGGATATGAAAGTGACTCGACTTTGGTGTTTAGGCGGAAAGAGGAAGCGGTAGCTCAACAGATCAGTCCAAAGGAGCAACGGGAAGCCTACAAGTTTATTCAAAAGGGTGGGGATATACCATTGCATGGTCTTCGAAAACCAGCACCCGAAAGACCGAAAGGTAAGTCATCTTAGTGAGTCCCCAGAAAACAGGTTTTCTACTTACCTAAATCTAATCAATCTGTTGGTGAAGGTAATGCATGATTTTTTTCTTTTCATAAGGTCAAATATACAGATAGTACAGAGAATATTTTCGTTTATATTTTTATAGTCTTTGTAAGATCATTACTATTTATACGACTAGGATGTCTGAGATTCCCGTCATATAGTATACCTAGAGTTTTTGTATTTGTATTAGAATTATAATATTACTATCAAATAAATCCTAATAGTAAGTTTTCCAAGTTTCTACGCCAAAAGAGTTCACAACACATCATGTGTGCTTAGCGATTCATTAAAGTATTTTCATCGTTGCTCGCCGTATTTGTATATTGTTAATTTGTTTTTTTAATCTCCATTTTTAATATTTCCATCAGTAACCTTTTCTGTCCTGCCTATCTTTTGTGTTGAGCTACCGTTTGTAAGATGTTTTCTTTGTACCAGTTCTTCCGTCCACCATAAACTACTATTACATCATTTAATTTATCTTTTGTGTCAAGTGCTTCGTCTAGAGCTTCATGTAAATATTTGTAAAGGAAGACTAATTTTCCTCTATGTTTTCTTAGGCACATATAATGTAACTTTTCCAGTTAATCACATATATATGAAAACTTTAAATTCTTCTTTAAGTTTATATTGTATACTGTATCAACCTCCAAAGACCTAAAAGTTTAAATTTGTTGACGGATCGACAACAATTGAAATACTATGCTGGAAATATTTATTTTTCAACGCAGTATTTAATTAGAGAACAAAATACATAGAACGGCAGAACCTTATTTTAAGTACCTATTAAAGTAGAAAGTAATTCAGGGCGGATAAAGTCATAAATGCTAAATTTCGGCTATACTTTGGTTATACGTCAAGCTTAATGCACATTAGCCCTGAATAAAATTATACTAGCTTAATTGTGACTCAATCTCGAACAAAGAAAACATATTATGAAGAAAACAAGTTTAAGAAACAGTTAATTCCCCCCTTTAAAATTAGTATAAGACTATAACCACAGAACAAATACAGAATATTTATTAGAACCAAATGATGTGTTATACTGGTTGCCTACTTTAAGCTGGAAATATAAATATTTCTCTGTAACTATCTGTGTACCCTGGTGAAGGACTTTATTCTAATAAGGTTTGTTTTATTCTGTTTTTACTTATGTATTATTAGTAACTTATTAATTAAATAATCCTAAAGGCTTTTGATTTCTTCTGTTTGTAAGACTAGGTAGCTATTATCTTTAAATGAACACAATAGTCATCACTTTGTTTTTCAGAACACCGAGCACAATATTAATATTTAAACTTAAAGTCTAATAAGAATATTCTTCACAGAAACGGAATTTGTGGAATTTTTCCCAATTTCCCCAACTCTAACAAGAATAAGAGTTCATAAAAATATTAAGCCTCAAAAGGAAGTACTCTGCTACCCGGTGACAGTTCAGCACCAAGATCCGAACACTTTTTCGGCTTACAAGCGAATTGCTCCTTCTTCAGCCATTCCGACTCCTCCTCCCATTCCTCCTCCATCACCACCTCGAAGGAAATCTTCTAGAAATAATCCAACTTTAAGATTGGTTTCGACAATGAAAGTCAAAACAGAAAAATCACCGCTGTGTAAAAGACACGAGACGTGTTTTACGACAACAGCAAACATTGATAAATCAAAAGTTAATTACTTAAAGGATAAAATCACTTGTAAATTATCACCAACGCCAAGCAAGAGAAGTCCCAGTCCCAAAATTAGAGTGGTTAAGAAGGTTACTGCTTCAGCAGATCTGAAGAATAAAATAACGTCTACCCTAACTACTTCTAAAGACGTTAAAACTTCGGCTCGTAAGATACAAAGTAAAACTAATGTTCATAATTATGTTGGAAGATCCAAATCGACGGATTCTGTTAGAAATACGAGTAAAACGACTATTGGTAGAAGTCCGGTCACTTCATCTATGGAAAGTCTCAATCTTATGAGAAGCTCTCCAAAAACATTTGGTTCTGAGAAGAAAAAGTTTGATTTAAACATAAAAACCAAGCTGGTAAAATCTCCCGATCTTATGTCACCGACAGAGGTTAAAAAAGCATCCATGATGACTCTACCACACGGTACAGTATATAAGAAATCTAATGCTGTATTAGCGTCATCTAAATACAGTGGCAAGAATAAAGAGTTTTTGCCAGTAAAGGTGGGAATTTCAGATAAAGGAAGAAATATTTTAAAACCAAATGTTCCGTCTTCTCCTAAACCGAAAAGAGCATCACCTTGTCCTTCAAGCTCATCGTCAACAAAAGTGAGATCATTAGAATCATTATCATCACCAAAACTTCCAAAGAAGAAGAGCGTAATAAAACCTAAAAGTGTTCCATCTAAAGACTATAGAGAGATTCAAAAGTCAAAAAAGGAACAAATCAATGACGAAATTAAAAAAGACATTAAATCAAGTAGGCCTACAAGCAAATCTTTGGAGAAGATCGACGGATCAAGAACATTTAAGAGATCAGATGCTAAAACCAAAGAAGACTTTGATACTAGTTCGATACTATCCGATATACGTAGACAAAAGAACGCTATTGAAAGTAATCATTTCTTCCAACATTTGTTTCTACGAGACATATCTCCCACTCCGTCAAACACCAGCAGAAATTCTTGGATTGTTGAAAAAACAAACCAGTTAACTCGTAGACGGTCATCTGTTCCTGAGCCTACAGTAAGTGCCATGAAAGTATATCTAAAACATACAAGACCTGTTTCCGATTCCAAATTTATAAGTCTGGATATAGCTCGAATTCGTTCAAGATCTGCAAGTCCCAAGTCAGTTACTTTTGACGATAGCACTAAATTTGAAAGCAAACCACCCAAAAGAAGTTCAAGTTTGCCAGCAAAATTAATATTCTCGCAAACGAGTAGACCAATTTCACCTGTGGTAGAACATAAAAAATTTATTTCTCCACCACCCTCTCCTAAATTATGTCGATCACCGTCTTGTCGAAAAATAATGCAATATAAGAGCCTTCAAGTTGAGAAGAAACAACCAGAAGTGTCTTTATACATGTGTCCGAGTTTAAATCATAGTACTACGTCATTGGACTCGTTAAGAAGTGAGGATTATTATAAATACTTTACAGATCAAGTTCACGGCAGTAGGTATTATGACAAATTTAAAGACTTAAATCAGTTTTATACAGAAATAGAAAAGGTAGGTCAACTTGAAAAAGTGTTTAGCGTCAAACCTAGGAAAAAAAGCGAAACTGAAATTATTGATTATGATAGATGGAAGGAGGTTAGAACTCGTGAACGTGCAGAACAAGAACTAGGAGCACTTTACAATCAAATAAAAAAGGAAGAAAAAGAAAAGGGTTTCTTGTATCTTCCTAAAGACGTTCAGCGATATAAATGGCGCAAAGAATATGATATGGGGCTTAGAATAAAGGAAAAGTCAGTAGATGATATAAAAGGAGAATTTGAAAAAATTAAGTATGAGGAATCTGATCGTGAAAACGCTAAAAGACGAGAACTAGCTTTCCTTAAAGACACGTATAAACCTTTGTGGCGAGGATTCTCTGTAGCTAATATAGCGAGTAATATAACAGAGCGTAGAGCACATTCAGAAGGAAGAGTAAAAACAGCCAGACAAAGACTTATCGACTCCGAAAAAATATTGAATCATGGCATTGGTAGCAAGCTTTGGAGTAGCTTGTCAATGGAACAAGTAAATATATTAAAGGAACAACTTGCAGAAATATATAACAATTACCCAAAAAACAAAGAAGATTATACTATTCATGTTCCTAAGGAAAAGAGTAAAGGATATGTTCCAACTTTAACAGTCCGAAGAAATTCAGATTCTTCTGATCATATGTACAAGCTATCTAAAACTACCAAAAGCTCAAATATGTCTGAAAATGATAAGAAAATGTTATCATATACTTTAAGCAAAGAGTTATTAGAAAAAATTAGTAATCAACGTAAAGATTTAGGCTTACGATTAGTTGTTGGTAAGGAAGTATTGGGGGCAGTTGCGTCAGCTGAAGCTAATATTAAAGCAGATTTGCGAAAAGAAGAACCAAAAAAACCTTTGGTTAAGACAAATGCACTCAACAACGGAAAGGTGACATCTTTAAGCGAAACTGAAAGTGGTAGTACTGATGAAAGTACAAGGACTGTTATATGTACTGGAAAGAAGGAAGATGTTAAAAAAAAAGTTGAGTATTTTGAACAGGTAAAAGAACATGAGCCATACGTTCCAACTATATATAAACCAGCTGAAACAGGTATTGAGGTTAGTGAAAGCAACGTTCATTCTGCGAAAGATTCAGAAAAATCTCATGAGAAATCTCTTGTTCAATCGAAATCGGTTCAAAGCTTTAAAGAATATTTTGGAGAAACAGATTTAATGAAATTTGCTACAATTCCGTTATCAGCAACCAGAAAGCAGAAGTTTATTCCAAAAAGGCCAGAATTGCGTGCCATTGACATAAGTCCTATAAGGTCTGAAATATCAGTCGATACTAGCAATGACAGTCTTTACAGAAGTAGATCAATTTCTCCTTATTTTAGTGAAAAACGTCCAGTTAAAACTGGAGAAGTGTCCAGACTTCGCAATAAATTTGAATTCTTAGAAGATATTTATGGAGACACTACACTAAAGAGATCCAGGAGTGAATCAGATCTTAACACTGTTTACCCACATTTTAGTTTAGGGCACGTGGATAATCTAAGAAGAAAATATGAATACCCTGCATACTCAGGAAGAGGTAGAAGTCGAACTAGAAGGGGAGGAGTTGTTTCGCCCGTATTTTTAAGAGCCGAAGATCGATTTATGCCTCACATTAATATAATAAGTAAAATTGCTAGTCTCTATACACGTAAAAATATCAAGAATGGTACTAAAGGACATCGCAAAAGTATAGAAGAGTTGGCAGAAATTTTCGGATGCCCTGTTGGTGAAGTCGAAAAGTTACGAGAAAAATTTGACAGTCAGGAAGATATTTCGTTGGTAGGACACATGTACACTTCGTCTCCCAGCATTCGTGAACTTAGGGATATTGCTCCGTACTTAACTGCTGACTGGACAGCACACCGTTATCCAAGACTTGAAGATAACACTCGCTCGTTGTCTTCTCCAGAACACTCTGTAGCATCCAAAGACACTTCTCTTCTTCGCAAAAATAAACAGAGACCTAAATCTACCTCACCCACTCCTAAACCCACCAAGTCTTCTTCGATTCTAAAACCAATTCAGCAAAAGCAACGGTCTACGGATTTTTTCAAAAATCAGAAGTATGATCCGAAGATACACGAGCCCATAGCTCGATACCAGCCGAAAGATGTCTCCAGGTACAAAAATGGGTGGATTGTTTGCTCGAAACCAACGGTTTCGTTTAAAGGTGTTGTATTTAGGTTAAATGACACAAACTGATAGATTTATGGCACCCCTACAAACAGTAGAATGGTTCAAATGCTTCTTTTGTTTTGACCACACAGCACATGCTTTATTTCAATATCATCTACCGACAACTTTAGTCTTAAATAATTAAACATCACATGCAAAGATAAATTTTAAGTTAGAACATGGTTTATACAAATATAATTTTGATATTTTTTAGAATATGTATTGTTTTATCAAAATTGTTTAAGATTAAAGTTTTAGGTAACGATATACCGTTTTATAAATTTAAAGTATCATACTCTCATGTACAGCATTAACTCAAGAAAACTCGTCAAATATAGCTTGAGACTATTTGACATTCGGAAGAAAAGAGATGCATAATACATTCTTTCCTCACCTAGTTGGTACACTATGTGCAACAATTTTACAAAATGTGAGCTTAATTTGTAAAGTAACTTTTTAAATCGAAACAACTTTCTAAATTACATAGTTGTTACAGGAAAAGATAAGTATGTAACTGTAATATTCATTGTACATTCATTTAATACTTCCGTAGTGGCACCCTAAAGTCATAAATAAGATGATATACATGTTTCTAAATATAAAGACTAATTATATATATTTATGTATATATATATATATATATATATATATATATATATATATATATATATATACACATATATATTCAAGGATTCTACAGTATTCACTGCCTTCCTCGCTCAACCATTTCCATCTCTCTCTGTTGTCCCATTCTTCATCGTTTAGGCCTCTCTTACTCATGACGTCGTCTACTTCGTTCCACCAGGATCTTCGGGGTCGTCCTCTTTTCCTCCTTCCTATGGGGCTCCATTCGGTTATTCTCTTTATCCATCTGATGTCGCTAGTTCTTCTTACATGTCCATACCACTTTAGTCTTTTTTGTTCTATGTATGTTAGTATGTCTGTTTCTATTGATGTTCTTTAATTTATTTCGTCATTACTTCTCCTATCCATTCTTGTTACTCTGCAGCATCTTCGCAGACATTCCATCTCTGTTGCTACTATCTTACTGCTTTTTTCTTGTTTATAATCCAATTTTCAGCCCCATATGTTATAATACTTCGCACTAATGTTTTATAAATCTGTGTTTTTGTCTTCTTATTTAAGTGTCTATCCCACCATACTGAGTTAAGTTGTCGGAATGCTCTTCTTGTTTGTCCTAATCTTTGCTTAATTTCTTCCTCTGTTGTTGCCTTTTTCGTGATTATAAACCCCAAGTATTTAAATTTATCCTTTCCTTTGATTGTTACGTTGTCGTCAATCTGTAGATCTTCTATGTATTCTTCACTTAGATAGGTACTCTATTTTCGCGAGGTTAATATCTAGGCCAGCCTTGGTATATTCTTCTTGTAGTTTCTTCATCATGTAACTGAGGTCTTCTTGGCCTTGTGCAATCACTACTTGATCGTCTGCAAAGCTTAACGTACATAGGTATTCGTTTCGTACCGGTACTCCCCTGCCTTCGCATTTTCTTTTCCATGTAGTCAAGGCTTTCTTTAAGTATATTTTGAATAGGGTTGAAGATGTGGAACAACCCTGCAGGAGTTCTTTTGTTATGGTGAAGTCTCCTATGATTCTTGTTCCCATTTTAATGGACACTTTATTTTCTTTATACACACTAACTCATAGAAGCTTTTGTAGCTTCTATGAGTTCCGTCTCTATTTCTAATTTGTACATTACCTCCCATGGTTCTGACCTTGGTACAGAGTCATACCCCTTTCTCAGGTCCACAAATGCCAAATGTGTATCTCTATTTTTTGCTTTTTTCTTTTCCAACAGTTGTTCCAGTGTGTATATGTGGTCTATGCATGATCTTTCTGCCGTGAAGCCTGCCTGATCCTCCCCGACTTTGCCTTTTATCGCTTGCTCTATCTTTTCTCGCATTATCTTCCCATATAATCTTCTTATTGATGATATTACGCTTATTCCGCTGTAGTTTTCGCATCGTTTTCTATCTCCTTTCGTAAATATAGATGTCATATATGCCTCCGTCTATTCCTTTGGGAGCTGTGCTCCATTTATGGCTTTCTGAAATATCCATTCTATCGTCCGGTGTAATTTTTTTGAGCCGTACTTTATAAGCTCAGGTGAGATGCCTTCGGGTCCCAGTGCTTTCTTATTTTTGATTGCTTTTATGGCCGTTTTCATTTCCCTATCTGTTATTTCTATTTCTTGTTGTGGGGATCTGCTTCGTCCTTGTCTGTTTTCTTTTCCAATAAATTGTGATCTTTGTTTTATTAACAGTTCCTTGTAATAGTCCTTCCATTCTTTGTCCTGTATATTTCCCAATTAAATTTTTTTTTTGGGTTTTGTTTCAATCCTTTCAGTACTTTCCATGACTCCGAAGTTCTTGAACCTCCTTCTTCATTCTTTTGTTGTGTTATTTGCTTTTTCACTTCTCTATCTTTTCCTCTATATTGTTTATAAACTTCATCGTTGTTTGTAGTCAGCCATTTTCTGTATAGTTGCTTTTTTTCTGCAATTATTCTTTTGGTTTGCTCATTTATTTTATAATTGTGCTGTTTATTTGTTATATGTTCTTTCTTTCCAAGGCCTTCGAATGCTGCTTATTTTATACTCGCCTTTATATGTTCGTATATTTCTTCGATGTTGCCGTATCTGAATTCTATTAATTTTTGGTCTAGACGTTCTTTGTATTGTTCTCTTATTGATTGTTCTTGGAGTAGTTCTATAGTGTATTGTTTTTCTCTTAAGTATAGTGTTTAACTGTTCTTCTGTAGAGGGAGTCTTGTTATGTTTCCAATTAATGCCCATTTTTGCTGTCAGTAGTTTATGGTCAGTTTCACATTCTGCTTCTCTTCTGACACTCTCTCACATTATTTATCTTTATTGTGGTATCATGTTTGACTATTATATAGTCTATTATCGATTTCAGCTTTCGTGTTTCTTGTGTCTATGTATTTTTATGAATATTTTTATGTCTGAAGAATCCGTTGGTGATTTTTAGGTTGTTTAGTTCGCATAATTCAATCAGACGTTCTCCGTTTTTCCACTACTTTATCGTTTTCTTTCCTTCCGGTTCTGTCGTTAAGGTCTCCTGTTATAATTATCTCCACGTTCTTCTTGATTAGATCTATGTGATGTTGAAGTTGTTCTAATTAAACTAATTACTTTTCTTTAAATAAAAAGTACTTTGAAAAAAAAAACTTATCTGCCACATATTACTTTAGAGCAGCCTACACTAACTTAATTGGAGTTAAGTCCGGGTCGTGAAATGCTACCCTTAAGACAGTGCTACACATAGTTTATTATGCTACATAATTCTGCCTTTATCCTTTCTTCTGGAAATGAAATGTTTTTCTGTATTAACCCCTTCTTCATTTCGTCTTTTCTACACCCCATTTTTAAACTTGGACATTTTAATATGCTGCATTTTCTATATCCAAAACACTACGAGCTGGTATGTTAGAAATAAGTTTATCAAGAATCCATTTTTTATAATTATTATAGCTCATTTAGTTGTGATAATCTCCTGACTTGGTAGCAGATTTAAATTTTAAACCTGCGTTTTTTTATGAAACGCATTACGCCGCCTGCATGAACAATAATCAGCCTCTACACTTTGGAAATTGGTTTGTACAAACCTTCGGTAGTATTGACTTCCAAATTTATGTTATGGATACGAGAGGAATGGATATAAGTTACATCTATGTAATGGGCCAATTTTCTTCCATATAATGTTTAATATTTCTCCGAAGTACTTGTATATCAGGTTGTTCCGTTAAAATTTTCCTATTATTATTTGCTTTCCTCTATAGAAATCCCATATCCCTCATCTCTTTTCCCAAAGTTTCTCTGGCCCTGTTTAAATATTGTCTTCACTAAATTTTTTTGTTATATGTTGTAAGGCAGCACTCTCCTGTACTTTTTTAAAATCTTTTTTTTAAGAGGCTGATTTTGTACTCCTTCGCGCTGCATAAAAACATTTACATTTGCTACTACCTCCCTCGCTTGTTCAGATTAGACTTTGCCTTCTAATTTGATTTAAAATTTATGTAAAAAATTTAAAAACTCAAATCAATTACAATAGCAGCTCTTCTAATACAGGCAAAAGAAAAAAATAATATTTTTTGTTTCAAACTGTACAAGCACCTTGCTTTCACCGATCACGAAATAATAATGATGGATGGAATTCGTTGCTGTTTACTGCGTACCAGAGTGGAACATAATACCAAAAAGACCAAGTATCAAGCTATATTTGACAAGTATTCATTTTGTTATTAAACACTTTAATTGAAAATCTTAAAAATTGCTGAAACGTGTTATTTTTTTGGACAGAAAAACAATCATAAAGTAGTAGTTGAAACACTTGGTCCTTACGGAAAGGGCTGACGCACTAGAACATGACGTTTATTTAATATTTTAGCCTAATGTTGAAGGTCAATTTTCATCTCTGATTTCTGTGCTTGATAATGTTTCTACCAGTGGTAGCTACTATTACATTAAAAACATTATTATTAGCAAACGTGTGGGTATGAGATCTAATATTTGTTCCAACCACCCTTTGAAAATATCAGCGTTATTTTCATGGTAGTCACCGGTATGGTTTGATTCAAATAATAACAATTTTTGTTAACAAAGAACTTTGTAACTGTGTTCCAATAAGTATGCACTTTTATATAGATAGTTTTTTATTAGCAAGACAATGAAATCATAAACATGTCGGGATCGTATGTGTCTTTCAGATTTGTTTAGCAGATTTTTAAATGCACTATGTTTGTTTTTAGAAATAATTTAATATACTGCAGATACTCCAACAATAAGGGTACACTGTTACATTTCCTGAAGTATAGAATCTTATATTTGTACACTCAGCAGCTCTTCTAAAAGTTGCTGATTTGCTATTGCAATTTCAATTTCTTTATTTTAGATCTTTCTCTTTATTAACAGTCTCATATATCGTGTCGATTGTCACACTATGTTTTCTACCTCTAGTAATATTTCTTCTGTCGTTTTGTTGATTTTATACAATAATACAACATTAGTATGTTTCCTTTTTTGTGTTAATATTTGAACTAATTTGATTCATTTTGTCTATAAATTATGTTTCTCCACTGGATTTTGTTTATTTTGAAATCCTAAATAATTGCCGAGATATCTGTAATTCATTGTTAGGTAGTAAAAAAAGATTGGAAAAATGTTAATTTTTAACGAAATTAAAAAACACAGTATAAAGTTATAGTGGTCTAACATGCTTCTAACTATTTTATAAGCTTTTCTAACCCCAGACAAATAAAAATTATGCTGTACTTCATATAAATTGGACATTTTTACATATTCAATAGACCCAGAACCTCCAGTACCACCACCCAAGGGAATTTCCGCAAGAAATCTCGACTCAGGTAAGTTTTTTTAAAGCTAGTTACAGTTTAGACTCACGTTTTCTATTCTACTAACATTAAAGTAAGTACCTAAATTTTTTTCTGCATCTTATAACAAAAAATCTTTTTGTTTGATACACGTCATTATCTTTATAACTACTTAATGTAAATGTTCACATATTTTATTATAACCATGTTTTTTGTCTTATTATTATATGTAATAACATCTATTATTATAATAGTCGGTCAGATAGCCAAGCAGGGCAGGCGGTCGACTTCGCCTTAGAATACACTGTACGTCAAAAAATAAGGGCTTGCGTAATTGTCCTACTTCTCAATAGACCCCTACCCGAAAGACGTGACTCCTAATATACCGGTATATATTGTAACATAAACAAACTATTTACTTAGGTATACTAACAATCTAGGCCTTTCTGCCCGTGTCGGAGAGTTTGGGTGCGGTTCGTTCAAAAATGATATAGAAGCTGTTTGTATTAGCTTTAAAATTAAAATGAAGTGGGCGCCATTCCTTAATAGTTTATCCTTGTAAGGAAACGAACTCAGACAAAGAAATAAAATGAAAAATTTAAAACAAAGTTAATCTTTATTATTTTGTAAGGAACAAAAAGTTATTAAAAGATTCTACGCTAAAAAGTTACGTCATCCCAGAAAAGAAATAAACAATATGTGTAATAAACAATATACATTAAATTAAATTACACATGAGAAGTACTTATGCGAAACTAAAATTAAAATGGTATCGTAAGAAAACAAACATTTTATATCTTAAGAAATATATGAAAATAAAATTATGCTTTATCCCAAATTTTGAATTTCGTTCACATAAAAAAATACATTTGTATATTAGGTAGAATATACATATTTATTGCAATTAAAAGATTAATAATATATATATAGATATATATATATATATATATATATATATATATATATAATATATATATATATATATATATATATATATATATAATATATATATATATATATATATATACATATATATATATATATACATATATTTATATATATGTATATATATACACATATTATAGTTTTGAGTTTCTGGAACCGTACTATATTTAATATAAAAATAGTTTTTCTTGGGTTTAGGTTAAACTGTGGAACTAGATTTTATTTTTTATAAAAATTAACGTTTCGGCAGGAAACCCTTGCCTTTGTCAAGATTCAAAACGTAAAACGGTACAATAATGTAAACCTGGTTTCAGATACCAAACAAATTTAAAAAATACTAACAAAAGGCGAAAGCCACCAAAAAACTTAACAAAACCCCAAGATCCGGTCACGAAGGGCCTAAATACTCCAGCATCAAGTCACCGAACTGGGCTGGAGACTTAAGGCCCAAGCAAGCAATTCAGATTCGCGTATAAGTCACTAGAGAAACCAGGAAGAAAGCACCTTACGCTAGCCTGCATTGATAGGTTAGGATATTGTGTTGGAGTTCTTGTAGCCAGAACTTCCACACGAACAGCATTTGGCTGATAAGAGTGCTCCTATCGCGCATCAAAGTGCTACGAGTATACGAGGAAAAGAGATGGTCTGTAGCATTGGAGCGCGGTGGAATAATTCCTGCTCTAAACGAATTAATATACCTATCTCCAATAAATTCTAACACCCGAATACCAAAAGGGAAAAGACTAGAGTTCTAACTGAATTTAATGTCGGTAATGCATGAAAGTAACGCTATGCAATGTAGGGTTAAATATGGGAATAAAAATAAATAATTATATGGACGTCTAATCAATTTTTTGTCTTAAATTGATCTAAGAATATAATAGATTAGCTTCTATACCTAATATTTTTCGCTTTGTTGTTTTACCTTTGTTGTCTTTCCTGGCAGAAGTTAGTATGGCCCCATTAGCGAGATTCTTATAACCCGGTTTTCCTTTTTTTGTTGTGGAAATCATCCCATTAATTTCTTGTTTATAAACGTTTGAAAATTTTTCTTCTTATTGTAGTAAATGATATTTTTCCATGAACTTACGATTACAATAAGATTATTTTGAAAAAAAGTACAGTTTTAACGTTGTATTTATTTTACCGTGTATAATGAAAAATGTAAATAAGACTCGGCAGATACCTTTGCCTTTATCGAATAGCAATTTTTCCCTATCCAGAAGCTGTCAAAAAGAAAATATATTAAAACCTACATCTTGATCGATTTTCAGTTGTGTGTAAGGGAGGTCGACATTTAACTAAACAAACATGACAGAAAAATTAAATACATTTCGTGCCAGTCTCCTATTCAAACGCGGGAGGTTTGGAAACATCGACCAGGATTTTATTTTAACTTAGTTTTTGTCAGTTTATCTTTAACTTTTCTTTGGTGTCCTTCGACACATCAGGAATACGACAAGTGTTGGTATGTAGATATAACTTTTCTGTTTTTTGTCTTAAACCATCCCTTGGAGTTTTAGGTATATAGATTTAGTTTTATTTATATGATAATGGAACTATAAAAACTGGAGTTGTCTAGTAATATTAGTTTCGTTTATATTTAATGAATATATAAATGTTTTGAAAAAATATAATAATCCCAAAAATAAAAAAATGAATTTTTAAGAAAATTTTAATGTTAATGCCATGAAGATCCTCTTCCTTAACTTGTCATTAAGAATCCCTTGTATTTAACTTGCCTATTGAGACAGTTGATACTGTATAAAAATTTTGTTTTATATTCATGTAGTTTATTCACAGAAATTTCCATCAAGTTACCGGTTTCATCTTTTGGAAACCTGACAATTAATCTACACTAGCTATGGCCAAACTATGGTCATCAATAGCAGAAAATGTAGTTAATTATTGTGTTATCTTTCATTGAATGTTGTCTTCAGTTTGTTTTAAGCCTTTATATATCGTCCGTCCACCAAGTCTTCCCCTATCTTTTTATGCTATGAAAACTAGGACACCCCTCGTTATGCATTTAGTCCATCTAGCAGCATTCATTTTCGCCACGTTCCACTTCATATGTACTATCCTTTCCCTAACATCTCCAATTCCTTTTATGGCTCTTATAATTCACCATGCGACAAGGGATCCAATCAATTGTCATCTACAGTCACTCCACTAACCTTGTTCCAGTTGCCTACGTACATACATAGAACAGACAAACCGACGAATCCATAACCGTATTTACGAACATTCCATATCTGTAAAACATTCCGATACGGCTTTAGCCCTAGCCCAACATCATATTTAGACAGGCCACAAAATAGATTTCAAAAAAGCAAAAACTCTCGCCCCCATCCGCTCCTTAAAGTCGAGAATCATTGAGCCTTAGTGCCGTTTGACGGTTCTTGTATTTTTACAGAACAATATACTGGTACATCACGAGTGAGGCAGTTTGAGACTCCAAAATGAGTGCCAAAACGAGTTTCAAATTCTCAACGCGGTTCTTCCCGAGTAATTTTCATTCTCTTCTAGAATTGTCTAATGCTTTCTGAATATAGATTTTGAATACAGTTGGAGATAACATCCTTGGGTAAAGCCTTTTGACAGGAAATGCATGCATGGAATGAAATTTCATTATCCTTTTTAAAGGCACCTTTACCTTTTTTTTGGTTCCGTCAGTACGCAGATATCGATTTTCCTTTTTTCAAGTTTCTATAACATTTCCTTTTATTTATTTCTGATGCCTTGTTCGTTTAATCCAGCCATTTTCAATGTCTCTTTCCATTGCAATTTTTCTCATCGTTTTAATCCATCCATATTCTGAGGCAAATTATCGAAATTTTTAGCATATTTAAAGCATTTTCCGAATGACGAATTGCTAGCACATCGATCCCATCCTCATACTTAAAGGACGTGAATTTTTGTTCAGGGTTTTTTTCCCTAGCCGATCTGTTCCAGTTTTTAGACGCTTAAAACCAGCTTCTTTCGCTATCTACTTTGTTGAATAACGCACACCCATTGTACGTCATACAACCAGTGATAAAGGTACATTCTGTCTTCTAGGACGCTAAAGTATGATTTGGTGGCAGAGCTGAGTCCTATTCCTAGAACCCCTGACTTATTAGTTGGGAAATAATGGATACTTCTTCGAGTTTGATTACAGTGTGAAAGTCGGCACCTCACGCTGTCTTCGAGGTTCATTACCAGCCTTCAACCACCATTTTTTTATTTAATGTTAATGTGTAATCCACATATATGTGGATTACTCTACAGTCGCTAGTGCGGCATAAAAAATCTAGTCTAAATCCAGTCTAAACATATTAAGACCAGTTGTTTGTTGTGTTTATTAATTTGTACATGTTAAGAAAAGACTGATCGGATGGCAGTTTTTATGATATGTGGAGTGATCCTTCTTATGTATGATTATTATAATGCCATTGTTTAATGATGTTGGGATTCTTTCAGTTTCTTAACAACTATTAAATAGGATTTTGAATATTTTGAATTTCTCACACGTTGTCATAAATATTTCAGTCTGTTAAATATTTTATGATTAATTGAGATTGTGTTTATTTGATGAAGTTTATGACCATTTCTTTACCATAATTGCCACAAGGTCACGACCAATTATTACAGTTTACCAATTTTGGCGCTACCTATATATAAAGCTCCGAATTCTTAAGACCGTAGGCGCAAAATTTCGGGCCAATGCTTTTTAAAGGCATTCATTTTTTTCGAATCCTGAGAAAACTAATAAGTATTTTTGAAAAATTTAAACGCAGAATGAAAGAATACATTATTACTGAGGGCCGAAAGTCCCTGAAAACTTCTATATTGTTTATTTTAATAAGTTACAGGATTGAAAAGTTTGATTATTCTAGTTTGTGCCAGGTTTTTTTTTAAGCTCCAGTGTCAAAAACACTTATAAGTAAAAAAGTTTGGGCCATGTTCGTTTAATTGACTTCCAACGCTGTATATTCCACAATTAAACAAATAAACAATAGTCATTGTTGAAAACGGTAAAATATAGATCAATCTATATATTCAAAGCAATTAAAAGAAGAAAACAAAGAACAGTTCAGTAAGGGTATTAAGTATAATTACAAATTAAGTTTAATTACAAATTACTCTTTTGATTAGCTCTTATTAAATTATGTATAGAAATAATGGAATAATATTCTTATTAACTTTTTCTCATGGACAAAGATAATAACATTATTTGTTACCGTTTTATTTTCGCCCGTTTCTTACAACTTTTCGTACCTATTAGATATTGTAGAAGGTATTGATTTACAAATATATTTACACCCTCAATTAGTAACGGTTTCCAAGTAACTAGTTTATTTATGCTTTCTACTTGCCCCGTATATGGAAGTGAACAATATCCTCTTCCTGAAATGTTCCATATACCAATACCATCATTATAAATTCATCATTGTTACATCTCGCACCTTAGGAATAATTAATGAATTTTTAAACGCAAAAGCGAGCAGACCACCTTGAAATACATACCAACTTTTTAGTCCAGTCAAAACATTACGGTCTACAATTTTTTGCGTGAAATATTTTTCTTATTCTTTTTAATCTTTTTTATCGATAAAGATTGATAACTACTTTTTTGTAGCTCTTCTCAGCATCCTATGTTACCTTGTCTATCCGCCTCAGCTATGGTCTACCCTGTCTTCTCATTTCTTCTCGCATCTTTTTTTATCATCTTATAATCGGATAATTCCCGGGAGTCGGTTAAACACCATATAGTTAAGAAACTCGAGCATCGAAGTAAAAAAGTTTGGTATATTTAATTCAAAATTCCAAATTTATTATAATAAAAGTCAGAATGTTTTCGGACTGCTCAGTCCATCTTCAGTGAAATTTTGAAGTACTTGCGTAACTAGCTGCAAAACCAAACAGTAGTTGGGTTTACATAGAAGAAAAAATACTTTAAAGTATTAAATTATACAAAAAAATGTCGATCTAATTGGATAATTAACCGGTAACCATATGTCCCTACTCGAAGTAGAGTTCTTACATCCGAACTTTCCATACGAGAGTTTTCCAACTTCGTACTAGAGTGGGCTAACTCCCGTACGAAAGTTCGGATGTAAAAATTCTACTTATAGTTATATACTGTTCTTATGAAATTTTGTGACCAATAGTTGCGAAACACGAATTTTGTTAAAGAAAGAGTAAGATGGCTGGAAACGTTTTAAAAAAAATACTAAGAAAAACTTTTGGACCTGTGCGAATATAGAATCTATATCTTTATAAAATTTGCATTCGTTAAACTAATCAATCACGACCATATTGATTTTTATTTTAAATCCGGTAAATCCATTGGCCAGGTCTCTTGCACCAAATGGACAACGATAGAGACATAAGGAATATCACCTAATGGAAGCCCGCCCAATAGACCAAAAGGATATTATAGAAAGCATAGGTAAGGGAGCGTCGAAAATCATTTAAAAATTTTGAGCGCCCTTAACTGGAAAGGGGTCGCCCGCGATAAGAAGGAATGGATACATACAACAGACCAAAATTGACAGAAGTTTGTAGAGGTAGAGAAAGGAAAAGAAGAATAATTCTTTAAGAATCTTCTTCTTCTTCTTGATTTTATGTAGACATGACTTGGTCTGTTTTTCAATGTGCCTCCAGTAAGTTGTCGTTCCATCGTTTTCGTGGCCTTCCTACTGATCGTCTTCCTATTGGGAAACCGTTTCTTGCCGTCTTTACTACCCTATTTGTTGTCATTCGGCTTATATGATCGTTCCATTCTACTCTTCTATTTCTTACCCAGTTCTTGATGTTCTCCACCTTGCCTTTACGTCGTCTATCTGCACTTCTAGCTCTGTCCCATAGTGTCTTGCCCTCAATTTTTCTAAGTGTTTTCATCTCTGCTGTTTCTACCATCCTTTTTGTCCTCTCTGATCCTTTGATCTCTGTCCTTTTGATCTTCTACTTCAGTTTCGAGCTTTCCGTAGCTAGATAATATGATGCCTAGATATTTAAACTCCATCACTTTTTCTATTATCTGACCTTCCAGCTCCAATTTAGATCTTAGTAAATTTGCTGTTGTAACCATGCATTTTGTCTTTTCTGGGGAAATTAACATGTTAAATTTTCTGGATGTTATATTAAATTGGTGCAACATACGTTGAAAATCGTCTTCACTTTGAGAGAGTAGTATTGCGTCGTCTGCATTGTAGAATATTTTAAGTTGTTTTTCTCCCAATGGGTATCCTTTTTTAGTTCTTACTTTTTTTATTATTTCATCCATAATCAGGTTGAACAATAAAGGACTCAGGAATTATCCCTGTCTTATCTCATTGCCAGCTTCAATATGGTCGTTTAGTTCTTCTTCCATTTTTACTTTTATTGTGTTGTTTTGGTAGATATTTTCGATCATTTTGATAAGAAAAGATCATATAGAATAATATTATTGATATCATGATGCATTTGAATCAATTTGCATTCAATACATTACCTGCTTTCACTTTTAATATAAGTATTTGTTTTTATATATTAAAGATCTGTTTATGCCACATTTACATCTGCTGGTGGTCTAAAAAGTATTTGGTCTGATAATGAAAATGACAATTTATGCTTTCAAAGAAATTTATTCTTTAATAGTATCTCGTCTAATATTAATAATATCTGAAAAAAGCGTTCAGCAACAAGAAAGATGTTAGGTTTAGAGAAAGGTGGACAAATCTGGTGAATGGGGTGGATATTCTAGCATTTCATGGTACAGATCGTCAACCTCACCACTCTCAAGACACTTTTGTGACCAGTGCATTATTCTGATAAAAAGTCATTTTTCTTTTTTAATTCTGACCTATTTTTATGAATAATTACGTCCACTGTCATTAGAATTTTGGAATAGTATTCCCCAGTCGCGGTTTTACCTTTTTCCAAATAGTTAATGAATAAAATTCCTTTTGAATTCCAAAACACCGATGCCATCTCCTTTCCTGACAATAACGCTGTTTGTTTGGTTTCGTGTGAAAAGCGATAAATACACGTTTATACTTTATTGTAACGTATAGATACCAAAATGTACATGTTTTTCCGAAAAGGCTTCGGAGACTGACTGCAACTTGCTCATTTATACTGTTTTTGTAGTTTGTAGTACATATTTTCCTTAAAAATATTTTATTGACTATTTTATCTATACCTACATTATTTCAATCTATATTATATCGATTGGTTCCGGCATTAAAGTTTGGTTTTGATTTAACAAAACTATTATAAATTAAATGAAACTTTAATTTAATCAAACTGGTTAATTGCTGGAACTGATTTGACTGGTCTAACTTATATTGCAAGACTGAAAAAGAATCAAGATACCTGGTAATTTAGTAACTGTTTAGTCAATCTGTGATCTCGAATCGCGGCAGGCCTCGCCCATGGGCTGAGGCGCGCGAGAGCGTATGTCGCGTGTTTTGTTTATATTGTTTACAAAATATACGAATTTAAGGTTGCCGTTACTAATGACGTTTCGTAATTGAATGTGTTAAGTTGCGCTAATAATTTATATGTAATATTTCTTTGACTACACTATTTGATTTATTATATTTGTAAAAGGACATAAGTGAGGCTCTTTGTGGTGTAGTATTTAATAAGCGTCGTCGTTGCACTGTTTTCAGATTTTTATTTTGATATTACATATTTCAACATGTAACTATTTTTTAATATGTATTTTGCTCTTTGTACAGGGTGATTCTTTGGAAGTTTGAATTAGAAAATTTAGGATATGCCCAATCATTCTAAAATATTAAGAGCCTCCTGACACTTCCGGTTATGCCGGAAGTTGACCCAATCTTTCTTATTTTAAATATAATGTTCTCAATATTATATCGAATATCGATAGAACGGTTATTTTGAGAATTCTTACAATATGATACGATTTTGCTACCGTATACCTAGTGTTTTGTCACTTAAAACAGTGTCCGATCTTATCTTTATAAATAATAAAATTACAAACATTTTGTTTAGTACAAATTTTTTTATTATATTTATTTGCCACGTAGGTAATTTTTTCTGTCTTTCTTTCGATTAATAAAATCATCTACACATTTCATCTAGCACAGAAAAATCTAGACTTTCTATAGACAAGAAAGGAACTCTATATTTCAATTTATTATTTGTTTATTTTAATTCCCTAGGAAATCCCAATGTACAAACCACGCCATATTTAAAATCGGACATGCACGTTAGTAGGAAAACTGCTCCAATCCTAGAACATGTGTTTATGTTATATTCTCTCTCTTCCATCCTGACATCCTAAGGGAGTGTAGGGGTTATCGTGATGTCATGTATTGTTTGTCTCCAAAGATCTCGGTCTCTACTTATTTATGTTATATTAAGTCTGCTATATACTGTACTACATTAGCGTATTATAAAGTAACCAGAAAAGAAAGACCCGTATATCGTATAACTCCCTACTTCTTTTCTACTATACAAATTCTATCCACTAATGGCACTATAGCCCAAGTCGGACCTTGGCCACCTTCAGTAGGTTTCCCCAATGCTCTCGATCTTCTGCTGTTCTTTTCCGTGAACTTGTTTTTAGAAGATTTTCGACGTCCTTATCTACTTGGTCCTCCCATTTTGTTTAGTCTTTCAACAGGTCTTTTTCTCTGCATTCTTGTGTTAATTTTCTGGGGATTTCGTTCTCATGCATCAGGACCACGTATCTTTCCCACCTTAATCTCTAATGTATTGTGCTGCTGTTGGTTTTCATATATTTCAATATTTAACACCCATAACTTACTATGGGCCGAATTATTGTTTTATAGCCTCAAAGTTTTATTTTCTTATTATCTTACGATTTGAATATGGCCCATTGTCTTTATTAGCAATAGGCTTTATTGCCCGACAGAAGCCTTCTATTTATTTCAAGTTCTTTTACAGTTATATACAGTTACATTGTGGCCCAGAAGGCTGCACAATAAATAGAAAAATGAAAAACCGGATTAATGCAGTAGAAAATAATTGGCGAAAAGGCTGTAAATTTGCACTAGATGGTAATTTAAGAACAGATAAAATTAAAGAAATAAGCAGATAAGATTAATAAAGAAAAAACAATTTTCCTGCTTCGGCCACGTGAGACGAATGAACAGTGAGATATTACCGATTAAAACCTGCGAATGGATCTCGCAAAGTTGGACCAAAAAAAGGAGACAGAAAAACACTTGTGCAAAAGAAATGTAGTCATAAACAGAAGATATAATTATACAGACTCAAGGCAAAAAAAGACCATGGGTCCCATGCTGCCCCATATATACATATATGACCCATTTCGATCTACCATTACGTTATAAGGTTAATGACCATCATGGTTCTTTTGGTTCTTATTGGCAACAGCGTAGAAATGCTCTTTGGTATTTGTTTAACACTGTGACCTTAAATTATTTAGCCAGGAGACCCTTCTTCTTGAGCATTCTTTTACAAAGCCACATTTGAAATGTCTACGTGTTTGGTGGATGCATATGTAAGGATCAGTGTTTCAGTACTGTAGGGTACGTAGTACTGGAAAAACATAGCTTTTAAGAGCTAAACTTTCGTTTTTCTTTTAACTGCTACTACGAACTGATTTCGACACCCTCCAAAAGATAGTCTTGTTTGCTCTATTTTATATCTGATCTAAAAATAATGATCCCGTTTTGCGTTTATCTTTGGTGATCTAACGACTTGAATTAACACTACTCTCGAAGGTCCTGCAGCTAAGAAATCTTTCTTCGGCCTAGCATTTGTAACTCTTAAATCCACGGTATTTTTATTATCCGCCTGTAACACCACATTTTAAGAGCTTTATTTAATATGTCTCTATGTTTTCACAGATTTCACTGTTAATATATAAAATGGAGGACAATTTGTGGGCATATATATTCTCTCTTTTTGTATTAAGGGATAGTCCATATTTCCTACTAATTTCTCTTACTTTTCTCTGCATTAGGCTTTTGAGACTTTTGTAACTTCTTCTTCAAGTGCCCTGTCCGTTGCGAACGTTGGCTATCAACATGGCAATTCTGATCTTGTTTGGGGCGCTTCTGAATAGTTCGAACGATGTGAGCCCGAACCACTTCCGCAGATTTTGGAGCCACGAGTGTCTTCTCCTGCCTGGCCCTCGCCAGGCAGGAGAAGACACTACACCACACATTTTGTAACTATCAGAAAATATCATGATATCATCTGCTTACCTGACATTACTCAATTTCTGTTCTACATTATCTAGGGCTTCATTTAATATGTTTAAATTGAAAAGTATATATTCAACAATAGTGGGGAAAATATTAAATCCTTGTCTAACCCCTTTACTAACTTTGATCTCGTGTATTTGCGTAAATGTGTGGTGTTCGTCTCACCTCATGACATTGAGTTGAGACGAACTATGGAAGGCTTTAGGATAATCTATGAAACAACCATGAATGTCGACATTTACCTCTGCATCTCTGAAAAAGAACCTGTCCAAAAAAAATTACCTCTCTCGTACCCATTGAATTTTTATAATTGTATATTCATAGGTATATATTAAAGCAAGTAGATGATCAGAATAGTAGTACGATAGTCAGTACACTCTCTTGCACTAGTCTTTTTTGGTAATACTATAAACATCGATTTTATCCAAATTTGCAATGTGATACCTACCTGTTTCCAAAACACAATTGAATATTCTTAATAGCCATTTAATTTCTTCATGGCATAATATGTATACTCAAAATACTACAGATTTAGGACAACTATTTGCATTTTAGTGATACTATAAAATAAGATCTAAGATTTATTATAGTTAACCATGCATATATTATAGTGTTCCATACATTGACAAGAATTGTATTATTTGATATGTTTATTCTTAAACTTCACGGAGTGACAAGCCGAAGAAGAAATTCAATACAAAACGAGTTACCATTGATATGTTTTGCATGGAATACTTGACACTTTTTATTATTTTTTATAATAAATTATAATATTTTAAGTAAACAAAACAATGAAAGAAATTCAGTAGTATTAAATAAAGGTGAAGGTTCTGGGTGTGTAATGTTGGTTGCCGAACTTAAGGTAATAAATTTCGGGTAAAAAGTTTTGAGAATCAATATTGTTAATAAGAAGATTATATGGAACGTACATTTTATTACCTTTATTTTATTCGTTCCAAAACTCATTAACCGTTTCTGTAAGCTGGGTCGTTTCCTTCCATGAGCTGGGTCCTTTTCCATTAGGGCTGTCCAGCGACAATTTTCTATGATTTTTTGCAATAATTTTTTTTTCGTATTATGGAGAGCATACTCATCGCCACAAGCTCCAATCCTGGTGGACATCCAATCATGTATGTCTTAATATTTTATTATTTAAAGTAAATATATACTTTACATTAACACTTTTTTTAAGAGGTGAGGCTCATGCTTACCATAGCGCCTGTTCTTTCGCTCTAGGGTAATTCTATAGGGGAATTTCGCTCTATGGGAATTCTAGGGACTTCAGTTACGCAAAATCTGACCTTACCTACTAAACACCTCTATCTCCTACGGCATACTCGGAACTACTCCGTTTATTATTTTAGTTTTGCCTATTTTGTAACATTCTCTCATATTCCATTTTCTTTTTTATAATTTCCGTGATAGTCTTTACCATTATGTTAAAGTATTATTGCTAGCTATGGCTTTCTTTATTATGTTTTCTGGTGTGATCCTCTCTATGTTTTTACCATCACTTCCCTTTTCTGACTGAATTGATTGCGAGCAAAAATGTCATCATTTGTCTTTTTAATTTTATAGGTGTAGATCCTGAAGAACTCGTCAAAGCCCGTCAGAGGCTGTCAAAAATGGTGTGAAATAAAAATTGGTATATCTTAATTTGCAGTTGATCCCGGGCTTCATGTTGCGGATGAGCATCCTCGTCCAATTTGTTTTAGATCTTTCTTCGGACCACTCTCTCTACCACTGTCTTACACTATTTTTTCTGCTTTCCTTCCTAAGATTCTTTATATCCCCCTTCTCTTATTGTACATAAAGACTTCTCCTTTAACATTAAATGGATTGGTACAACTCCTGCTATCAGTTGTACAACAATTGCTAAGTGCAGCTATATGCGCTTCCACCCTTGGTAGTGGTTTCCTTTGCACTCTTATCAGCATTTTCAAATACTTTTTTTACTTAAATACCTCCTCCTAGACTAAGACTATATATAGAACTGTAGAGTGTACTATCTCTAAATACATCTCCCTTCTGTATGAAGTAGGCCCCCTATATTTGACATTATTTTTGTTAATGTGGCGGTCTTCTCCTCAACTCTCTTGACCATCCTCTTTGTATGTATTGTGAAATTAAATCTATCATCGAGTTGAACCCCCAGATACGTCGCTTCTTTTTTCGATATAATTTCAACCCCTTCTAGATTGATCTTTATAAGATTCCTCTTTCTTTTTCCTTTTAATATGACCACTTTTGTCTTCTCCTCCGTTAATACCAATTTATTGTTCTTTAACCCATATGAATACTTTGTTTAGAGCTTTGTTTCCCTTTGCTTTGATCCTCCAATTTATATTATCTTTCATTATGACGGTTAGATCATCTGCAAAAGCGACTTTTTTACTCCTTATACATGGTTGTACATAATGTTTCACAATATCGGTCCCAACACCGATCCCTCAGAAACTTTCGACGTTGTCCAACTATTTTTACTGGTTACTTTTATTTTTCTGTTTGATATATAATACATTTTATTACCTTTACCTATAAAAGATAATGTTTGTTGGATATATAGGTAGATTATCTTTCTTCTCTTTCAAAGGCATTTTTATTATAATTACCTATTTTTTTCTGCTGTTTTTACCTTGCAATCTTTTTTGCTTTTCCTTTTTGCAATTCTAGTTCTAGTTTCGATATTTGTTTACCTTCATTAAACATCATTTGTAATCCTTCCTTTATTAGTATTTTGAACGTTTCTTCCAGGGTATCCTGCAAACAAATTGGTCTCTAAAAACGAATTTATCTTCTCCATTAACCTTTCCGGCTTTAATAGTAGTACCAGTTTGTCTATTTTAGTTCATCTGGAAATTCTGGCTTATGTTTGATTATTATTTTATTAACTCCGGTGGTATCCTATCTGGATCCGGTGCCTTTTTGAGTTTTAAAGCTTCTCCTTCCTCTTTAAATTCCTCTGTTGTGGAAACAGGTGCATTGTTAACTCCCATCTTCTATTTTCCTCCAAACTTTAAGGCTTTTTTCAAACGGATGATATTTTGCTGTTGTCATGCAGTGATCATGTCGTGAAAAAAAAGTTTGGTTACATTCACACATCATTCCATTTCTTCCGCAGTCGTATGGTGAACTGTTGTTTGGTATGATAGATGAAAAAAAAGAAAGCGTTTAATAGTGTTGGCATTATGGTACTGTCGCCGAAAATCTCTCAAAATAAGAAAATATTGGACTCGTCCGCTTCTTAAAAAAAAGCATTTAGTGGGCGAATTTGTCACATTATTTCAGGATCTGTGAGAAGACAACATAAAATGTTTTAATTATTTTCGAATATCTGTTGCAATCTTCGATGAATTAAGTATGAAGATATAGGGTCCAAACTTTTAATGCCTTATTTCGGTTCTTATACTGTTCTAAAGTTTTATCCCATAACACCGGCCGCTGTTACCATAACAAGATTGATACGAAGCGTTATCAATTTCGATATCCATTTTTTTAATCTAAATTCACTATCAATGTTTACTTCCAAGCATTAATCAAGAGTTTTTTCACCAGCGCACAAGTTTGAACACTAGAATAGACTTGCCTCTAACACTGCAGTCATTCACTGAATTCACTCATTGATTCAGTGAATCTCGTGAAAGCTTACATTTAATCAATGAGTTAACTGCTACACACGATATCGTTGCCGTACACGACAAAATATCGTAGCAACACTTAGAAATTTATAATATAAGATCGGTGATCAACAGTCACAGGAATAAAGATGAAATATGGAGACGAGAATAAAGATTTAGAAAACTAACGTTACATCATCAAATTCAAAAAGAAAACATCGATAAAGTTCCCATGCTTTTTGGAATATTTTATAGGTTGTTTGAAATTACAAACTATTGAATTTATGTAATACATTTTTGGTCTTTTATGTAACACCTTGTATCCTTTCGAAAATCAATTTTATCTATCTAATCTATGCTAATCTACACTAAATACTTGCGATGTACACGTCTTATCTCTTTTAGAAACAATATCACTCAAAATACGTGTAAAAATGTAATATTTTCAAACAAACGAGCCCACTTTTGTCCTTAACACGTTTAAAAAATAGATATTTGCAAATAACTACATAAACTATAATTTTAGGAAAAAGTATTGGGCAACATCCATACGTTTATTGTTAACGTTAACAGTTAGTAGAAAGAATTATATCTTGTATATCGGTGTGAATCTAAAATCAAAATAGACGTTATACGATACAATAATTTTTTGTGTGAATGTGCGGGTATATTGTGATTAGTTCATTGTGATGGATGTGAAACTGAGGATTAGATCTCCGGAGCAGATTGAAAGGCAAAAACAAAATGGGCACACGCGTCATACGATCGCTAATCCTATGGTTTACGGGCCTATGCCGTACAGTTAGTATATTTCATAGTACATATATTTATTAAATTATAATTTTATAAAGTATTTATTACATGATTAAATGTATTCATGTCTAATTACTCTCTGGTCGAAATGAACAATAATGAAAAAAAAAATCGACAAAGACAGCAATTATGATATATTAGACTAATTTTTATAAAATTATATTCTTTGATAATTCTTCTTTTTCGCGTGCCATATCAGAATTATCCGACATTGGCGATCACCATTGCGAAGGCTTCTCGATCTTCTGCAATATGGAATAATTATCCTGCATTTGATATCTGAGTCCATTCACGAATGTTTTTTAACCAAGAAACTTGTTTTCTTCATACACCTCTACGGCCCTCTATTTTGCCTTTAAGGATTAAATGTAATATTTTATATCGACTTCCGACTTTATCGAATATTTTATATCGAACATTCTTCGATGTTTAACAGTCTTTAACAGTTCTCTATCTTTGTTGACGCTCCTTAGTACTTCTTCATTAGTTTTCCTTGCTTCCAAGGTATCTTCAGCATTCGTCTATGAACATACATTTCCAATGCTTCAATTTTGTTCATGATCGATACTTTTAGCGTCCACACTTCTGCACTATACAAAAGTACGCACCAAACATAACACTTAACCAGTTTTTGTTTTATTTCTAAACTGAGATGATTATTGCAAAGAAATATCTTCATTTTCATTAAAGTAGTTTTAGTCATTGCTATTCTCCGTTTTATTTCTATGTCTGGATCTAGTTGGTACGTTATCACAGTTCCCAAATATGTCATTTCGTGAACTTTCTCAACTTGGACTCCGTTTAATTGAAGCTTTGCATCGGGATGTGGGTCACGACTAAACACTAAAAATTTGGATTTGTTTGAGTTTATTTTAATACCCATTTCCTCTCCTACCTCGTGAATACGATCAAGCAGAATTTGGAGACCTTCAATATTATGTGACCGAATTACTGTATTGTCTGCATATCTTATCACATTAAGTAGTTCCCCGTTGATTTTTATTCCATATGGTTGTCTCTCAAGTGCCTTTTTAAATAACTGGTCCGAGTAAACATTGAACAATGTTGGCGACAAAATGCAACCTTGTCTGACTCCTCGTTGTATGAAGATTTCATCGGTGTAGTTATCTCCAATTTTTACGATAGCAGTTTGATTCCAGTACCAATTTTTAATGACACGAATATCCTTGTCATCTATTCCGACATTTTTTAGTATTTGCATTAATTTTACATGCTGTACTTTATCGAATGCCTTTTCGAAGTCCATGAAACATGCAAATACGTATTTTCTTTGGTCACGGCATTTTTGTAATAGGATGTTAAGCGCAAAAAGTGCCTCCCTGGTTCCCATAGCATTTCTAAAACCAAATTGGGTATCTTCGAGATCTTCTTCTCATTTGCGTCTAATTCTGTTGTGAAGTATTCTTAGCAAAATTTTAAGATTGTGGCTCATTAGGCTAATTTATCGATATTTCGAGCATTTTCTCTCATTGTGTTTTTTAGGTATTGCATCAAAGATTTGAGCCAATCTGTGGGAATCACTTCGGTGTTATACATTGAATTAAACAGTCTTAACACTACTTTTATGTACCTAATCATCCTCTATTAGTTTCAGCAACTCAGTTAGTGTATCATATGGACCACAAGCTTTTCTAATTTTAGCATTATTTATAGCGTGTTCTACCTCGCATTTCATAATTTCTGGGCCGTCAGTACAGTTTTGGTAGAATTCGGCAATATTATTCCTGTCATCTTCAAACAACTCTGACATATACAGCTGTCATTATTTTCTTATTTCGTGCTTATTTACAATAATTTTGTTATTATTGTCAACGAGTACAGAGGGAACTCGTTGTATAAATTTGTTACTCATTTCTTTTAGTTTTTTGTGCACATTAAATAAGTCGTGTTTAGATATCACATTCTCCATTTCGTCGCACCTTTCTCTCATCCATTTTTCTTTGGCTAATTTGATCTCCTTTTTTATTCTTCTCTGCAGGTGTCTATATTCTGTTTCATTAGATTTTATCAGTCGACGTTGTCGACATTAATTTTAAGATGTCGTCTGTCATCCATTTATTTTTCTTGATTAAGTTTTTTCTATAATCATTGTTTGTGGAGATTTCGTTGATAATAATAATAATAATTGATAATAATTTAACAAAATACAATTAGAATTATTTATTACCTGCGCTGCTGCCAATCCACTTACAAGTGTTCACATACTTTTTTATTATAATTTACGCTCCGCAAAGTCATGTCTTGAGGTTTGAGCCATTTATGGAGTAATAAGAGTCCACTAAACGAACCCTAGGTAATCTCCCTGTTTTCTTCTTCTTTCCTATCTTTTCCATGTTTCTATCCATTGAAGATTGGATATCATAAAGGTATTTTAACTTTACTTATTACTGTTCTAAAGAATTCATTTGTGGTGCAACAAAATTATTTTTTAAGTTTCTCATCCAGAATGTTCTTGTGTGGCCTGTATTTCTTCTTCTATTGATCTTTTCTTACGTTATATTTTGTGGAAATGTGTATTTTTGATGTGATTCTTAAGACCCAACTCATTTTCAATATTCGACGAAAGTACTACATCTTGAAACTCTTCATTTTGTTTTATAGTGTTCAGTTTGAGAGTCCATACTTATATGCTATACATTTTCATACAAAAGTACATTGCCATTTCACTACGTCTTCAAGTTTCAGCGTTGTGATAACTTGTTTTATTTATGATACCTCCAAGGTATTGGTAATTCCTTAGATTTATTGTAATGTTTCTACTATCAAGAATAGTTACTCATCACATACTTACATCATATACTTAGTTTTTTTGATATTAATGTGTATTCCGTAATTAGAACTTCCTGGAAAATGTATTCACTATAAACTTTACAGCACTCTGTGTTTTACTTATTTTGTCTGATAACTACATTCTATTCTTATATTTGCTCTCTGATTTTAATATAAGTTCAGGATTATTCGCAGATTTTTATGATCGTTACCTTTACTTTCAAGAATATATGAGTGAATCGTGGTGTATCGTGTCGAAAGTCCTTTCGAAGTCTATGAAACAGATATTCATATCTCTTGATTAACATTCAAGTATTATGTACTGTGTTAGTAGATTTAGAGCAAATAGCCTATCTAATGCCTGTTTTTGTCTAAATCCTGACTATGTATCATAACATGCAGTTGCAGCGACTGGTACTTAGATATAAATATAAATGATTTTAAGTAATATCTTAAGCACGCGACTCATTAACGAGATTGGTTTGGTGGTCGGAAAAAATTTTTCATTAGATTTTTTAGGTATATACCGGCATATTTATGTTTCGTGGACCTTAAGAAGGCAGTTAACAGGGTAAAGTGGCGTTATCCACTGTTTGTACGCAAGTGGGATACCTTCAGGAATAATCAAACGATCGAAAATATCTACCAAAACAATACAATAAGAGTAAAAGTAGAAGAAAAACTAACTGACCCCATTGAAGCTGGCAATGGGATAAGTCAGGTAGATTCCCTGAATCCTCTATTCTTCAACCTTATTATGGATGAAATATAAAATAAATACCAAATGGGAGAAAAACAGCTTATTTTTTATTATTTCATCCATAATCAGGTTGAATAATAGATGACACAGTGAATCTCACTATCTTATACCATTGCCAGCTTCAATAGGGTCGGTTAGTTCTTCTTTTACTTTTACTTTAATTGTGTTGTTTTGGTAGATATTTTCGATAGTTTTGATTATTCTTGAGGTATCTCTCTTGCGTACAATAAGTGGACAACGTCCTTTAATTCCACCCGGTCAAATGCCTTCTTAAGGTCCACGAAACATAGGTATGCCGGTTTGATTAGTCAAAGTATATTTCTAATAGACTCCTCATATAATGAGGAGTCTATTAAGACTCCTCATTATATTTACATAGTATTTTTATAAAAAAATATGGTTCCTTCTCAAAAGTTAAATCATTTTATATGACCTGAGAAAAAATGATATGGCAACGACTTGAACACTTAAGAGGACAATTGAAGAAACTGGCAGATAAATTATGCCAGGAAATAGGAAGAACAATCATCAAAAATAAAGAGGATAATGAAACGAACTAAAACTCTAAGCAGAGATGAGATATTTACTATTTACGAAGGGCATAGAGAGTAACTAGAGATCGGGTAAGAGGCAACGTTATAAAAGATGAATTAAGAATTAAGAGTCAATGCAGAGTATGTTGAAAAAAAGCAGTTAAATATATATATATATATATATATATATATATATATATATATATATATATATATATATATATATATATATATATATATATATATATTATATATATATATATATATATATATATATATATTATATATATATATATATAATGGTAACAACGGATAAAAGTAGTACATTTTTATTATTTAAATATTTTCATAAAATTTTTTTTTAAATTGTAAATATTGTAATAATTTTTAACCAATTAACAATTCTTTTAGCAGCTTAGTAAAAAATATCAAGGTGCATTGAATCATTAGTATAAACGCCATAAATATTATTGCGAAACAAACGCTGTTAAACTTCATTATTAATTTTGATTAGAAATCTTGTATCAATGACCAGGTGTGTACGTTTTAAAACAAAATGGAAAGTGGAATTCTAAAATCTTGCCAAAGGCTACGCACCAACTTTTACTTGCAAGATTATTTTTATAATAATAAAAAAAGTAAGATAAACAAATCATCCGAGAAATTGCTTCTCACGATGTTCAAACATTGTTGCCAAATCTATTGTATTTATTATAAAACACACACACACACACATCAATTTACAATTTACAATCTGTGCAATTTTCTTTATGGACGTAAGCTCATTTAACTGACTTGGGATGAACTGATAATAATGTATGGATTCAAATACGGAAAAGTCTTCAATAAAGGATGAAGTAGCAAGTGAGGTAATGAGGAAAGTTCTATGCATATATAGGACGTAACAGGTGTGATTAAGATATAAAATATACACCTTTGCATAAACCAGAGATCCGAAGGTGTGTCTTCTTCCTATGCCGTCCCCATTAACGGAGGTTGGCGACCACATTTTTAAAAGCTTCTCTGTCTTTTGCAACGTGGAATAATTCGTCTACAGTCATGTTTGTCCAGTCTCGAATATTTCGCAGCCATGACTTCCTCTTTCTACCTATTCCCTTTTTGCCATCGACTCTACCCTGCATGATGACCTGCAGAAGACTATATTTATTATTTCTCAGTATGTGTCCAAGTGTGTATTTGGTGAGTTTTGGTCTGCGATTACTGTGCCCTCTAATTCCGAGGTATAATATCATCGTACCTATGAAATGAATAGTAAAATGAGAAAAGTGTTGTCTAAGTGATGCCCCTGGCAATTGAAAATGCGACGTCAGGATGATTATAGCCATGTGATAGTATAGGCGCACTAGTGCTCATATGAGTATATAAAATAAATATAGAGAGAATGAGTATAAAGGTGACCTTTTCATTCCAACTCTTCTTCTATTTCTTCCTTTTTTTACTTGGTAAATTACTTGTTTAAATTTCATTCATCTGCATCAATGTTCATATTATCGCTCCAGCTTTTTTTGGGCATGGTGTATACCTCTTACATTCTTCTTTCTTCCATTCTGATAATATTTTCATTGCCCTCTTTTTTTCTTGTTCAGCACCCAACCGTTAACATCGTCCTTCCCCACATATATTCCTTATTTATTCACTCTTTCCAGCTATGCCACGAAGTACCTTCGTGACATAAAATCGTATATGACATAAAAATAAATATGAATAAAAATATAAAGGGAAGAGAGGCGACCAGGTTGTGGTCTCTCTCTCTCTCTCTCTCTCTCTCTCTCTCTCTCTCTCTCTCTCTCTCTCTCTCTCTCTCTCTCTCTCTCTCTCTCTCTCTCTCTCTCTCTCTCTCTCTCTCTCTCTCTCTCTCTCTCTCCTCTCTCTCTCTCCTCTCTCTCTCTCTCTCTCTCTCTCTCTCTCTCTCTCTC